>NC_143016.1:60454209-60787647 GCF_055824585.1 Amblyomma mixtum
ATGGCCCGCGGGCTATGTGCCCGCAGGCCCGCGAAGAGGAGGGCCGGTTGACCACTGCAGGCCAAGATTCCGCAGTAGTCGCCAGGGCAACAGCAGCCAGACGTGGCTGCTGTCTGGTCTCGCCACGGCTGCCCCGGATGGATGCGGCGAACAGGATACAGGCCGCTCCGTCGCAGCAGGCGGCAGCGAGACGATGTGCACAGGACAGCAAGCCGCAGTGGCTCCAGATCTGTAAAATTTACGAAACACACTCCGCATGCCTTTAACGTAGGTCACGGGAGGGGAAACGGTGTACACAAGGGCCTCGTGGCTCAAATGCTCAACTCGCTAGCAAAACGTGTCGGGCGGCTGTGCAATGCAAAGTTCGAGTGAACAAAGCCCTTTCTTGAGTTGAACGAGAATGCTCGGTTCATGCGAGGTTAAAAAAAACGGGTGGCCAGCAAAGTGCGCCCCCTCTCAATACCACGGTCCGGTGGTCGTGTCACTTTTGACAAGGTGCAGGCGGCTATGAATAGCCTTAGGCCTCACTGCCACAGTGAAGGTCGACGACCCCCAACAAAAGAAAGACCCGAAACGGGTTTCGTGCGCGCAGCCGCGAGGAGACATCAGCTTTGTGGGGTGGTCCTCCCCGCTCACTGCACAAAGCAGGTTCTGAGCGATAGGCGCCCACCGTATCGGACGGTGTCGGAACGCCCGGTGCCGAGCTGCAATACCAGCGAGCTCGTAACTGCACCCGTGGCCCCAGGCCACCCGGCTCCCAGAGCCGCGACTCCCAGAGTCGAAAAAGAGACAGCGAGAAAATATATACAGAAAACTCGGACCACCCACGCGGCTTCCGTACTCACTCGCTTCGGGCTCGGCAACTACGCGGGCGCTAGGCCTCGCGCTCCCTCGATGCGGACCAAGTGGTTCTTGAAGAAATTCCAGGAAGAAAACTTCACAAAAAAAACATGCTGAGCATGTCGAAAAGTTCAAACATGCTGCAGCGCAATACACCTCGCACTCAAGAAAGCATGCCGCAGGTCCTAGCGATCAAAATTCACTCTAGGCCTAGCACTTGTCAAGTCCGGACAAAGAGCGTTCCTCGAACCGAACAGACTGTCGTCCAATGTTCCAAGAGCAGGCCCCACGTTGGGCGCCAGATGTGGGGTTGAAACTGGGGGGATAAACACGTTCTCCCCGTTTAGGCGCGGCTGACACAGTTCAAAACCGCGCTGACCCCACCCCGTGGTCGCGTACGCTACTGAGCGCACGCCGACCACGGCGGGCCGTGCTCTACGGGAACAAAGGAACGACACACTGGCTGACACAAACAAGGCATTTATTGCTATAGCAACAATAACGCCAGCTAGCAACAAAATACACTGAGGAATCTAGGATGTCCGACTCACCAGCACGGCTACGAGCGAACGTCCGCCCACGGTAGGGCAAAGGGAACTCCGAGGTCGAGCGGGACGGGCTCGGCGGGAGTAAGTTCCGACCGAGGCGCCCGTCGACGAAGAGCGAAGCTGCGAGCGAAACGTCCGTTCGCTTCCCGTTGCCGAGGGAGAAGAGAGCCCGTCGCTCCCCGCGAGCGCGCAGCAAAACGCCATCCGTGGCGCTGGTGTCGCTGCGACGCGAGCGCCCTCCCTTGTTAGTTACAGTAACCGAACCGAGAGGAGTGCTTTTCGGGGGGGCAGCTAACCACAGTGGGGTGCGTTGAGGGAAAGCGAACGCAGGGGACGAAGGCGTCCCCACAAGTCAAAGCAGGATGTGTGTCGAGCGCTGATCTTTTTTTTACCCGTTCGAAAGAACGTGTAATATTAAAATTTAACCGAATCGGTTTAAATAGTAAAATGTTTGACGTCAGTGGACGTTAATTTCAGGGCTATTAGATTTAAGCTCTTCGTACACTACACGGTCTGGGGGCATTGCAATACAATAGGCCCATTATCCGGGATAACAAGCGGCCTTATTGATTCTGAGTGCGCCCGAGCAATAAGCTTTTCCTGCGGACTGAAAGAGCGATAAAGCCTCTCTAAGCGCTCTCCTTGGTGACTGTTATTACCCTGCTGACCAACTAAAAAAAGGTATATAGCTAACGAATTCTATATACCGGGTTCTGAGAGTGACTATGTTACCACAGCTTCCGGTTTGGAGGCAATACAAATAACCAGTTTTGTTTTTCTGTTTTGTCCTCATGCTGACTGCGTTTCGCGAAGGTTATAGAAATCCTGTTTTCATCATCTTGATTTTTTTTTTTTACGCGCTCTTTTACTACGGCGTGCGCACTTTCGTACTTGGACGCAAACATGCAACATTGGTGCGTATGAAAGGCAGTTTTACGTGGTAGATCTTCTTTCAATGCTTGATATTTATATTCACCGATTTCTTTTTCCTATTTTTTTACTTCCTTTACGTTCTTTACCGTATAAGGCAGCAATTTTCAGCAGCCATATATGTGTTACTGCAGACACATTTTCTTCAACACTCGCTGTTGTGGCCGCACGAACTCTTCCTGACGATAAATAAATAAAGGAAGAAAGAGAGAAAGAAAGAAAGAAGGAAAGAAAGAAAGAGAAAAAAAGGAAGGTTTGTTCACTTAATATAACTTTAATCAGCTGTGCCTCTGTTGATGTTTGAGTTGTCAAGCGCGCGAGATGAGAAACGGCTGCATATTCGACATTTCTGGTACCACAAAGGCAGTGCTGCGGCATTGGGCTAGTTCGGTCCCGATTTCCCAGCGGGCTCTAGCTATATGTGAAAACCTCGCCTCGAAGCGCTATGTGAAAGGAAGGGGCTTTCCAGAAACAAAGTTCAACTCTATATCCGTGCCTCTGTAACGAATTTTCAATTCGAGCTTCGCGGTCGGAATACACCATTTCACGGTTTACTTAGCATATCTGGATTAAATCCAATGTCAAAACAGTAATAATGAGCATTTTAAGGACATAAACATGATGACAGTCCGATAGCGAATGGTGGTGGCAGTGGTATGGGAGGTTTAACGTCGTAAGCTGCATATGAGAATTGAGGGATGCGGTAGCGGAGGGCTGCATATTAATTTCAACCACCTGGGGTCCTGTACCGTGCAATACTGACGTCGCATAGGGAACGAGTGTTTTTGCATTTTGCCACAATCAAAATGCGGCGGCCGCGACCGGATTTTGATCTCGCGTTTTATGGCACGAGAGACGAACGCACTGCGGTAGGTAGGGTGCTGACAGACTGCCATTCACGAATCTAGCACGGACCAAGCGTCAAATGACGCTCCTCTAAAATAAATAAATCAATAAACAGTTGTTCGTACCTTCGCATCTACAACATGCAGAGTTCGGGTTCCCGTTCGTCAGCTCATTATTTCTGGGTACTTGTGCTTAACCTTAGAAATTAAACACATCGCCTTGCTTTGCTTGTTTATTCCGCGCTAAGATACATACTGAGAGAGAAGGCAAATATGATTGAATAATTAGGCTGTAAGTTGTAAACATAACCACTATGGTTAAAAAATTTGGTAATCTTTTCGTCATCATTATCATCAGCTTAACTACGCCCACAACAGGACAAAAGCCTTTCCCATATCTCTCCAATCAACATTTGAGCGGGCTCATACTTGGGGGGGGGGGGGGGGGGGGGGGGGGGGGGTAATCCTATAAGGAGGCTCAAGTGCAGAAGACCTCCCTGAGGAATCCGTGACGTCTCATCACGTGAGTGTACAGTCACAGTCCGCTTGTTGAAAGGATTAATTTGATAGATAAAAAAGCAGGCGGCAGCTGAGACAAACTTTCAACAGCGAAGATTCGAGAAGCAGCAGGTAGTGACCGTCCAGCGCGTTCACCTAACATCTTCATCCAATCTAGTGCACCAAAACAACAACAACAAAAACCTTAGTTTGCAGATGTCGAGCTTCTCGTGTTTTTGTTTTCTTTAATTAAAAATTCCTATTTGTTCACGCCAGAGTAGAGGCATCCTGCTTGTTCAGCCGGCACAAACAGCGCCGTGATATGCCACTCACAAACCAATATCAGTGGTTTAATTCTCGGGTGTGAACATTCCCCTTAATGATATTCCTTAATAGTAACAGTTGCCTCTTGGCAATAACTGAACGCACAACAGCGCGGCTGAATACAAACGTACCTCTCACGGTCCATTTTTGCATCTGTCATTTCTCATTGATGGAGTCAGATAATGATTATTATTTTATGGCCCAAGGCATCTGTAGACAAAGAGTGCCACAGCACAAGGTTTTTTTCCGTTCTACTCAATTTGAAGTCAAAGGTCTATTTCCCAAGCACCACACTTGAGCTGATCATCATCTCAGGGGAAAGCTTGCACCCGTTGAATCACCGGTGCGTACACGGCGGCACTTGCGGATTAAGCCCCCCCCCCCCCCCCCCCCCCCCCCCCCCCCGCCGCAGTGGCTCAGTGGTTACGGCGCTCGGCTGCTGACCCAAAAGACGCAGGTTCGATCCCGGCCGCGGCAGCTTAATTTCGATGGAGGCGAAATTCTAGAGGCCCGTGTACTGTGCGATGTCAGTGTACGTTAAAGAACCCCAGGTGGTCGAAATTTCCGGAGCCCTTCACTACGGCGTCCCTCATAGCCTTAGTTGCTTTGGGACGTTAAACCCCAATAAACCAATAAGCAGCAGTAAAAAGGAGGAAGTTTTTCACAGCAAAGCTGCCCCGTAGGGAGTAATGCGCAGAAAACGTGTGCAGTGACAAAAGCTCGCGCCTGTAAAAGCATAGTATTTTTGGCCGACACGACCTCGTGAATTTTCGCCAATAGTCACGTTTGCAATATGTCGCTGAAGTCGGCGAGGTGATTAGGATTACTTGAGAACGTCGTAAGCCTCTAGCGTGGACAAGGAACGCTAGAAAGTGAAGGTTATGCAGAAGTATCATCATTGCTCGCGAACGTTTGGCACTTTAGCAGAAACAGCAATGGAGCAATGGAAACAAAAAAATAAAGAAATAGAGAGATAGAGAGAAAAGGCAAGAAAGAAAGAAACAAAGAAAGACAGGAAGAAAGAAAGGAATGACGTACAAGAAAGATGACGCGAATACGCAGTGCGTATAGTACAAGAAACATGTGAGAGGTAAATAACCCCCCCTGACCTTTCCCGCAGTCTCCTCATTAGCGAAAAAGTAGAGTAAGCTCTAGCGAATGCAATACAATACCAGAGTGTGGCCTCAAGCAAAACACACGGATAGATCTTTCATTGTGGGCTCCACAAACACTGCGAAACGTCTTGTAGGCATTCGGGAATAAAGGGTGCAGCTTACATTGTTAAGAAGACAAGTAAAAAAGATAAAGACTCCGAAACACAAGCTTGCAGATTCTAGCACCGTTCACTGCTTATTCAGGCAGTGTGTTCCAATATCGGGCTGCCTGCGGAAAAGAATGACTAACGTAATGCGTCATCATGTGCATCCACTTGCGTTAGTTCTTGCTAACGTCAGCCTTTGCGTTAGTCAGTATAGAAAACATGATTTCCGTTTCTCGGAGAACAATAAATGACGTATGTGGACCTATCCGAGCTTGTCTGGAGAGGTACAGCGGGGCGCTGCAAAGTAAAAAAAAAAAAAAACAATATCTGACAGCAGCTGCTGCATTCGAGGTGCGGTGTTCTCGTCCTTGCGGCTTGCCCTCTATTTGTTTTCACTCGCGTAGATGCATTGTCTCTGAAACCGAGCGGCAGCTGCGACTAGAATTCGCCTTCTTTGTTCCGGAGCGCACCGCTCAAGAGCTGTATGTAGACAAGTCTGATGGGATCTGCATAGGATCCCTGTTAGCCGAATCCACGGAGATAGTGGCCGAATCTCACGAGATGTTTGCATGATCGACAGCTTCGACGGGTAATTACTTCTAGCCAGTGGCGTAGCCAGAAATATTTTTCGGGGGGCGTTATACGCCGCCGGTAAAAAAAAAAAAAAAAACAGAAACAAAGACAGCCTGCGCCCAAACACTACCTTTGTCTAGTAATTTTTCTGCTGTAGTAAAGCGGAAGGTTAGTTGTTTCGTTCACTGTAATATCTACATAATACGAAGGCACGCAGGACTCCGAGGACTTGATTCGTCAAGGACATTTATCTTTTCGCAAAAAAAAAAACAGTTGTACAAAAACCCGCGGATATTTACAATATTTTCACATAATTTACAACACAAAAGCTTCTGGTCTACAACAAAGTCAGCAATTGCAAACGAATGGCATGTGTCAAAACTTCTTCCCCATGCATGTGTACCTGCGCCCGAACGCAGAGGCGCTCTAAAGGAGTGCACTTTTTATTTCCACGCTAGTTTACGATCATCTGAGGACAATGCAAAGGATGCAAAAATTGCCTAACGTGAAAAGGCATGTTTTATTGGATGAACTGTGCCTGTAATTCAGAGGAGTGCCATATACGTCGTGCGATGGCGAACAGTTACTGTTTTCTGCACTTATTCCTGCTTCCCATTAGAACTGGGACTATTTTGTGAACAAACCTAGTCTTCATATTTTCCTTTTTACATTGTAATGCGGTGTGAATAGCACGGGCGAAAAAAAAAAAGGCGAAAGGAGGGGGAATGCAGCAAATTTCGGAGAACGGGGGGTGTTCTCACGCCGAAACACCACGACAGCGTGTTCAGCGTGCCATACAGCGTGCCATACAAGACAGCGTGTTCAGTGCCATACCCTCTAAACAAGAATTGGCCTACTCCATTTATAAAAAGAAGCGCTAGAGGACAGCTTACTGCCTTTGTACTCCCTTTTTACCCCTTTCTTGCTTAGAGTGCACAGTCTCTATAGTTTAGACTCGACCACCGCCTCACTGGCTTGTTTCGCCAGCGCCGCCACGTGCGAGACCACTGCAACCGAAACAGCCGCCATCTTTCGTCAGTGAAACGTTACTGATATCGCCAAGTGTGTGCCTCTCCAGTGGAGAGTGAAAAAAAAAAAAGTTGAGGAGAAAGAAGGGCTTCTCCGAGCAATAAGCGGGCCCTACCGTGCGCTCTCCAAATGAGCGCCTCTCGAGAGCCCGCACCCGACGTACTTCGGCCTTTACGATAACGAGCCACTCGGAGCTATCGACGCCGGCTGACACATATCCCTAATCACCCGCTTTGGCTGACTGCGCGTCAAGGCGTGACCAAACCAGCTGTTGCGAGGAAGCCTGGAATGGGCGGATATTTCTTTTTGGGGGGGAGTTTTTTTTCTTTCTCACTAATTTCCTGAGTGGGAAAGGGAGGCGCCTGCATATTTATAGCCGAGTTTAGGGAAGCTATTCCTGGATTTCGATTCCGACTATGACGTCAGCCGGGAGGCGTCGCACCGTCTGACGGGCTTAAAGCACAGCCTAGTGGTTGGCGTGGTGGCTTGATGTCGGTGTTGCTTACAGGGCGAAATGATTAAGGCACGTGAACTCTATTTAAAGAACCCTGAAGAAAGCGTGCAGCTTGGCAATGTTGTATTCAAGGAAGAGGTTAAAAGCGTCGTCCGTATGTAGAACTGGAATGCATGGTTGGCATGCGCCAACATAATCCAAAGACAGCGTTTCCACGTGCCGTTTTAACCTCGGTGAGGTCATCAGTGCACTACGTTTATCTGATAGTCAGGGTTGTCAACCACATCCTATCACTGACCACAGCATGACATTGACGATAAGGAACCGGCGTTTCCGGTGGCTTTATTTTCTTTTTTCTCTCCTGCGTTTTTTTCCCGTCTCCATCCTATTACAAAACTCCTCTTTTTGTTGTGCCTGTGTGTGCGTGTTTGAAAACACCCGCGCAATCCCTATTTGCCGGAGGAAAGAACTACTCATCTTAGCTGCCAGGTGCAGAAGCTTGACAGGCCCTGGGATCATCAGTAAATAAATAAATAATGCAATGCAAAAGAAATGCGTGAGCTTAAGCAATAGTCTCTTTTCTTGCATTTTTTCGAGGCAGCCTTTAATACATCCTCGTACTAAGCCGCTTTTGCATGTGCGCGGACTCAAATTTGATAAGTTCAAAAAGTAGCGGGAGAGAAAAAAGGCAGAGAGAAAAGATACATTTTCCAGAAAGCGCAGGACTGCTTGGACGTCATGCCGCAATCTGGGTCACTCTCTTTTTTATTTATAAGAAACAGCTGTACAGCAATCTTGCAGGATCCGTACTATATCAAGAAGCTTTATATATATAGTTCTCTTTTGTCTTTTGTTCGGCGTAGGGATTAAAGCGGGCTAAAAGGAAATCTGAAAGACGCGCTTCACCGCTCCAAATGCTCTTCATTCCTCAGTGTCCCCTTGTTTTTTAGCATATGTTTCCGAAGTACATTGAGATGGAAAGTCTACTGTCACTGTTGGAAGCAGCACTTACTGCATATCACGCGGCTAATAATCATCTTCAACTGCTCTGGTTCTGGCCGCCCGTGTGTTGCTCCCCCTCCTGTAATGAAGCACGGAATGAATGCGCCGTTTCATCCTCTACAGCCGCCGTCAACTCCGGCTCTGTTCAAACTCATTCCTTGTGCTTCGCAAGCTACTCTCGGCCATCTATGTTTCTCGACGTATGTTGTTTTGGCTTTCATTTCCATTACTGATGGTATTTGGGCGCCGCATATGGCTGCAGGGACGTCTCAAGCAGTCTCTATTAGGACCTGGGCGCTGTATTCCCTAAACGCCCTCCCTTTTCCTCTATTCTTTATCTGCATAAGTGGTGCCAGGTGCTACATCGACGTTAGCGTCCCGGAAGTTTCACTTGGGCGCATATGCTTTAGTGGCGGGCTCTGTATTATAATTTCGACCGCATGAGGTTCTTTAATGCCCGCCGTCATCGCACAGCACAAAGGCACCTATCTCCTTACTACAAATGCTTCGCTTTTGAGCTTCCATTCCGCGACCGCGAACTTGGCAGCCAAACATCAAAGAGTTTGAGCCTCTATACTACTGGTCGTTTGCTGAAGTCTGTTGTTCTGTCTAATGGCCCCCTGGGTTTCCTCCCCGAGGTACTTATATTGTTTCATTGCCTCATAGTTTTTTTCGTGCTTTCTTTCTGGCGATTGTACTAAACAGCCATGTTATTAGACAAACGAGCTTAGTGATAGTCAGCACTTCAGATGAGAGCACGATTCCCAGAAGGGTTGTCGGTGCACTGCAGGCTAATCTAGAGACTGCACGTAGTTCCTAACTCAACTACACACTCCTGTGATAGACAGACCATAACTACATGGCCGTTCCTTCGAAGGTAACGGAATTAAGCTTCATTCATGAATCAGTAATGAAATTAGGTAGAGAATGGGCGCTTGGTACTCAGAACTCTTCGAATTGAAAAAAATAAATGTAAACGACAGACTATGAGAACCAAATACATAAATAAAAGAGCAGAAAAGAACAAAGCAGAAATGACTCAGTGAGTCGTGCTTTTTTTTTTTTACCGCAGCTGTCCAGTCCTTCCCTTCAGAGAGAAATACTTCCGGCTACCGCGAAAGAGATAAAATCGGAAGTGCGAGACGGTAGAAACAACCGAGCGCATCTTTCTTTTCGTTCTCGGCTAATTAACCGGCTCGCTGGCACTAAATGAAAAATCCAGCCCCTTCGCTTTACTCGAGCAATCAAGGGAATTCCCAGGACTGCCGTACAGCAGCTCGCCCTTCATTTACGATTTATTCGTTCCGCCTAATGTGAACCGTCATTGTTCGGTTAATAACTGATGCGCGCGCTGCCCCTTTCCACGTCTCTGTAACCTCTTTTCCCCTATGGACCAACTGCCCGCGCGTGGCTTTAGACAGGCAAACGCGAGCCGCGTTGAAGACCCAGCCGGCTGGGCCACCATATACGGTTGAACGGGGAATGGCCGCATCGGCTTCTTCCTTAATAGAGCAGTTCCGGATCAAAGCCCGAATGGCTATCAATCAGCTGCCACCGCATTTCCCACCGTTAGAGAGCGGGGGACCCGAAAATGGCTGAAGTAATGAGCCTGTCTGTGTGTTTAGAGGGCAAGAGGGAGGGAAGGAGCAAGAAATTGGGAAAGGAGGCGCAAATTGAGAGCCGTACGTATTAAGATGGAACTGTCCTTGGGGCCGCCCCAGACACGCGAATCGCCATCCTTGGCGACGTAACGGCGCTGATAGGCGTAGGCAGCATACATCACCAGCGAAAACAAGGCTGCTATGGACGAAGACTGTAGTAGGACGAGACAGGGACGACGGTACACAAGTCGTGTGTTGGAAAGGGAGTAAAAAAAAGGAAGAAAGCAAGTGAAAAGCTCCGAAGCGAACGATTGATGGTGACGCCGGAAGTAACCCGCTGCCCGCATGCACTTCGCAAACAGCCGTATACGCAGTATTGCCCGGGAGGGGGGAGGCGAGGCCTGCAGCGATACGTTATCATGGAAGCAACGCGCGCGAAATGGAAGGGGAGAAAGAAAGGAAAAGAAAAAAGGAGGAGACGGCGACGGAGCAAGGCCGGCCCCAGGCCTGATCTGGAAGACGAGCGGGCAGACACGTATGGCGCACTGGGTTTTGTCCCTTGCGAAGCATTCCTGCCAGGGGGAGGGACAGGGAGTGTGGGAAGGAGGAATCCACGGGGCAGTAGTAGGTTGAGGGAAAGGCGCGCAGTTCTTCACCCCTCAACAAGAACCGGGCTTCGATTTCGCCTGCCTTTGTGGTGCTTCCGGCATTCGCCAGACCTTTACACTGTCCCGCGCGCTCTTCTGCCTCGCGCGTGCTCTCTGACCTTTGCAGAGAAGGAATGCAGTAAACAAAATAAAAAAAGTAAGTTCAATGATGAAATCTTTCATCCACAGAGGCGCATATAGATACGGGGCAACGGTAACTACAGCACATGTAGTACAAGATAGGGGGCTGGCCTCAGTTATTACATAGGACCTCCAGGTGTATAGCTTTCCTTTTCGTCTTTTTTGCATGCACGTGGACTGACCTGCTTTGCTTTCACTCGTTAAACTTTATGGTTTCCTCTTGTGCAAGTCTTCCGAGCGGTACCGCCACCTGCGGCGTTGCTGCAGCTTAATCTGGACAATACGCCCGTATTGCCGCAAGCAACGCTTGCGGCTGCGGGGGCTATCTGTCGCGCCGCACTATGAGGCTATAGCTTCGCTATGCATACGTTACTCACGAAACGGGCGCGGGTTCTGTGCTGTGCGCATTCCTTTGTCTTTAGGGCTCTCCACTCTTCGACCGTTTTCCCGGAATCGTGTATCTCCAGTTCCAGCGGACGCAGTAAAAAATGAAAGCACTTGTAACCTTTATCACTTTATCACTATAGCCTCGCCCAAGCCATACCTTATTTTTTTTTTTTTTGAAGTCAGTCTGTCTGCTCGTGATCTTTATGACCCCATTTAAAGACTACCAGGATTAAAAAGGTATAGTATAATAACTACGCTCAAAGCCATAACGTCTTATACCTGCCCTTAAGGCTAATGGGTCGCTCGAATGATGCTTCTTGCTGTTGTTTTCAACGCTTCGCCGAAGCTAGGCCTGTTTTTCGTATATTTATTTCGATTTTTGCGAACTTAAATAATCGCTTGTCAGAAGCGTCGAAATGAAAGTAGGGACGGCAAAATAGGCACAGAAAAAGGAAGCCCGACTTCCGCGCTAGTACCTCTCTGGTTTCGCTTCCGTTATTCTTGTTGCGAGGACAAGCGCCGAACATTAAATACGTACTCTCGACGGGTCCCGTCTGAGCTGGAGCCACAAAATGACTAACCAAAGTAGTTTGGGAAATAACGTCGCTTCATCAATCCTTTTCCGAAACGCGTCCGCACTCATGACACCTTATTTATTTCTCGTGGCTTTGCCTGCCTTTATAACTTTTGTTCACGCGCATTTATTTATGTTACTTCTTTCTTTCTTTCTTTCTTTCTTCCTTTCTTTCTTTCTTTCTTTCTTTCTTTCTTTCTTTCTTTCTTTCTTTCTTTCTTTCTTTCTTTCTTTCTTTCTTTCTTTCTTTCTTTCTTTCTCTCTTTCTTTCTTTCTTTCTTTCTTTCTTTCTTTCTTTCTTTCTTTCTTTCTTTTTGATGACGAAGATGGCTTCATAAGGACACCGTTTCACCCATGTGCTCCTGGAAGTCAAACTATAAAAAAGCAAACGATGATTGATGTCGACTGGATGGAAGGCATGTGCTTTCATGGGAGCTTCCGCAAGAAGAAAAAGAAGAATAGCCTTGATAGGATGCATGGCTTTTTATGGGAGCTGTAGTTGTAATACCGTATTCGCCCTTTTTGATCTGAGGATGCTTATGCCCATCCGATACAGTTTACCTTATAGCTCGCATTATAAATGCTAGGCATTTAGAATGCCTTGAAGACATTCCAAAGAACAGAAAATTTTTGTTTTCTCTCTTTTCCTTCCTTCCTTCCTTCCTTCCTTCCTTCCTTCCTTCCTTCCTTCCTTCCTTCCTTCCTTCCTTCCTTCCTTCCTTCCTTCCTTCCTTCCTTCCTTCCTTCCTTCCTTCTTTGCTTCATTCCTTCCTTCCTTTCTTTTGTTCTTTCTTTCATTCTTTCGTTCTTTCCTTCTTTCTTCCTTCCTTTCTTTCGTGGCAGAGTTAACCTTGAGTCAATGCTATTCATTCGTCACCACTGACATTCATCACTGGCGACATTTGCTATGCCTAGCGAGTTGGCAGCCGCTTGTCCGGCACAGAGCTTTCACTTGGGTCATGCCTCGTTATTCGGCCGCGCTGCACGTGTCTCCGGTTGCGGAGTTTCTTTTAATTTTTTCCTTGCATGATGCTCTGGGTGAGCTCCATCGCGCTTTCTCAATTCTCCGTCGTTGCACTGCACGCACACTTACCTCGAATCACCTCGGTCGCTTCGACTGCAGTCGCAATTCTGCTTCCCCTCCTCTCTCCATCTGCGAGCTTGCTCTTGTCTTTTGACAGGTCTGCTCCTCGTCTCTCCGGAAGATGCTTCTCGGTTGTTGGCTCTGGCAGTGCAAACGTCCAACGCTCTGTGAGCGCGATCTTGGAGGGGCAAATGCCGGAAGTACGAGCACGCATCAAAACCACTATACTGCAGTAACTGTAGTGTATCTCGAACTTCCTTCTTTCTTTCTTTCTTTCTTTCTTTCTTTCTTTCTTTCTTTCTTTCTTTCTTTCTTTCTTTCTTTCTTTCTTTCTTTCTTTCTTTCTTTCTTTCTTTCTTTCTTTCTTTCTTCCTTTCTTTCTTTCTTTCTTCCTTTCTTTCCTTCTTTCTTTCCTTCTTTCTTTCTTCCTTTCTTTCTTCCTCTCTTTCTTTCTTTCCTTCTTTCTTCCTTTCCTCCTTTCTGTCCTTCATATCTTTCTTTCTTTCCTTCTTTCGTTCTTTTTTCTTTCTTTCCTCCTTCATTTCTAGCCTTCTTCTTTTCTTTCTTTCTTCCTTTCCTTCTTTCATTCTTCCTTTCTTTCTTTGTCTCTCTTTCTTTCTTTTTCTCTTCCTTTTTATTTTTTTTTATAGACTTCCTTGTCTTCTTCTACACTGTGCCCTCACAGTTTCCTCCGCTGCATGTGCAGTCTTCGTCGGAAGCGCAGATCCGCTTGTAGATGTCATACGTACTGCGGTGTGTTTGTCTGAGATTCGGAGAAATCCGAATGCAAACATAAAGTCTGCGCGCGAAAACTACAGGGCAGTCCACACTCACAGCTTGAATCAAGGTACTCAGTGTAGAGGAGTCATTAGGCTTATTTCCTTTCAGATTGCGTCGGTTCCGAGCGCCCCCATTTCTCGCGGCCTTTACTGCATGGAGGACCTGAGCGCCTAAGCGCTTAATCCTTGGCAAAAAGGACGTCGGAGGAGACAGTGGGGGCGCTGGGCACAAGAGAAGTTCTGTATAAAGCTATGGGGTGAAAAAACGGAAAAAGTCATCTGTGCGCTCGTATTTCTGTAGCTACGCCCAACTTAGGTTACCGCGATGCATGAGAGACAGGTTTTCTATATTTAGCTGTCAGGAAAAAAAAAATGTTGAGTATCTTTCATAGTCCCCGCAAATAGCGGTTGCTCTAGAGGAAAAGAAAGCGAATGGAGAGAAGCTGTAATTCAGGCGAATTAAGCTAATGTGCGCTGTATTATCTCATATATGTATCACATTAACTTGTACCTTCAAACGAGATGTACAAAAATGATCGAAATGAGCGGTTTACAAAAGGTTTTTGTGACTCATACGCAGTAAATAGTTCTCTCTCAATGTTTCCGTCTCTTACTCTTTCTTTTTTTCTTGTCGCATGCACAAATTTCTTTTTTCATTGCGGGATCCCCGGCCGACCCTTGGTGCGGGAGCAGTTATTTGAGCGCGAATTCCTGTATTTATACAACTGCTGTGTGATGTGCCCGAATAACTTCCAGGGTGCACAGCGCAATAGTGTTTTAAGCGGGCAGTTCGTTTTGTGTACAAACGCTCATTTAATTTGCTTGCCTGCCGTTATATCCACAAAAATCCAACCGCTTTTGATCTTCGCGGCTTTGTATTGCTGACGATAAACAAGCTGCACGGCGCAGCTTGGAACAGAAAATAATAGCCCTGAAGTTAGCTTTCTGCCGAATACATTCACTCCATACACGCCTCAGACATATAAAGATTCACACTTTCGTTTATTTCCTTTTGTGAACACAGAAGGGGCATTTACCATCAGGAGCCCTATGAGGCTGCACTGAATGACGTGACGCGACATCGAATAAAATTTCAGCGTCAATTCTTTTCCTGCCGACGTGTACTGCAGTGTTCGGGCAAATGTTGCAGAGATGTACTGAGTTATTGCTGTGTATCTCCGCACCGGTGCAGATCACAGTGGTCAGTCTGGCTGACTCCATGCACCCATCTGTTGCGTTGGACACGCATGCGCGCGAAAAACGTGAGTTAGTTCTTTAAACGGCGCCGTTGCAAGCAATTCATTAATTTGTTGCTCTGGGATGACGCGATAAGTTCTTGTTGAGTTCTCAATTCTTTTTCCCAGCCAAAAATTGCACGGCTTCCAGGAACTCATTCGTGTCACTTGCATTATTAATTATGTTTGTTTACTCAAGCCTTTGGATGCACCCAAGTGTAATTAATCCCCCCCCCCCCCCCCCTTTACCACCTTCAGCGTAATGCAGTACACTCGGCTCTTATGACATCTGAATTAAATTAATGAAAAAACAAAATGCCTTCTCGGTTTTCTTTCTTGACTCGAGATTTAAGCAGACCCTCTATAAATCACTTTGTGTGGGCGCATTTTCTTGCTCTGTCGCCATGCTTGCGTTTGTGAATTCATGTGTGTCCCGGCGTGGGCGCCTGCGTTCGCATTTGCAAAGCTTCTTCCTTCGCTGTCGTCATGAGTACTGAAAAGTCAAGTGGGCTACTAAGCCCAATCTCTCCAGATTTATACGTACAGCAATGTCCTCTCCTCCTCCCTTCTCTCCACATATACATTCTCAGACTGACGTTTCCCCGGAGTTTTCAGTGTTTGCGCTTCGTAAAATAAACGTTTGTACGCATGACAGCCAAGTCCGCTTCGGTAGACCGCCGACTTCTTTCCGCCTCGCTCTGGGCAGCTTTATTCGCATCTCGGCATTTCCAACACGTTTGAGCTAGGACTCGCAGCCGCCGCTGCACTTTATACACGAGCAAGAAATGCAAAAGGACATGCTTTGCTTTTTCGTGTCGATGCTGCTGCTTGTGCAGGGCGATTTGCTCCTCGCTTAAAGAAAAGTGCAAAGCGTGTCGTTGTACCACGCTCTTCTCGAAACAGCCTTAAAGTTTTCGCCGGTCCTGCTTTTTGCCGCTGGCTTGTGACGTAGCGTGTTTTAGAAAATATTGCAGCAAAAGGCGAAAAAGAACGGTGAGCAGTTGAACTGGAGTGAGCTATTCTTAATGTCTAGCCGGCGTACACGGCACAAGTCGACGTTATACGAAGACTAGTGCGTTTTTCATACAGCAGTGCACTTTTAACTACCTCCGGGTTTGGCGGCCCTATCGGGAAAGGCAGTTTGTCAGCCTTAGCTTTCATACCAGCGTCGGGGAGATCAGCAGCATTTCGTGGAAGGCAATTCCCACTTGAAATGTGTATGAGTCAGTTTCGCCAGTTTTCCTTGCTCCGAAGAAAAAGGAGTTGAAATGACATATCGGTGACTATGCAGGTTAATGGAGGTAGCTTCACGGCAAGCTCAGGTTGTTTCAGAAATTCATTTCTTAGGTTACCGGTAGGAGCGTTTTCTTGAATTTATCCTCCTACCTGTGCCAGAATTTTAAACGATGCCACTTTCTTTAGATTTCGTATTTTTTTTTTTGGTGCTTGTGCATCGATGCAAGGCCGATGCGCAATAGCAATGAAAATTGGGGTGATGGTGGGGGGGTTCAGAAGCGTGCCATCCAGGAAAATATTGCCGGAGCATATTATGCTCCGGCGGCACCGTGTTCTCAGCGCCCACATGCCGACTTCCTTAGCGTGATATATGACGCTTGCCTCAGTAGCCCCGGCACAATCTGGCAGCCCGGGAATTGGAAGCCCCGCGCACGTCTCCTTGCTTATATATAGTGCGACACTGCTCAAGGGCCGCATTTTCACTGCTGAGGCATTAGTATGCAAGTTTGGCACTCGATCCAATTAGTGGATAAGCCTCTGCTACCTCGCTTCGGCGAGAAAAAAAAATAAAGCGTAACAGAACATGTAGCTAGCTGTTTCAACGATGTTATAAAATGCTCGCGTCGAACGGCCTTAGAGAAGAATCCGGGTACATATGCTATCGCAAAGACAAACCTGTTCTCCCGGTCACCGCTGTGCGACTGTTCGCACTGTGAATCAGCCAGCGACTTTCCTCCACCGTTGTTGAAGTCACGTTTCATCACCACAGGATATTAGTCACCGAAGGTATACGTATACCTGAGCCAGCAGTAACTCAAGGGCAAAGCACCGTGTTGTTTCGACTGGAGAGAGGGTGTCTTATCTGGCCCTCGCTCGACCTTTCTGATAAGTTGGAAGACGGAGGGTGCACTCTGCTGACGTACAGTAAAATGCTAATCTCTTTCACGTGCTTTGTCGTAAGGATATATGGACCTGCGCAGTTTTTTCCTGTTTGCTGACATCGTATACAGGGCGCGCCATTTTTACGTGTCGAGTTCAGCCAGTACGAGGAAAAATCTTTTCATTCCCAAGTATTCGCAAAGGCTAGCGAATATGAGGGGGTAGTCTACGTAAATTACACTTTCGCGTACTATTTCTCAAAATTCTTCTCTGGTCGTTTTTCTTCTCTCAAGGCTCATCGCTGTGTCGAGCCATTCTTACAAGACGCACAAAGTTTGGTTCATCTAGAAAGTTGGGCGTTTTCCAGTGTCATTCCTCCTTTAGCTAAAAGAGCAGCGACGTTCATCCGTGTGGGTTATGTAGGCTTTCATGGAGACGCTGACTGGCAAGTCCGTGTGTGACCGGCACTCTCCCCTCAGGGCACCTCCGATTCCGCTAATTTTCTCACATTTAGCTAGTTCATATGCAGCTTGCTTATACCATGTATCCACTAAGACGTCTAAGAAGACGGGCTGTGACAACACTCTAGAAGAGTCAAGGCAGCCGTCACTCGTATCGCTAGAAAATCAAGATCTTAGTAGCATTTTCAACACGACGCACCTGCTCTGTATCCATTCTTGCTTTTGGGTGAAAAATTAATAAATAAAATTGACGACTGTACAACGGGAGCAACATTGACACTGAGAGGTAGTCGCTCTAAACTGGACTTTTCTCTTATCTCTTGTTTCTCTCACATTCGTTGTTTCTACAGAACGAGCACAATAACTGCCAAAAATGTTCACCATCCGGATGCTGAAGGGAGGGTGGGGTAACGTCCACTTTAGAACTTTAGAAAGGAGTTTAAGCACTTCAAAATTTTTCGTTCCTCCTCGTCTCTTGAAACAAGATTCCTAGCCTGACTACGAAGCTTTTGCGCAACACGTTGTTGCACCGGCCACTCTCCTCCGTCTCTCGTCCCGTGCACAAGTGTCGCCTTCTCGTCAACTCGGCGGCAGCCGCGCGACAGCGGGAGGCGCGGTGAATTGCCCAGCGCTAATCTCCCTCGGAGAAGGCGCTTATTACAGCAGCCCGGACGTCACTAGTGTGCGTATAGGGCAACGAGTTGCGTGTATCCAGCTACGCGTGCCTGACAACGCAGGCACCCGTCTCCCGCGAGCCAATCTTTCTCTCCGCCGCCTCATGGGTCAGGAGAGGAAAGGCCGTCGGCGCAACAAAAACCGTCTCTCTTCCCTCCCTCCCTCCCCGCACAACTTTTGACGTCCTCTCACGCACGCAGCGGGAGCGTAATCCTCGCGGGGCCTTGGTCGCCGCCGCATGCGATGCTGCTGCGACAGAAAGCAGCGTAGTACGTGTGCGCACGGCGAACGGCCATCCCGGCGCAGCTGCCGTGGACTGAGCAGCAGGTGTTGGAGACGAGCGCTCGCTAACGCGCGGATTGTTCCACACGCACGCACGCACACACACGCGCGCCGCCTTTTCCTCCTCCGTGCCGGCGCCCTCGGCGGAATAGCTGCGGGCCGGGGGGCAACCTAACGCCCGAGAGTCGAGTGCGCGCGGCTGGATAGCTAGCTAGCTCGCTCGCGGCGCGTTCTGTCGAGCACGGAAGCTGTTTCGCTCGCGCGTTTGCTCCTCGAGTGTGAGAGGACGGCGTCGTCGTCGCTTACTACTCCCATCGCTCGCCGCGGGAAAAGAAGAGGAAATTACGGGGAGACGTATTTGGATGCTGGAGACTGTCTTCTTCTACGCTGCTGGGCTCGAATTCTGGACGAAGACGCCTAGTGTGTACCCGGCGCTGCTCCGCTCTTCAGAGTGCGAGCGGTGCAGGGGCAGCATCGCCTCCAATATGCGCGCTGTCAAGACGGTTGGCGACGGCGTGCCGGCGCGTCCGCCATCCTGTGCGGCCAGCTAATGGGGACAGCAATCTGGACTGCTGCTCTGCGAACGTGTACTGCATCTCGGAGGGAATGGATCCGGACGGGGCGAGGTGAGGGGAAGAGCTGCTGCGACTTCTTGTTTCTTCTCTCGGCTCACCCGACGACTCTTCATCGGCGTTTCCTTGTGGGCTGCTGACTATGCGGATCCGTACTCTTTATTGGGGCCGTTTCCCGGCGTCTTGTCTCCCGTTTCTTGACCGCGCGAGACGCTGAATTGCTCGCCACCCTAACGATGAAGGTCGTACAGTCGTTTGTGACGCTGTCTGTCCCGTGGGCGAGAACTGACCCATGGCCGGCTCGTCAGAGCGCGCCTTGCGTGTTTCCGGTGTGTTTGCGAGATGCCCCTGAAGGCTGATGGCGGCGGGAGCGAATACGCGGGGCTGTCTCACACGTTGGGGGGCTCCTTTCGGAATGAGATCCGAGCTTGTTTGCGCGAGATCGTCTGGAGGTGACAACACTCGGGGAAAGAGGGTGCTCACCCGGAGAGGCTGGCGGGCGGAAGGACAACCTCTTGGTGCTCTCCATCCAGGCGGCTTGCCCTCTCGTTCCTTATTTTATTTCGCAGCGTGTTTCGTCTTTTGTCTGGATGCGTCGTTTTCTTTTGTGGTCTTCCTGGTGTTTTTCTTCTTTTTTTTCCCCCCCTATAAGCGCCTAAGGGCATGAAAGCAGTAGAGGTATGCATTATCGTGATGAATACGTGCTTACAAAAAGACGAGATAGAAACCAGTAATGCCTAACCGCATCATACACATATTTTCGGTCTCGTGTTCGTGTGCCAGACTCATTGCCGGTTTTTTCTGCTGATATTTTCGTCTTGAGCTGTTTCTTGCTACTTAACGAATGAGCTGCTCAGTTAAAAGTCATCGCTTATCTCGGAACTGTATGTCATTTATAATAACGTTTCACTAAAATGTTCATATGTATCAGATACCTTCAACACATTTCTAGAGACGATGGGGTGCTGTTTAGAGCGCGCCTATGCTTTACCAAGGTTTTTTTTTGTTTGTTTGTTTCTCTCGTGTACTCAAATTTTTGGGAACTTTTGGTAGCGCTCAGTAGCCTACGTCGTTAATTCACATGGTCTTCTTGATCTTCATGTAACCGAGAGCCGTACCCGGCGACTGGCTCTCAGGTGCCTTTCAAAAATGCGTACTTGACTCGTGTCGACTATAGAGTCACAATTCGAGAACAGCATCGAAAGCTGTTGCATTATACAGCACTTTCCGCTCACAGAGGACGTGGTCCCTACCGGCAACAGTTATATACCCTAGAGCTGCTTGCTCGCAATGGGCTAATCATAATACATTCCAGGGCAGTCATATGAAAGGAACTGCTAATGCAGCAGCCATCATTCACAACTGCCATTGTCTCGGTTGCTGCTGTTGGCAACGAAGGAGCATGTATACGTGACGCAGCTGTGTCCCGTAGTGTCACCATTTCTTGCAGAAGGGCAGAAATATGGCCCAGTTGGTACGTGACTGAAATTGAACAGGAGCAGAATAAACACGGAAAAGAGAGAGAAAAAAAAGAGCAAGACAGTCTTCTTCTCTTGTCCAGTACAGGCCTTCTTCCCTCGTTCAAGTTTTTTTTTCGGCTGGTGTTCAGTTTGAAACACCAGATTCTCGTTGCGTTACTTCGAAGTGTTGCCCACTTCGAATTAGGTTCAGTCCAATGTTTACACGTTCTGCCTATGCGCTACTTCTCGCTCGCTATCTTCACCGAATTCGGAGCCCTTAGGTTCTTTATACTTTGTAACGCCTTGCCCATCGCCACGGGCTTGACTGCATTTCAAAACGTGGCTGCCGTCCATTTCCATCGCAGACCGCACGTCCTCTGGACCAAGATGGCGGTGGCGTCCGGCGGCGGTGGTGGCGGGGGCGCGTCGGACTCGAGCGACTCGGCCGCCGCCAACAACAACAAGGAGACGACCACCACCTGGGAGTACGTGGAGGCCAAGACGCCCGCGCACACGGTGACCACCATGGACTGCTGCACGTCCTGCTACTACTTCTGCTGGTACCAGCACGTGCACCGGAACGACATCGACTCGCTCTACCAGCGCTACTTCCTGCACCTCAACCGGCGCAGTCTCACCGCGCTTCTGGGCGTCATGGCGGCCTTGTGTGCGCTGGGCGCCCTCCTGGACTTGGCGCTGTCCCAGCGGCCGCTGCATCCTCCGCCGGCTGCCCGCGCGGCCGCCTTCGGCGCGCTGCTTGTCTTCTACCTGGCGCTGGTGTACGCCACACTACAGACCTCGTTCCGTCAGGTGCACCTGCTCGTGTGCTCGTACTTGGTGCTCGGCTCGTTCGTGGCTCTTGTGTCGCTTGTGGCGCTGCTCGACCCCGGCGCGGCCGACCGTGCCATCTTGTCTGACCTGTGGTGCGCGCTGTTCCTGGTGTACGTGTCGTACGCGCTTGTGCCCGTGCGCATGCGCGATAGCGTCGTCACTGGTGTCCTTCTGGCCGGCACCTACCTGGCCTGCAACCTCGCCCTCCACGCCGACAGGCTGCACTGGAAGCGGGTACGTCTCGAAAGTGGGAGGTAGCAGTGACCTTGGACGTGCTATACCGCAGTGACCTCCCGTTTACTATAAGTAAGAAGGGCAAAAAATAATAACGCCCAAAATCACGTACTGCTCGCACTCTTCTCAAGTCTAGTCACGAGCGTTCTGCACGAATGCATGACGCCTGCCGGTGCCTAAGCTACCTTACTCGAACTTTACGCGTTTTTCATTGCATGACGCATATTATGATGACGTTCTTTGAATATGCTTCGAGTAACGCGTTAGGAGCTGGGATTCGTAAGTGCGGTTGTTGAAGGTAGCTTTCTTCCAGCTACTTGAAACGCCACAACATATATTCTCCGTGCGCAGACAAGGGTAAGGACATGAGCGGCTCCTATTCATGTTTCCTTCCTACAGCTACTTGCAAGTATGAATCAAGTGAGACGTATCTCAGAAGTACATTGCCCCGACAGCTGCTGAGGTCATGCAGGATCGGCGAACTTTCTAGTTTAACGCCCTGGTCACAGTGTTTCGATTTCCTCGCTCTCTCTCTCTCACACGCACATTTTAGTCGTAAACCTGGGGGTCTGTTTTTATTAGTTTCTCTAGCCTGGCCGTAAAAGGAATCGTCGAGGTTACGGTTGTGGCAGCACCGTGGGGTGCAAAAGTGTCATGACACAGTATGAGGTGTTTCGTATAGTGAATTGCACAGTCACCCTCACTCCAAGAGTTTCCTTGGGGCAGAAGGGTGAACGTCTGAAGCTATTAAACAGGTGCTTGTCGCGAACGACAAATGCCACCGGAAGTTCTTCCGCTTGAGCGGTCGTCACCCGCCTGTAGTCGACGGCTGAGACACCTGTATACACACGGTGTCGCGTCGCCTCTAGCGTGAGGCGTGCGCATGGTTTCCTTGTTTTTGCAGAAATCTTTATCGCATGCTTGTCTTCAGGCAGAGCCTACGACAGCAAACAGATATTCTGAAGAAAACTGCATCCTCGCTGTTAGAAAAATTAAAGGTTCGATAGTTAGTGTAGTCAAACCACCTATCTGCAGCTTGGACATGAGTAGGAGCAGCGAAGGCTTTCTGTTCATTGTTCATTTCCACATCTTACCGCACCTTGTTAACACATTCACGCGCGCGCGCGCGCGCGCGCGCGTGTGTGTGTGTGTGTGTGTGTGTGTGTGTGTGTGTGTGTGTGTGTGTGTGTGTGTGTGTGTGTGTGTGTGTGTGTGTGTGTGTGTGTGTGTGTGTGTGTGTGTGTGTGTGTGTCTGTGTGTGTGTGTGTGTGTGTGTGTGCGTGCGCGCGCGCGCGCGCGCAGAAAGTGAGGAGCAGGTGTAATGGGCTTTCTGCAATCATTCATTTATTCTATACCAACTATACTGTTGTGCTTATGGCCAGTCAATCCCATAAATATAGAGGGCCTCGCCTCTATCTTTCTATACGCATAATAGAGCTAAATTGCCCTGCGCTCAATGCTTGGAGTTCGGTAAGTCTGGGTGCACTAATGGAGAGACGTTCGGGCCAACGAAGGGGGACAGTCTTTTACAGAACCAAAGGTGGGGAGGGGTGTAAATGGGGGGGCAGGGGAGGGCGGTGCGGTTGACACTGCAGCTTAACTGAGCGGCGATAGACAAGGGAACCCCGCTGTATAACTGGGCTTTGTCGGAGCTGCTTTATTGTGCAACCTCAATGGGTCTTGTTAGAGCAGTCATCAACTTTTTTCTTCATTTTCTAAAGCGCAAAAATTTTTTCAGATAGAACTGGCGCCGAGAAGTCGTCTGTACAACTCGCTGCGTGTCGCCATTCGAGTTCAGCCTGTAGTGCAGTTGGTGTACGGGGCCCATGCGTTGGAAGCCATGCGAAGCTGTCGCAATCTGTCCGACTGTTCGCTCTTCCGGCACTGTCGTCACCAAAGAGGCATCAGCGGGGACGTGCTGATGCGAACGATGTTGTAGAGCAATTTTGCGGAACAGCTGGGTTATAGCGGCTGCGGAAGCTAACGTGACGCTGCCTCCAGTCTTGCTCTTCTTTACATTTCTTTTTTTTTCCTAAGCGAAAATGCGCCGCGTTAATAGGCTGTGTAAAAGGAGTGGTTCTCTCGATCGGAAGGTCAAACTGTAACTACAGTGCAACGTAAACCGTAACGAAAAACACTCTCGTACTATAACTATAATCAACACATAACAAAGCGAAGGCTACATTGCAACGAAATGGTGGCGTGAAAAGAAGCTTACATTTCTCCTGTCGAGACAGCTGTTGTAGGAGGCCTTCTTGACGATGTTCAGTCCTGGGTTGCTGTCGTGCCATACGCAGCTTTAGACAACACAAAAGAAAGCAATGACCTACGTTTCGTCTTGTGATGGAACATTTGCATGGCTTTAGGTGGTGCAAAAAGTGAGGCCTGACACGTGCATGACATTTTCTGTTACACCCCCCCCCCCCCCCCCCCCCGCCCCTTCCTCCTTTTGTTTTTGTTCAGAAAGAGGAGAACGCAAAAACAAACACACAAAGAAATTAATATTGAACCAGAGCTAGCTCCGTCCTTTGTCAAGTGACATTTCCACGGCGTGAGATCTGTCCGCTTTGTTGATTTTTTTTATTATTATTCTATACCGTAAAACCTGTGCGAAGAAACCATTGAGGAATCAGTGCTTTGCATTTTCATGCGCGCATGTACTGTTCTTTCCTGGATGCCCGCGAGATATTGTCGTCCGTCAACGAATACGATTCCAGTCATCGTTGGCTCGGCCCCTTGCGTCATCGTTTCTCCGATGCCGCATTTCGCGCCGCCGTTCGTCGCAGACTCACTGCTGTATGGATGCATATGAAAGAATCTGGGAGACATTCGCGACGCACACGTTATGCAGGATGACGATGCTCGGCTCGTCTTCAGCGCACATATGGGCTGTCTACCATCTACCGCAGTGAGTGACAGGCAGCGAATCTTGTCTTGCGCTCAGGAATTTCTTTTTTCTTTCTTTCTATCCGTCTATCTCTCTTTTTTCCCCTTTCCCACGTTCACCTCCATCGCCCGGTCGGCAGCCTCCTAGCAGCAGAGCAGCTAGTGCCCCGTCACCGTTCGTGTCGGAGACACTCGTTGACACGCCTTTGTTTCGTCGGCTTCCAGACTTGGCGGTCGTCGTCGTCATCGCCGCCGCCGCGTGAACGCCTATAGTGTGGCGAACCAGAACATCCGCCGAAGGTCGGCGTCCTGCTGTCGCGCACATTCTCTGCGAGTCGCGGAGACTTGAGCGGAACGTTGTCCTCCCGCAACGCGTGAATCACGCCACGAGTTATCGCGAGCAACGGCGCTCTCAGTCCTGCTTAGTGTGTTCTCGTATAATAAACAATACTGAGCTTATAATACTAATCATATAATAAAAATATTGAAATATTGATTAGATAGTTGATTAGGACTGAATAAAATTGTTGTTTAAATGATCGAGGTAAAACACCTTCGCTACGCGCGCCTATAAGGGTTTGACCAGTTACGCGGTGTCTCCCCGCTGCGGGTTGCGCAGTGGCTATTGGGTTCGCGCGCTGAACATAAGGTCGAGGGCTCTAATCCAACCACAGCGACCGTATTTGGAAGAAGGTGACCATTTAGCGAGACTTCAGCGCGGTTATATATAAAGAACCTCAAGTGGCCAAAACTAATCCGCAGCACCTCGCTCCGGGTGCCTAATAGCAAGCAGTGTTTTGGCACCCGAAAATCAATCAATCAATCAATCAATCGATCAATCAATCAATCAATCACTTATGGGCTATCTCAAGCTCATTTGACCTTACCGTGCTTCTTATCTCTTCTTTTTTTAGTGTTTGTGAATTAACCCTCCCAACCCAGCTGCTATATATACTGCCGCATTTCACTGTATACGCTTTACATGGATAAGCGGATGGATTTCATTGACATCCTCTTTGAAGCGGGGTGATGGCTTGCGCCACCTTACCTCGCACAGGAGTCAGAGCAAGCATGACCTGGTGGAGGTTGACTGAACGAACCTTTCGCATGTGAGATCGAGCCACCAGGTAGCACTGATCCGAGCCTTGGGAGTCATAGGGAGGACTACCGGAGTTTTCAGGCGATCACATGCTGACTTATTGCTAAATGTTTCAAAATGTTCTAACGTGCTCTTGAATTGGGCTGCTAGTTATTTGTTGTCAGTTTTAGTCCGTAATGCTGCAGGACTTTAGCGAGCCAGCTCAGGCGTGTCGACGGAGATTTTCGCTGTTATCTTTCTTTTGGTTGGTTTTCTTTACCGAGAAGAAATCAAAAGTCCGCAAGACCACCTTCCCCAATTGATTTTCATCGCAACTGATGTGACAGTCGCTACGTGGTTTTGCATTATTTCGAACGAGAAAAAAAAAAGACTAAGCAGAACGCTTGCGCGTGCAAGTGCAAACATTGGACGAACACCATTCCAACATCGAGTTATGGATCAATTCTCTGTCGCCCCACAATATGTTGGCCTTCCCGGTTAGCTCAGTTGGCACATGCAGCCACTGCCCCAATGAGGCGGTGTCCCGGCTCCGAAGCCCGGATGCATGACGAACTTTTCTTTAACTACGAAGTTTAGAAGGAAACTTTTTAGTTTTCGTTTGTAGCTGTATGAATGGTCGGTTGGTTGGTTTATGAGGGTTTAAAGTCCCGGAGCGACTCAGTCTATGAGGGACGGCGTGGTTAAGGGCTCCGCAAATTTCGACCCCCTGGGGTTGTTTACCGTGCATTGACATCGCACAGCACACGGGCCTCCAGAATTCCGCCTCCATCGAAACGCCACAGCCGCGGCGGGGATCAAACCCTCCTCTTTCGGGTTAGCTGCTGAAGCTGCATATGACTGAGCAGGGGTAGACGCCAATTAGTAATTAGTCCCTTACTGCATTAATAAGTTCCTGCACATCTCTCACTACTACATCGGCTTCAGGAAACGTAATTTTTCACTAAAGATAGCGCAGCGCAGTGTGGTGTAAATCTCAGTTCTTTTTTCAGAAGAGTTAGGGCTTTTGTGTCACGAGGTGAGTCAACAATAACGGTCGCATTAAAAAAATAGGAAAGAAGAATTGTGGTTATGTAGAAAAAGCAGTCCCGTAGTCTGTGAACACGATGTGGAATCAGCATCATACGTCTCCCGCTGTCAGCTTCTTTCTTTGTCATTTTTTGGGCTGTACCCCTCACTTTTGAAGCAATTCTTTTTGACGCTGAACCGCGCGATGCTCCTTTTTTTTTTCATAATTTACAGTATACCTTCGCGTGAGTTTACAGTTAGCGGCAGTAATTTATTTTTGGCCACCCTTGTTAGTCACAACCATTCGTTACTGCTAAGTGAAGCCGTCATTACAACATGGGCATGCAATGTGGCGTTGGCTCGTTTTCTCTCGATCGGCAAAATGTCGCGATGGAGCTGGTTAAATTTCGCGCCATTTGAATGCTGCAAACAATGTGTGCGTTATCGCAGGTTTCCGCAAAAAAAAAGAATAACTCTGCCTCTTTGAGGTGCGCACCCCTCAAATTGTTTTTCGTGGCCCAGTTTTTTTCTTTTTTCACTTGCAGTCGTTTCTCGTTGCTTCCTGACGCTGGTTTTTAATCGATAATATATTTAACTAGCGGCGACCACGAACGAGAGTACAGTACCGATCATTATGCGCGGCATAAAATTGAAAAGAAAATACATTTTTTTTTTTATTTCCTTGGAGGAAGCCTTGCTTAGTCATGCAAAGCAGGCCCACGCTTACTAATTTTGTCACAAAGTCGGGACTCATGCCTTTCGGTGAACTAAGTCCGCAAAAGAGGCTTAATTAGTACGTTGCTTGAAATAACTGAAAGGGGCTTAAAAAATGAAGATAAAGTGTTATAGGCGTAATGGTAAAAGGTGGATCGCAGCGCGCTAAAAATTGCGCTCAAATTTTGATTTGTTGCAATGTTTTTGATATTGTTTGTAGTCCTACGCTGGAGGGTTTAGCCAAGGAACGAGAGATGCCAGACCGTGAAAATGGGCCGCTAGATGATGAGGCAGTTCATATTCTGTAATCGCTGCGTGAGCTGGGACTCATAGTGCGCATGTTGGCTGAGGACTGGGGCCAGGGACTGTAATTCACTCCGGCCTCAGAGGAGACCTAGAGGAGGATATTGAATTTGTGCAGGTATAGCAACGTTAAGAACACAACTCCACCCCAGAGAGTTAATGGGATTGTCCCCTACGTGGACCTGTTATCTCTACTTTTAAATTAGAGCGCCAATTAACCTTTGTCCTTCCAATTGTGACAAGCGAAAACGACTAAGCGGTTGTTCTACGCACAAACTTTGTGACGCGCGCTGGTTTGTTGCACAAGGCATTACAAACTGAGGCTTACCGCGTACACTCGCTGCTTTTCGCCCTGATCTCAGCCGCAGGTAGCATTTAGTTAACATATATTAAGCGTGGCTCACTTTTAACATTAAATTTCCTAGATACTGAAGACGGCAGAAAGAGAGCCTACGCTAGAAACTATAGTACGCTTAATTTTTCGCAGTACTTTAATCAATATCTCAAAGTAATTAGGGGGTATCGATTGTTCTACGGCATGTTTGTTGAAAAGAAACGCGAACAACGGAGCGGGAGTTAAGTAAATATTCTGGGAGAATGACCCGTGCGATCGTAGATATATACACCTGCATAAGAATCCCCGGAGTTAGCAGGAAATTGTCTACAGAGTATAACCGTCATTGACTGCCAAATATTTGCACGCTTCATTCGCGTTCGAATGGCTGAATACACCCCGGTCTTGCTCACCGTTTATTTCTATGGTTCTTGATACGGCGTGTTTATATACACTCAGCTGTATCACTGTTTACTTCCTGGCGAACGCATGCCTCTTCTTTTAAAAGGACTATCTTCTTTTAATCTACACTCTAAGCACGAATACGCCCATATGGGAGTAAAAAGAGAGTCAACTGTTCTCTGAAAGGGAGTGCACTAGAGGGCATTTTTTTTTCCCCTTTTTACTTCTTTCTGTTCAGTGTTATATATTTTCTTAGCAGCATGCGCGCAACCTTCCCTACTTAAACGGTCCATCCCTGTCAAAATTATGTGAAACGCGGACTTCTGAGCTGAACCTGAGATGGAACCGATATTGATACAAAAAGGCGTCAGTGACAATGAAAATTCGAAGTCGGCTTTATGCTTGTACCGAAATGGCATCTTATGTTGAGTTCATCGTCCCGAAGCTGCATATGGGATATGAGAAAGCAGTAGAGATGGGCTTGGGATTAATTTCATCCACCCGGGGTTCTTTAACGCCTGCCGACATAGCACAGCACGTGAACGCTTTGGCATTCGCCTCCATAGAAATCGGCTCCCCGTCTCGTGCTCAGCAGACGACGCAGTAGCCACTGAGGCACCGCAGTGGTTGATGTCGATATGGATGGACATTTAGATATGTTTTTATTTAGATACATTTAGATATGTTAGATATGTAGATATGGACCAAACGCCAGTGTCAACCATTGTACGGCGAGAAGGGGCAACGCTGTGGAAATGCGCGCATGGAGTAATACTCCAGCATGTTGGCCGCTATGTTTCTGCCATCGCGACGCGAACACTGCTGTAGTGTGGAATGAATGAATGAATGAATGAATGAATGAATGAATGAATGAATGAATGAATGAATGAATGAATGAATGAATGAATGAATGAATGAATGAATGAATGAATGAATGAATGAATGAATGAATGAATGAATGAATGAATTGTCGACGCCCATATTCAAGCAGCGAGACTATTCCGCAATACTCATGACAAAACCGACAACGCATATTCGTTACTTAGGGAGACTCAGTGAAAGTAACAAATTAGTGTAACAAAAATACAAAAAAATATTGGCGGACGATCAATGCGATAAATCGGCGTTGGCAGTATCGATTGTACATTTCGCCTAGCTTTTACATTTCCGCTTTTTTAATAAATACCTTCGCACTCCTCCCTCAATTTGTTTTTTCATTGCTCGGTTGCGTGGGTTTCTGTTGGGTGGAGATGGGTGGAATTGGTTAGAGGCTTCGGACACACGAACCACGGCATTTCCGTTGAATGAAGACTATACTGCTAGCGCAGTAAAGGCGACTTGTTGGTCTTACCTCACTAGGCTTCAGCCTCATCTCTATACAGGGTGTTTCACCTAAGACTTTCTGCAATTTTTAAAAATAAGCTATTTGAATTAGATGCGCGCTTTTTCTGGCATAGCATTGTCAGTGGTGTGGTGCAAAATAATGCAGCTAAGATGTGCTAACTAGAAGGCTTGTTAACCAATATTTAATAGTTAACTTTTAAACTATTACAGTTGGGCTCCTTAATTACTGAGAGGCATGTAGCCCACCGTAAGTAATGTCCATATTCGTTTATAGAATTTCGAAAACGCGATTATCCTCGGCGCTGTGGCCCGACAAATTTTGGCTATTTCGACGAGTTAGGTTCACTGGAGAGGTTGCTTTGCCTGCAAGCTTCTCAAACCGCATGTATTTTGGCGCGATGTAGGCGAAATTTGTTCGGCCACAGCGCCGAGGATAATCGCGTTCTCGAAATTCTAAAAACGGATATGGACATTACTTACGGTGGGCTGCATGCCTCTCAATAATTAAGCAGCCCAACGGTAATAGTTTAAAAGTTAACTATTAAATATTGGTTAACAAGCCTGCTAGTTAGCACGTCTTAGCTGAATTATGATGTACTACACCACTGACAATGCTATGCCAGAAAAAGCGCGCATCTAATTCAAATAGCTTATTTTTAAAAATTGCTGAAAGTCTTAGGTGAAACACCCTGTATATGGGCGCACCATGTTCGCCGCATGTGGAATCTGCGTTCTTGTAATTCATTTGAACTTTTCTTTTTAATTAACGGGCAGTTCACGACCCGAAAACGTTACCTGGTTGACTGACGAAAGAAATGTTCGACGCCATTCTGCCAAAAGGTAGGGCTGTGAAAGACTTGCCGCGAATTCCGGTGTACAGCTTGCAGGCTATACATTTAATTTCATCTATGTTATTATTTCCGTATGGGCCCCACGAGATTACCAAGGAGGGGGGACGTGCTGGTTTGCAGTGCCGAACTCCGCTAAAGGCACGCATAAAAATATACATGAGATAAAAACTAACAAAACGTAACTGGCATGAAAATGTCTGTAATCATATCAGAATTCCACAGAGGCTGGTACAACACTACAGAAAAACAAAATAAATAAAAGTTGACGCAAGGCCCGCAGAAGGGATCGAACCCTACATGAGATCAGTTTATATTTTCTCGCGGAATGTTTTATGATCTAGAAATGAAGTGACGTCATTATGCAGCGAACGTATTTAAAAGTTAAAATTTTGGGCTTCATTCACTATCTGTAGATGCGGACTATACAGCTTTTTTTTTTTTCTTCAATATCGCCGAGAACAAAGTGAAGTGCTTAAGGTGATTCGATGTACCGATTGCCGACAATACAGCGGTTCCGGACAACGTACTGAATGCGGAAAGTACAGACCTTTTTTTTTTTTTTTTTTTAGCCAGAATTCCGCTCATTGCACTATACATAGGATTTTACGGTATTTCGAACTTTCTCCTGACCGTTTCTATAATATTTCGCATTACCTTACCGAGTTGCCTTTGTTAAGGACCGTTCGTGGTTTGAATTCAATTTAGTTTTGTTACCCTCGGTAACTTTACAAGCATAGCTAACGTTATAATTACGCTATCATCAATCTAAAAAAAAAAAAAAGTTCCGAGCGCCTTTTTGTACACACCTTTTTTTTATGTTTAGAGCCGTCGATCGAAAGCATTTGCTTTCTTTACTGCACTTTCCTATTAAACTTTCAAGAGCTCTGGATCTCCTCCCTTGTGGTTCTCTGCTGCAAGGTCCGTGATTGTGTTTTTATCATGTCCACGCGTTTTCCCGCACTCACGCTAAGCTAGCAATTAAGATCTGCGTTATCTTCGACAAAGAAGGACATTTGACAAGAGATGCGTTCGTGTAGCGGCCAATGTACAACGGCACAGGTAATTCACCTCGATGAGGCTTTGCATGAAGGGCGTCACACTTGACCGTGAGCCTGCCGATGCACTGTGCAGTGCGAAAGTTTGAATTTGATTGTTGTTAAACACTCGTGCCTGTGACTTTTTGCCCGTTTCACTTTGGCGCAGTGCGAGACATCTAAAATACGTACATGTGTGTCGTTTTTTTTTTTATTTGCGATTTACACGAAGGGCCCACGACACCGCATTATAATGAAAAGCGGGATGGTTGGCTTGCATTAACGTACCTAGCTGTTCGCTATTTTTTTTCGTCGTCATGCTTTTATTCAAGCATGCATTGTGAGATAGGTGAGGCGAGTTGGTTGGTTGCATGAATTGCGTACAATAGGTTTATAATTATTGCGAAAATGTTTAAAGGTAACCTTTCTCCTTGTTAGAGAGAGGTACGCTTAAGGTATTAAAATTCCTAATAAGACGTCACAAGCTTAGAGAAAACTGAAACAAAAAAATGCCATGTAGTCATCAGAAAATTTTCCCTGCTGGTGAAGTCGCACAAAGGGATGACTTACTGTAGCCTAATATTCTTAGACGTAGTGACTGCTACTTGTTGGATATATCCAGCGCGAATTAATAAAAAAATCGAAACGTCCTCGTGAACTTCAAAAAGGCAGAGACGCATTAAGGCAACGAATTATGTTTTAGATTACCACTGCCATCTAAGCTCACTTTGAAGATTCACGAACTATGCAAAAAGGAAAAACGAAGTGAAAGGGCAGAACTTCTGGGCCCTTACCCTTTTCTGTTTATTTATCTCTTTTTTTTACATAGTAGAAAAAAAAAAACGTGGTGCTTCTACATTCCACGCCATACTAACACATATTTGCTTGAAACTTCAGAGCGCGAATCTGAATTTTAAATTACCGAACATTACGCCCTGGTACCGGATTCACGAGCCGGAAACCATTCTCATATATCAGCCTGCGGCGAATGACAGCGGCGACTTGCCAACACGCTGGCACTAGAGGCTACCTAGCTTGCTGCGGACCAAAGCGTTCTTAGGAGCTCGCTTAGAGAGCCATAAACTAAAGGATTGGAAGCCCAGTTTATCTTGTCCATCGAGTGCCATTAATCTTAAAGTGCTTTTATACCTCTGCGGCGACAACATTCGAATGCTTAGACCGTCTTAGCGTAACGAAGATACAATTTTGCAGTCATTCTTTTTTTCATAGCTGGCGCTGCACATTTCGCGTCATACGCAGCGCAGAATCTATATACTGGCAACAAAGTCATGATGATGGTGATGACCATAATTTTTCTCACGTAGTGACGAGTTTAACGTTATAACATTTGCCCTTCACCATTCTCTCAGGTCCAATGCGTATTTGTCTCTGCACTCCAAAGGCGAATACGCTTATTCGGGAGTAATACGGGGGTGAGCTATAGCTGCCCAATTACTGTAACTGCCCAGAAGAAACAGAGGAGTTTCGAAAGAATGGCTATTACCCAGGCGGTTGGAAAGCGATCTGTATTGTACGGCTTTCAAGCGCCCAGCTGTACGTGAAATCTTCAATCTTTGCAGTCGCTTTAACTATTTTGATTTTTTCTACTTTCTTAGGTGTAGCAAATCTTGGAGAGGTGAAAATTCGCAGCCCAGCTTTCTGGGCGCATTCGCAGTTCCCTGAGCGCAACACTGAGGACGATTCATAGTTCTTAGTTTCAAAAATACCTTCTCGAAACTCTTTCTTTTTTTTTTTTTTCGCGTCCTTGAACCACCCGAGAAGAGCAGCGAGTAGCTAGTGCCCCCTCAGATTAATTCTCTTAATGTCCACCTCTATACGCTTGACGTCCGCCCAGTTGTTATCAGCACCCTTTTACGGCACCTGGCACGGTCAGCTTCTCTAGAAGCCGCGAATCATCTTAGCGCTGCATTTATATAACTCATTAAGCTGTTAAACCGGTATAACTCTGACGCAAGGGACGGGGGGTCGTACTCATGGCACCCAACGAGATTATACTATTGTGGCGTCTCGTGAAACCACGCTCACACTGAAACCGTTTGCACCTTTTTCGCCCTGTACGCACTTGTTTAGTTTAGTGTAAGAACAACACTCTCGTTGAAAGCATCGAATGTGGGTTTCCGAGGATTTTATGTGATGGCAGAGCTCTTTTTTTTTTTAACACGTGAGCAACGTTATCGAGTGCTGTGGCGTTTCGAGCTTTTTTCGCAGGTGTGGTCATGCCTGACTGGCCGTGAGATTCGTGCGCTGATTAGTTCCTCGGGTAGTTAATTCGGAAGCCCAGTGCTGTTGGTCGTCATGTCTGGCGTGCATGAAGTGTGGCTAATGCACTGACTGAGGAAAGACCTTGGCAAGTGTAACTTGCATACGAATAAATGTTGTCCGTCTGTGTAGCTTGTCGATCAGCCAGGGTGAAACTTCACGTGCTACTTTTCCCGTTGTTTAATTTCCGCGAAATCCACATTATCTTTTGATACCGCTTGATGTGAGCAATTAGCTTAGATAAAAAAGCGAGGCGATGAGAGACTAGGTATGGTAGTTAATACTAGTGCCTCCCCCCCACCTCCTCCTCCCACCTGAAAATTCCATTGGCCTCTTTATATAAAAAAAAAAATATGCTTGCAGCGGAACAAGAACAAAAAAAAATACAGGGTTTCCGTTGACCCCGCGATTAGCGGATGCTTCCTACAGACTTCTGCTTGCGCCCGTTAATTAACAACACTAGCAAGAATTTTCTATTGTGCAGTTGCGCCCGTGGATCGCTATATGGAACTGAATTTTGCATAGTGTTTATTTACCTCTACGGGAAAACCACTGATGCATCTTAGAAACACACTGAATGCAACTCCATGCAGGTGCTCGTTCGAACCCGTCAGTTAGTCTTGTGCACTACCTTCTTGTGTCACCTACTTTTGCAGCAGCCATAATTTGGGGCTTCTCTCGCGTTGAAGTCGTTTTGTGATTGCGTTTGTACCCTCATCAGACTTGAGAACAATTTCAGTTTCTCAGCGTTAACTAAAATATATCTGTAAAGTCTGGATATTCCCATGAACATCCCCCCTTCCCCCCCCCCCCCTCCCCCCCCAACACACACACACAAATTATAGCCGTAGACCTAACAACTCTTTCTTCATGGCCTTTATCCATGCACTGTTCGACTGATACGTATGCCTTGAGACACATGCAACGTAATATATGACGCATGTTTAGTTAAATATACGTGCGGCAGGTGGCTCAGTGGTTTTGGCGCTGGGGTGCTGACCCGAAAGACGCGGGTTCGATCCCGGCAGCGGTGGTCGAATTCCGATGGAGACGAAATTCTAGAAGCCCGTGTACTGTGCGATGTCAGTGCACGTTAAAGAACCTCAGGTGGTCGACATTTCCAGGGCCCTTCACTACGGTGCCCCTCATAGCCAAAGTCACTTTGGGATGTTAAACCCCTATAACCATAAACCAGATAATCTTATGGGGAATTAAATGCGAGAAACTTGGGTAGTTGTTGACAGCGCGGCGCTTAACACACAAGGACGAGATGCAGAACGGCAGGGACGGGCCCTTGATTAGTTTAGTTTAGTTTAGTTTAGTTTAGTTTAGTTTAGTTTAGTTTAGTTTAGTTTAGTTTAGTTTAGTTTAGTTTAGTTTAGTTTAGTTTAGTTTAGTTTAGTTTAGTTTAGTTTAGTTTAGTTTAGTTTAGTCTGGTCTAGTCCAGTTTAGTTATTTAGCCGCTGGGAGCAGGGAACGCGTTGAGACGAAGTAACTAACTGGAAAGGCTGCTCAGAGCGCTCGATTGCTGCAAAATTCTTGAAGAGAAGATCAAGCAGGAATAAGTACCTACTCTATGACTTCCGATAGCACTTAGTCTGCAGGAATGATTAGTGCTGTTTTCTTATACTGCAAAAAACAAGCACCTTATAACACAGCTGTACATCACAATGTACTATGCGCGGTTGAGCGAGATAAACCCTTTGGAATGCGCAACTTGTAAATTCAGTGCTCAAGAGAATCAACCTATGTTTGATTCGTTAACTAGTTATTTCTTCGTTTATTGGCTTGAAAAGGCCAAAAAAGCGTTTCGAAAGCATTGTTTAGTGTGAGAATGTGGAAGTGTTTGTCGGCTTATCGATGAACACGAGCGCATCACGACATAAAACAAACCAGAGAAGCATCCAATACAGGGTACTTACTGTCCCTAGATCAACATGGGTGTATAAAGCTCCTCACGTCCAAAGTCTTAACTGCAAGCAGTGGAGTATGCTTCAGTTAATGCGCGGATGTGTTGACGCCTGAGAGCTTCATGAATTTATAGGAGGGCGACTTTCGAAATCCTGTCTCGCCTGATCGATCACGGCCTCCCGCGCGAAAGCAGAAAGTCGTGAAAGTAATAAGCAAACTGTGAGCGAGCAGCAATTTCCTCTTCTTCAGCACACATTTCGCAAAAGTGATTTTTTTTTTCTTGCATGTGTCCTACGTGTATACGTTGTCCATTACTTTAGATCCTCGCTTTATTCATACCCAGTCTGAGCAATCTATAACGTCCTTCTATTCTTATGCTTGACGGTTTCATATTTAGTCTAACTGTTCTGCTCGTCATCTTGCAGTGAGCCCTTACTGATCCGACACTGACGCACATTCGAAGGGCGAAGTTATATAACAAGGAACCAACAAGTCACTGTATGCGTATCGTAGGAGGCAATTTGCTTTTGTTTTGTTCTTTTTTTTTTGCTGGTGACTTTTTGAAGTAGACAGACAGGAAGCGGGGCGCACGAGCCAAGAGGTGAGTCAGAATATCGTACACGCTACTGCGCAATTCCTTCGCATCTTCTCGGGGGAGAGAGCGACTGGATAGGCTGCTGTATCGTGGATGGAGGCCGAGAATATCGCTCGCACTTCCATTTCGGTGCGCTGATATCCAATTCCTCGGTTTAATTTCCGGCCACGGCGACTCTGTCCCGCTTGGAGAGAGAACGCGTGCGTATGATCCGTTGTCGTGTACTGAAGTGAAAAGTGTTCCCTTTCGTTGCCTCCTGCTTCCAGGCATGCATTCGTGTACGAAAAGTAGCATGCGCGTTCTCTTTTATCTGCTCATGAAGATAGGGGTATCTTCAGTTTGATTTCAACCCCCCCCCCCCCCCCCCCCCCCCCCCGAAAGAAAAAAAAAGTTCAGCGGTTGTTCTCGTGGGTTTTACTGTCAGCTGTCAAGGCAAGTGATGTTCTGTAAGTAAGTCACAGTCATCTGTTCTGTTTTTAATGGATCAAATGACAATCTAAATTGCCCACGTGACCTTGCGGCTTGAATACGTCATTTCACCTGGAAGACAAGGGCGAGGTCTGGACGACGTCTGGTTAAACAGCTGGCACTGTGAAAAATAAATTTCGTCTTTTCTAAGAGCAGATTGCGAGTAGGAAATGAAACGAAAAGAAGTACAGGATCAAACAGCTCGCACTGTCACTGTGTTTCTGTCGAGTTCGAATAGCCCGAGAGTTCTTCTCATACAAATTTTACTTAGTGTGCGTCTTACGTGTGGTGCTTGCGGGTGCGTTTGCTTCCTGCTACACTGTGCGGACTATAAGATTCGAGGATTGTAGATGCTAAGATTCTGGTGACTATAAGATTCTAGGAAAACGGGTTTTCTGTTGGCTCAGATCATGTCTTATTTCATGAGCATCGGAAAGGATGGATTTATTGGCGAACGGAAGTCTGCAAGGTAACAGGTTTGGTTTGGTTTGGTTTATGGGGTTTAACGTCCCAAAGCGACTAAGGCTATGAGAGACGCCGTAGTGGAGGGCTCCGGAAATTTCGACCACCTGGGTAACAAGGTAACAGGAGTCACCAAAAGAAAAGCTCGTCTTCCATCCGTCCGCAGCCTCATTACATGCTTTCCTACACTGACCTCTCTAAATGAAAAAAATAAAAAAGTCCTACTCCCGGCAAAGTCAGATAAAAGACCAGAAAGGTCATTATACACGAGGATAATAATAAAGGTAAAACACAGGTAGAAAGTATAGTTAGGCCCAACAAACTTGTGTGCCCTTATGCGCCGAGGCTTATTTATTAAATTACTTCGCGCATTTGAATTTCGCTGTAAATATTTGCAATTCAATATGTGTACCGTATCAAACTTCAACAGACACGTATGGCTTTAACAAGCGGAACGTAACCCAAGCCAGTGTGTACCCCCCCCCCCCCCCCCCCCGCCCCTTCCCTCCTGTCTCCCTCTTTTCTCTGCTTACAATACGCATGCGCCAAACACTGTGTTGTGAAAGAACATTGAGTGCCGCAGGCTGTGGGTGCCACGACACACTGAATGGCCTCATATGTGTTTGCGTGCCGACCAAGGTTTTCTATCATCGTGCGAAACACTGTTTTCGCCTCCTTCTGTATGCTCTCATGATTAGACGTTGAACGAAACGTATCTACCTTGTGCGTCGCTTTTAACAGGCCCTAACCACATGGTTTATTAAGAGAAGACGTCGAAGCTTCCCGTATGCAAACTACTTCTTTGTTGGCTGGCCCGGCCTCCATCGCTCTCCTCCTTGCGCATATGTGCGAAGATAAACGAAGAGCTTCCCTCTGTTACCACACAAGCCGAGAGAAGAGCACGTCAGGCAGCTAATCTTGGTAGGTCGACCTCCGCTGATTGTTGTTGTTGTTAACCTCGTACAATGGTGCATGCACAAGCAGGGGGATCGGCCAAGAAGTGGGGTGCACCGAGAGTTTTTGTGATGAATTTTTCCCATGGACAAGAAATAAAGGGTTGCTTGGGAAGTGAAAAGTAAACAGAAAGCAAAAATACCAAAATGAAACGGTAAATGCATAACGCACGCAGGAGATGGACGCTTTGAGATTTGTAGTCGAGGGATAAAAAAATTAATAATAATAACCCTCTACTTTCTCTTCCTTTCCTGCATGGGCTGTCAAAGTCGAAACAGATGACTATAGAGACTGTCCCACACCTTCCTTACAACAAAATTTACAGGGACACCTAATTACCGTATGTGATGGCAATGCGATAGCATTAGAAGCTGTTAATCAATTTACCGGAAGTGACGTCATCTCCACTCTGGGGACACCACTTCCTTCCAGCCAATGGGCGGATTTCATGACCGACGACGTAATTCCCCCCCCCCCCCTCCCCTCCCGATAAGGCTTTCCACTTTTTGGCGTTAACAAGTTGCGCGATATATCGACACTGGCTGATGGCCTGAGCCGAGAATGTAGCCGACACGCGTAGGGCATGCATTCTAAGCACGAATATGCCAATGTGGGAGCAAAGAAGAAGTAAGCTATCCTCTAGTCCACATCCTTCTATAAAAGGGAGTGTGCTAGTGTAGAGGTTACTAATTTTTTGCCCCTTTTTGTTTAGAGCGCCATGGGACAATGGTACCTGAAGGCGGGTAGCTTCAGCCTTTACCTCTTCATTAATTATATTTATCCATCGTCCCATTACATAGACGCGGATCTCTTCACATTGGTGGATTCATGAAATTTTGTTTTTTCCCTTTGCGATGATTCCCAGGAAGTAATTATTAGTCATGATTCGTCAAGTACAACTCATCAGCGCGCGGCGAGTTATTTATAACTTAATTGCTCCTCCCCTGCAGCTTCAGCCACTGGTTTTCGGTTTTAGCAGCCTAACGGTCGACGTGAAGTCAGAAGCAGGTTCCAGATCACGTGAGGACTGCGATACAATCGTTGCTTCTCCGTTTTCATTCATTCCAACTCCTGCGCAGCTTGTCTCAGGAGCCGGAATAACAGCGAGTGAACATAATGCTACCGTGGAGAAGTTAACTTGGTTGATGCGTGCCTACGTACTCCGCAGTAAAACACGACAGAGTATGAAGGCTGACGACTTCGTATTCTCGTTCGCATTTCATTTGTCGTAGCGTGTTACTGCTACCTGGTGCTACCGATCTACTCATATTCCTACCTGGTTGCTTTCCTGCGTGTTGCGTTCTGTCACGGGACGGGGTCACGTGTGGGATCGACTTCATTACTGCTAGGATATAGTGCACTAATACCGCGCGGTGCCCCACCCCTCCTAACCTGCCCTTCCTCTATGCATGTAATCAAAGTGTTTGCTCAGAGGTCTTGAATCCCCAGTCTTTTTTTCTTTGTTCTCTTCTTACTCCTTTTAGTGTGTCTGCACTCTGTTTACCTTTGTGAGCGATAAGAGCGGCGGAATAAAGGCGAGCAAACTAAGAGCACAGGAAGATAGAGAGAGAACTTTAATACAAAGCGTGCGAGAAAGAAGCCGCGTTTCGTAACCGCCATCAAACACACCCGGCGAATACGAGCTCCCCTCTCGACTGCCAAACACTCCATATAACCTGACGCTCTTTTCTGTTCACGGCGCGATAGTTCGTAAATCAAAAGCTTTCGGCGGCTTTACGGCGTATAAAGAGTGCGCGTGAGCGGAAAGCACCGGCCTTGCGAGCAAACGAGAGAAATGGGGAACTGAAAAAGAAAAATAAAATTAAAGAGCGCGAATGCATGATTTGTGTGCGCAGGAAGCTATCGCAGCTGCTTCGCAGCTGACTCGCGGAGGTCCTTTACATAGCCGCCGGGGCGGGAGCCTCACAGTTGAAACTGACTCTCTGGCTTTGAAGGCCGATGTGCGTGTGATGCATCACGCGATGTGCGTGGCTGTACATGAGCTACCGAGCGCTTGTCGACTATTCTGTTTTTTTTTTCTTTCACCTAGGCAGCCTTTTCGAAGAAACACAATGGTAACGAGATGAGTTGTGACTGGCCTGCAATCAGGTGAATGTTTTCAGCGGGGAAAAACTCGCTCTATTTCGAAATACGTAGTTCGGGTGATGCCGATATTTAAAAACAAAAAGCGAACTGAGTTCATTTCAGGAGAGGTTTACCTTGTATGGATGGTCAGCATTGTACTTGGAAACCGTATGCAGATGTAGTGATAGTAAATATTTATAAAATTTTGGTCTCTCTTCAAATTTAATTATCCTGAACAGTCGCCTTACTCTAAATCTTGATGGTTTTACGTATTTTACGTTTTTTTTACTTTTTTGCAGCAATTTCAAAAGTTTCGTTATTATTCCACTGCAGTGGGTTTCAAGCTCTCCGCCTTATGTCATATTGTCTTCTAGACGGCCTCTATGAGTAAGGAAAAAATAAATAATAGAACAAACAAATAAATGCATAGCTTGCGCGAACACAGAGAGCGGCAATGAGGTGCATAGTAGGGGACGTACCTGGGCATATTTAGGCCACCTGAATCCCTTAAACATAAGCTTAGATCGCGCAGAATACAAGTATTTTGCCATTATGCCTTCATTAAAATGCGATCGCAGTGAATTCGTGGTCGAACCCGCGAACTCCACTTCACTCGATTTCAGCTGCACATCGCCGTAGACAGTGCGCCACAAAGCGAAAAATTAGATAGATTTTCGGCTTTTATGCGATATGCTTTTTCCCGTCTCGTAAGTGAGCCGATTACCCGGTTGTACATTTCCCGGGTGTTCAGCGGAAGAGAGGAAGAACCTCAAACCCCATTCGCGAAGTGCTCATCCGCTAAAACATTACGGGGACTTGGTTTCTGAACACAAATGCATGAAATTTCTTGCTCTTATATTTCTCGCACTCTGACCAAACTACCTCATTCGGCCTTATATGTTTCTTTCTCACATTTCGCGCACCTAAGGCTCCTTACGTCTCTGCAGTGCGTCCACGTGACCACCTCGAGTGAAGTATTTTTCTAAGCTTCAGACATTGGTCACTACCCGAAGAAGCGCTGTATGCTACAGGTCTCGTTCGTGCTTTATGCACTGCCGCAGCTCGGCACCACGGAACAATAGTCGTCCGTACAAGTCAGAGGCTTCCCCGTCATGAAGCTGCACGAAGCATCCGTATAGCCTCCATTGTGCCGCACAAGATCCTTAGCGACGACTCCGGGCACAGAAACCTTCACAGCTGCGCAGTCCCGCAGAAAGAGCATGACCGATTGAAATGTTCGCCTCATTCCAGCGGCATTAGAAGAGCTCTGCGCTTTGCATGTGTGGTCTAACTCTGTACTGAAATCCTCTAGCTTACTGTGCTGGAGATGGCTTATTACCACGGTTCTAAACCGACAGATAACGAGAGTTTGAAGCTGATGAGCATGATAGGGCACCTGCTGAGAATGCGTGCTTATGACTATGCAGGACGCGACGGTGGTTGTTGTTGCAGGATAGAGCGATGACTATCGTTTTGCATTAGTGACACTATATACTACGGCATTCGTTGTGCTTTTTTTTTTTCATTCCTGGAAATTCTGGACAAGCGCATTTTTTTCAACGGGAAGTTGTTTTTAAACGCATTTTTTTCGCATATCCCAAGATTCCACTATAACAATCAATATATCCGTAGACCGCTTCTCGGGATGCTTATAATTTTCTGCTATATTTATTGCCAAAAACGCGCCCCATTGGCTTCCTATGCCAGTTTTATGTATACGTGGTGCGGGCGTAGGATAAACTTTATAGGCAATGTATTGCTACGCATGCATCAAGAAGTTAAACCATTCCCATCAACGTATTCGCATCAGTATCTTACAACAGTCCGCAGTTGCCTCACAATCAAAAGTGATGGCCATGAAAGCTGGGCCTGTGTCGTCGATTCGTCCGTATTACGACTTTCTCTCAAGAAGTAGTATAACGCGTTTACAAGGCACGCAAAAGTGGAAGAACAACACAGGCCCACTATACCTCTTGAAACTGAACCGTGCTGCTCGTACGCAAATACGGTTCCCTTGAGAGTCCGATTTCTTCAAGAGTCCCTTCCCACTTTCACCTCCTACAGCGTGGGATGTTACAGCCAAATCGCCCGCTGATCGCCTACTCCGCACAAAGCCTACGAAGTGGCATAGCGTCTAACGTTCGCCCGGGTCTGTTTAAATCCCGTAAGCGGAGGCCGTCCAATAACGTGCCTTTGCATTTATAGGCAGAACGGAAGCTCCAAATGTTTACGATAGAACACTTTCTGCCGTGCATTTCTTTTCTAGATCTCCTGTAAATTTACCTTTTATCTGAAATTTGCGCTGCACACGCGTTTGTTAAGTGAGCCTGAAAACAAACGAAGTCCACTCGATAGAGGCCTGGCTGCGTGAATATACAATAGGCCCTGCCGGGAGGCCCGTCCGCGTGAACCCGTCAAGATGGCCACGAATCTATTTGTTCATACGATGGTGTTGCACTTTATAATGAAAATCTTCCGCGCTGGTGGCGGGCTGCGGTTTGTCATCGTAAAAAAACTTACTGCGTGCTTGTGATTGCATCCGAAGCAGTGAAATAAAACTTTCAGCAACGTCCATTCAAACGTTCAAAAGTATACGAGTTTCAGTGAACATTAACCTGTTATTTCACTCAAAATTTTTCGTTGTTCCTTCTAAAATCTATGTGCTGCTTTCAGCAAAGTCTGCCATTTGTTTGCCCGAACTTAATGTAAACTGAAAGCCTTTCCCACTCAACTGTTTAAAACGCCCTTCAGCTTCCTTTTAGACAGATGAGTTAATTTGCAAGTCATCTGTCCGCCTTCTCGTATCAGCCTCTCGGACTTAAAACACACTCGCACGTTCATTCAGGCAGAGAGCTTCCATGACACGGGCTGGTTCGCGCTGGCACCTTGAATTTCCAGGAGTGATCGGGTTTCCCATCACGATGTCTTGTTTACACGATGTGCCACACCATATCTACATGCCGTGCATATTGGGCTTAATGATGAGGGAGTTTAGGTGACACAGAAGGGTGGGATGCGGGCACACTGTACCTGCTGAGTAGCATCCCTCCGATTCTTGGTCGCCTTACGGTTAGACGAGAAACTTGTTCGGAAGGGAAATCCAGGTGCAATGTTTTCAAATAACTGATAGTACCTTAGTAGTCACGGAACAGGGTAAACGTGTCATCAACCAAGGAAGAACACGTCTGTCTCTTATTGGTTCATAAAATAGCAGACTACGTTAGCGAGTAGCATCACAGCTGCATGCATGCATGCGTGCATGCGTGTGTGTGTGTGTGCGCGCGCGCGCGCGCGCGCGTGTGTGTGTGTGTGTGTGTGTGTGTGTGTGTGTGTGTGTGTGTGTGTGTGTGTGTGTGTGTGTGTGTGTGTGTGTGTGTGTGTGTGTGTGTGTGTGTGTGTGTGTGTGTGTGTGTGTGTGTGTGTGTGTGTGTGTGTGTGTGTGTGTGTGTGTGTGTGTGTGTGTGTGTGTGTGTGTGTGTGTGTGTGTGTGTGTGTGTGTGAGTCAGAGAGAGAGAGAGGGAGGTAGAAAGAGAGAGAGATGTTGTTTCCACTTTGTTGGATTCTCTGTAATACGTTGAGGCTCGTGGAGCTCGGTTAAACTCAAGTTATCGATCTCGTCAAAGCAGTCGAAAAGAGAAAACGAACTTAGGCAAGGCATGCATTGCAGAGAAGAGATAACCGACGGCTTGTTGGCCTCTCAGAGTCGGGCAGTTTGGTGACGAGTTATGGAAACTTACTGGGATAAGTGCCTGGCGCTTCCGCAGGATAATGACATTTAATTGGGGTTCAATGGGAGCGTCTTCAGTACTGCACTAGACGTAGCTTGATTTAGGATCATGACGCTGAAGAGAGGCGGTCATTGTGTTCTTTCGGCTGGCACAAAGCTCATTCGCTTCGGGTCCGTTAGGTCACCGATGACGTCAGTGCTCAACCCGTGCCCTCACGGCCCCGCACGTTGTTCCTCCTGGTGGATGTGCAGGTCACGTGCAACGTAATACTGCTGGTGGCGGTGAACACCATCGGCATGTTCTCCCACTACCCGAGCAAGGCGGCCCAGAGGCAAGCCTTCCTGGAGACGAGGCAATGCATCGAGTCCAGACTAAGCATACAGCGAGAAAATCAAAAACAGGTAAGCCTGCGCTTATTCTTGCTCCTTTATACAGAGTTCTTGGTTTGATTGTACAGGTTTTAAGGTCCTGGAAAAAGTTACCGCTTCTTGCTATCGAAGTTAAGACTGCACTTTCATGAGGATGTAGTGCGAATGCTTATAAAAGGGTACAAAGCACTGCTGGTATGCTTGATCCTACTTAAATTGTATTGCGGAATGGTGCTAGACTGTTTAAATTAAGAAGCTATTCATTTTCACAGTAGAGCCTAATGTGAACAAATTGGTTCGTAAATGACTATTTCTATTGTGTTTATACACGAAATCGGCCATCGCGTTTCATATGAAATTTGATTGACCCAGCTCAATACATCCTGGTACAAAAACATTACCAAAATGTTATAAAACCATTTCTTTGGGTAGAAAGTAATAAAACAACTTGTCTACTATGTATTCTAAGTTCTTGAGACGCTTGAGACACTCAAACCACGGTTATGCTGTTAAGCTTCCACAAAATCAACGACGTATGTGAAGCTTCCACGCAAACGAAGTTTTATTGGCAAAACCACCAAATGTCGGAGAAAATGCACTCTCCCAGCACTCTGGAAACAGCAGCCTAAACACGCTGCATTCATATATTCACCTTCCCGTAAGCTGTCTATGTACCGGCTATGCAGGATGTACCATCCATTAGTGGTGAGCTGCTCCACTGACACAATCTATAGTTGGCACAAACGAAGAGGTTTAACTACATAGTTCCGTTAGCTGAAGTGAGTCCTAACTCCAAAAACATCAAGAAAAAAATTTATTTCTTAAAATCGATTCTTGAAGTATAGACTAACTTTTCTGGAACTTTTTCTTTTTTTATCGCGATGTACCAATGTTTTAACGCTTCAAGTCAATGCTTCGCAAACATTGCTGAAATGTTCTACTTTTAACAACAATGATCAGCTTTTTATTGAGCGTTCCATGAGAATTAAGCTCTAGGAAAATTATTGCCGAGCGAAATTTTCGTATATATGCGGGTAAGGAGCCGCTCCCTGTAACTTCCCCTGACGGCACCTCAGTCAGACCAGACATATCAACCAGCCATCATCATCTGGTATCTGGCTACAGCAGCTGACGCTCTGAAATGAAGTCGGCCACTTTCGTGCCACCTCGCGCACACGCACGCACCAACGCGCGATATGCGGTTCATTAACAGGCATGCGTGCGCCTGCAACATTTCGCCGCCCAAGGCCTCGTCGCGATATCACGCGGCCGGCATGCGTGGACAATATCCTCCCGCCTTCCCCCGAGCGCACAGATATATATACACGCGTCCGCCGGTTTCGTCACCGCGTCGTCTCGGAGAAGCAGCAGCAGCAGGGGCGGTGGACGACAGCGGTTGCGACGCACTCATCGCGCTGCTCGGCCGCGCGATTGTCTCCGGACGCCTATCGAGCGCGCACAGCGGTCGCAATGAGGATGTTCCAGACGCGCTGTCCTTTTCCTCGGACAGACGTCGGCGCCTTACACGAGGAAGCCAATAGGGCCAAGGACGTGGCGCCCGATCGCCCCCCTTTCTTTTATGTCCCTTTCCTTCTTTATTCTCATGTCTTCCTTTGCTTGGTTCTCTGCTCTCAATCTTTCTTTATTCGCGTCTAGGCCCCGAGCTGCAGCCACTGATTGGCGCGTCTGCAGTCCGCCGGGATAGCTTTCACCGCAAGGCACGCAACCATGGCGCGCGGCTCACATACTAAAGTATGCGCAAGCGCGCAGTGATTGGTGCTGTGGGCTGCCGCAGTGCGTGCGTATGCACCGTCTCCCCCTCTATCCCTCTTCGGCGCCTGTCCAGTCTGGGTAGAACTAATCATCTACGCGCACCACAGCGTCGCCGGCGTCGCCGTCGTTGCGGGAATTCCCCCTTATCAGCGCTCGGGCCCTGTTCCTTCCGGTTGCGACGCGAGTTCAGGGAACGTTTTCGATGGTCGCAGTGCTGCAGCATCGCGCCAACTTGCGTCCTCTGCCGGTGTTATATGGTATCAATGAGAAGCAATGGTTTCTGCTTCTTCGCGGGGAAAGGGAAGATAGTTCTCTCGCAAGCTCGTTTCACATCCGTTCGCGTCGTATGCATGGGGCCAGCGTTTGCAATCCTTTAGCGGAAAACCGGGAATCGGAGCAAAGCGTATTGAAGAGCATTCGCTAGTGGTTTTATCTTCACCGTGGCAGGCCTCAGTTGCTCTGCTTAAACTCGCTGCGTGTGTGCTTGTGTGAGTGCGCCCTCTTTCACGTTTGTCATATATTTTACAGATTATGCTGTGAACGCTGTAAGTAGTCGCGAACGGTGTCGCTCGTCTGTAATCGATTGAGTCACGTGGTCCGAGCGCGCTCTGAAGTGCAGGAGTGGCGCCCGCGACGCGTAATGAATTTGCGGTGAAAGTTAGCAAAAAGTGATTGGTAGATTTGCTGAAAAGTAGACAGCTTACATAAGGTTAGAAGTGTAGGATTAACAATGAATTTAAAGAAAATCTTGAAGTTATAGGCTGATTTTTAACACCTTTAAATAAATAGAAAGCCGAGCATGCATGGCGACAACTGCCACTACCCCGTTTCAAAGGGGACGCTTACAAAACAAATTTTTGGACAGTCCATAGACTGTCTATAGACTTCTTTCTATAAAATCTATAGGCGATAAACAAATCCTAGAGAACAGTCTATAGGCAATACAAACGCTATAGACAGCCTATAGACAATCTATAGATTTATGACCATATACTTTTAGTAGACTTTTGCCTATAGACAGTCTATAGACTATGAATAGACAAAAAGAAATGCCTATAGGAAGGCAATAGAGTCTATAAGTCTATATAGACTGTCTATACACCATTTTTATGAGGGCTATTTTCCATTCAACCTGTGCAGTCTGCGTGCTTCAAGGAATAATACACCTTTCCTACCCGTCTCCTCAGGAACGCTACACAGAACGACGGAAACGGATATTATAATATATTTATATTTGTCATCTGCGAACACCGGTTACCTTCGCGGTGAGCGCTTAAAATTCTGCCGTACTGAAATTTGCTTAGCCGTAAAGAAATTTCCGCCTCATTAATCCCCAACAACCTAGCCTATAAAGTCTGAAATCAAGGGAAATTACAAGCCCGCCAAATTGACATGCAGCCTTATTTAAACGGAATCAATAAAGCTGTCGGTAGCGACGTTATAGAGTGCACACGAGCGTCTTAAATGAGATGACGCGGCGAGGCGGCCTTTGCGAGCTGGTTTAGATCGAACAAGGTTTGCGTAATGCTTGTTCTTCAATCTACGTACTTCATCCCAATAAAGGGCTGCTGCTGCTACTGTGTCGCTCCAGTGATGGTCGTCTTCACTTTTGATCCTCCGGAATATATTTATTTTGTTTGTTTCTACTTAAGTTCCTTTCCCTGTTCTCTCCTTTCTCCCCGCCTCCTTTACGTCCAGGCAGAAGCAGTCGATGCATTAATGATATTACGCATTTATATAATCTGCTCATGATATTGCGCATTTATATAACCTGCTTGCAAGGCCGCCGCAGGGGCTCGGTGGTTATGGCGCTCGGCTGCTGACCCGAAAGACGCGGGTTGAATCCCGGCCGCGGCGGTCGAATTTCGATGGAGGCGAAATTCTAGAGGCTCATGTACTATGCTATGTCAGTGCACGTTAAAGAACCCCAGGTGGCCAAAATTCCCGGAACCCTTCGCTACGGCGTCCCTCATAGCCTGAGTCGCTTTGCGACGTTAAATTTCATAAAGTGAACTAAACTATAATCTGCTCGCGACCGAACATTTCCTGAGGATATCTAGTAGCTGGAAACGTCCCTTTAGACACTGTGTACATCGCTGGATAGTTTAGTGGTTTGGACGACGGCACTGTGTATTCCTTTGCTGACTAAGTGCAGTGTCAAATCAGCTGTTTTCCAGGAGAATACAGCACTCTCGTCTTTACTATCTTGTAACGATATTATTAGGAGCTGAAACGAAAGGACATTAAAACAGCATGAAGCCAACGTTCGCGTTAGTTGGTAGCGTTAGCCAGCGTTAGTTAAACGCATTAGTAAACGCGAGCCAGTGTGTGACACACTAAATTCTTCATAGTTGTGAGAGAAACATAAACCGGGGTGGAAGGAAATTTCAGGCATGAGGACATCCAGCTACAAATACTCAAGGTGAAGTAGCACACGACGCATGCGTGGGCATATGGCGCGCAAAACCCCACGTATACAAGTAACACGCGTGCAAACGCTTCGCGCACGAGAAGCGATGACCGAAGGTATGATTGAATACACGTAGGTGCAATTTTTAAACCAGCCGCCGAAGCGAGGATATCAGAAAGAATGCGGAAAGGAAACCGCGGCCGTTTTTCAACATGTTTTTAAAGCGATTTTTTTAATTAAAGGCCTTGAAGGCGAAAACTGTCCTGCGTCGGCGTCTTTGTGAAGCTTCCACCAGCGATCTAAATGAATAGAAGAAGCGATTGCCAACAAAAATGGAGTAAGAATGGAATCAGATTTTGGAATACAGCGGAATTCGAATAGATCCGGAATGAGAATTGAAATATAATTAGAAGTGGAATAGATTGGTGAGTTAAAGGTGGTAGAATCAGAATGGGAAAAGATTGGCGAGTGAAAGAAAAATGCTGTCTCCTTTCATCCGCATCAATGATCGCCCCTAAATTTTAATAGCTCTAATGTTAAGAGACAGGAAGAGAGCGGAGTGGGTCAGGGAACTGACGCGGGTTAATGAAATCCTAGTCGAAACCAGGAAGAAGAAATGGACTTGGCAGGGCGTATATAATGCAAAAGCCGAGATAACCGATGGTCGTTAAGACTGGATTCCAGGAGAAAGAAAGCTAGTGGGGGGCCGCAGAAAGTTAGGAGGAAAGTTAGATGGATGAGGTTACGAAGTCCGCGGGCGTAAGGTGGCCGCGGCTCAGGGTTAATTGGAGAGATATTTGGGAGGCCTTTGTCCTGCAGTAGGTATAGTCAGGCTGATGATGATGATTAATCTTTTTTACGAATCATTAAATGTCAGTGATTTATCCTACAGCTAGAGTATGTTGAGACTGCTCAAGTGTGGCCGTGATAACTCATTGAGTGCGACAGCACGTGATAGCGATTCACGCTCCTTACAGTGCTCTACACCTTATCCTGGTAAGGGCGTTTATATGCGTTCTTACTATTTGTAAGGGCGCAGACGTTCGTTGTGGAGCTGTGATTGGAAAGCGTCTGGGCAGTGAGACTAAACGCGCCCCACAGCGACGAGCTGTCTTTGGTGGCTTTATTTTTACGTCGTCTCTGGTCCATCGATCGCGTATTGATTCGCACAAGCGGGATTTAAACCGGTCTCGAGAGGAGCCTATTAAAGGAAGCTCGAAGGCACGTGCTGCTTCATCTGTAAGCCTACAGGCCTCACAGAACGACGCCCGGGTGCGACGTGTTCTTATGCTGATAGGACGTTTCGGCTGTCCTCTATACTTTGACGTCACCTCTCGCGGAGTTGGCCAACCGAAACAGTGACAATGACTGACAGTCTTTTTTTGTTGTTGTTATGTTTCTTCCAGGAGCAACTTTTGCTCTCCGTTCTCCCTCGTCACGTGGCGATGGAGATGAAAGCGGACATCGCGAAGAAGCCGCAGGACTCCATGTTTCACAAGATCTACATTCACCGGCACGAGAACGTCAGGTGTGTGTCTACGCAGAGCGGGCTGCGTGCTCGTCCTTTTTGTCTGTGTGCGTGTGTTTGTTTTTCTTTTTCATACCCTTCACGCTCGCTTAGCGACAATAAGTGCCATTGTGCCCGCGACGTGCGACGTCGGTTGTGGTTATTTGCTTGTTTGCACTCGCACAAAGACGGGCGCCAGTGAGGCGCGCCGGGCTCTTGGCAACAATGGCAGCGAGTTCCGCGTCTGTCCAGAGCGTATCGAAAATTTCAGGTCGCGCGGGACGTGAACAGTGTAGAGGAGCTCGATGTACTGAGGGGCTATTTTGGGACTGGATTTAGGACGGCTACATCACGTGAGGCACTCTTTTCTTTATTTTTTTTTGTCGAATCAAAAGCGCGCAGAATATCATCTACAGAAAAGTATAGAGAGTACACTGCTCTATCTGTCTTTGTGTGTTTTTTTAATGCCGCGTTGTACTTCGTCTCTCTGCAAATGATATTCAGCATACGTTTGCATGAAGATAAGTCTTCTTACATAGCTTTCGAAATGTCGTTTAGTGCCTGTCTGTACTCTCTTTTTTTATTATTGTTGAATTTTAGTGCTGTCTCGAGGCGCTCTGTCTGAGGCTTGCAGAGATCGCAGCGAAGATGAACAGGGGTCTGCGTCTGCGCTCTTGATTCAGTATTTATGGAGATATAACATTTAGTGTTAACCGCCCCCAGTATGTTATTCCCATGGACCTTTAAAGGAATTATGAAATGAAAAGAAACGCTCGTTAAATTCTTATCTATTTATTCTGTCTTTTTTCGTTCGTTGCAATTTGCCCAAACTAAACAGCTCTTTTTTTTTAGTATATTAGTCAGTTGTGTTTCAGAAGGATGACCCATCGCGTTTTAGACTTTTGTATAGTTGGCTATGCACACCTACGCAGTTCAGTGTGCATATATGGTGCGCGAGTTGTGCCGCCGAATTGGGTCTGTACGGTTGAGTCTATCGTGCGAATTGAACTGGTGTGGTGGTTTCATCTAGTATAGATGAAATGTAGCGAATATGGAACGGAGGGAGACAATGCAATAGCCGTATAGGAGATGTGTCCATTAGAAGACTAATTTAATTGTGCCATTCAATAAATTATTTTCTCTTCCAACTACTAAACGCGCCATCATCTTTCCTTTCGATATGGCCCAGCTCGCGCTAGTACCTTTTTTCTTTTAATCATTTTCTTGTTATGTTTGTCCCAGTGCTTACAAATCAAGTAATTTTTTTTTCTCCGTTCCTTTTCTGATACCCGTTCTTCGGCAGTTGCCACTGAAATGATTTAGGCCAAACTAAAGTGCTTCCATTGGTACATACATATCTTCCATTGGTACATACCGTAAACAACTATAACTGACCACACATGTACACTAGTGCTCTAGAACGAGAGCACGTGTATACTGTAGGTTCCTCTGAGAAATATACCTTGCAGCGTCTGCCGCGCATGCATTTTTAATGGCAGGCAAATGTTTGTCTGTGCACACTTGATGACTTGTGTGTATGTGTATTGCCAAGGGCTGCACGCCGGCGTTTCTCGTTGCAAGCTGGCTCTTAACGGGGAGCGACTTCTTACAAGATACGTTCGTTAAACCGACACTCTAACTTCGACTTACGTCAGGCAGAACGGTGAATAGAACGCTCTGCTGCATTTGAATTAAAAACTATTTTAACTGTCCTGGTTCGCAGTTACGATGCTTGTTAGGAATGACAGAAGAAGAGGCTTGTTCGTGTTGAAGTGAAGGCAGCAGAAGTAAGCCGTAGGCATCCAATGCCTGACCATATGTTCTATACACGCCCTTAATTCCTATGGAACGGAGAGTATTCGATGATGATAGATGCGGAGGAAATTACATCTGCACATAGGGGCTCAGTGCCAAAAGTTCTTTGAAAGATTCCAAACTCTCTCCTTTAATCGTGTGCTCGTTGCCAGTAACAACTGAACTAAAGTTGTAGTTGCTATAAGAGAACAAGCTTAACGGTCAAAAATACCATTCACTCACCGTTAGGATCAGCAGATTCTCCCATCTTATTCTTCCATCCGTCAGCGCTGTTTCGTCGTACCATTCTCCCATCTTATTCATTGCGTAGACGAGCAGGCAGAGCTCACGTACTTCTGTCACACAATGCCACTTAGAATTAGACATAGTTGCCAGTTGCTTTCCGATATTCCTACGTACTGTCTCCGCCTATTTTCATTTACTTCTCTCAATTACACGGTTAGTTCTTTATCAAGAAAGCAGAGATCCCGGAGGGATCCAACTCCCTCTCAGGCCCGGTGAGAGGAAGGCGGTGATATACATAACGGATTTGCCTTTTGAATTAGCTGAATTCGCAGCACAGGGTCAATTGGAGAGACATGGGAGAGACATTTGCCCTGCGGTGGGCGTAGTCAGGCTGATGATGATGATGATGATAATGGCGTTGTTTTTTTACAAGAATTCTTGCTTAGAAGGGTAAATAGTTGGAGCGGGGGAGGGGATGGCCATCTCCTACCCCCTCTCCCTCTTCCGTGCAACTACGTTGATTCGACCAACACTTTATCTCTATCTCTCTCTCTCTCTCACCGTGTCTCCGGCAGCATCCTGTTCGCCGACATCTGCGGCTTCACCAGCCTGGCGTCCCAGTGCACCGCCGAGGAGGTGGTGCGCATGCTCAACGAGCTGTTCGCGCGCTTCGACAAGCTGGCCGCCGAGAACCACTGCCTGCGCATCAAGATCCTCGGCGACTGCTACTACTGCGTCTCGGGCCTGCCGGACCCGAGGCCCGACCACGCGCAATGCTGCGTCGAGATGGGGCTCGACATGATCGAGGCCATCGCGTGAGTGTATCCACAGTCGCTGCTTTCAAGAATGAAGTGTGTCTAGCGGGTAGCGCATAATAACCATGCGCTTTATAGTCACGGCGTGTGTAGCCGGGTACGTAGGAGGACACGCTATCTATATTATCCACGTGAGCATATGTTGTCCGTGTCGTGATGGTATAGGGGCCAGGAAAGGTGGAGAGGAAAGACGCATATGCTTTTCCTGCAGTAGTCGTGGAAGCTACGTGGCCGACACGCGTGACGCCTGAATAGAAACGCGACGGCTGTTTATAGCGACTGGCCGGTGGCCTTGAACGAGAAGAACGTCGCGGCTGCAGAAAATAAAAATAGATACGCAGTGACGCAATGCACGCGCTATGTTTTCCGGGCGGGCAGAATGTGTCACGTTTTGCCAACTCTCCCGCTTTGCGCGTGACTCATCGAAGCCGGTATAGCCGGAGAATGTGCGCGGACGACAAACAGCGGCGGACCATGTGGGCGACATTTAATAAACCGAGGACTCGTCTCGATTTGATGGTCGGCCGCTGCTCAGTGCGCGACAGAAAGCGTCTCGTTGTGGCTTTAGGCTTAAATGGCGAAGGATTTACGGGCCCCTCAGCAGCAAACAAACTTACAATAATGTGTGCCTCGTATATACTTTGACCTTTAGGTGGATTTTGCAGCCTTAAATTGTTTAGTCCGCATCGAAGAGTCGTTGTATCTGCGTTCCGTTTCGAGTGATTTGTTTTAAAAAACTTTCGTGCCCATTACGTGGAAAATTAACGAAAAGGCGTGAAATTAAATTGGGGACAGAGCAGTAAGCCGTCAAAAACGAAATGATATTGTAGCGTGCAACGCCAAAAAGAACACCCGCGCAGAGACGAAAAACCTGCGGCGGTCTCCTAGTGGTTCGAGCGCGCGCGAGAGAGCCAACTAGCTTCTTCCTCTTCTAGCGCATGCGCTACTTCTGTCTCTTCTTCGAATGCATGTATCACTGCCCCCCTCTTCTGCAGCATCGACACGATGCGGCTGGGAGTGAAAAGTCAGCGAAAGGGTAGAACACAGCTGCAGTGGACCGCAGTTCAGTCAGGTAGCCGGTCGTGGTAAGGCTTCATGCGAACAACGTGTACGACTTCAGTTCGGTGCGACCGGCGCGATGAACAAGCTGTCGGGGCGGGAGCAACTGCATAAGTCACATCACTGATGCGGCGCACTACTTCGTAAGGGCCGAAGTATCGGCGCAGCAGCTTTTCAGAGAGCCCGCGGCGACGAACAGGTATCCAAATCCACACAAGGTCGCCGGGAGCATAACTGACGAAACGGCGTCCACAGTTGTAGTTAGTGGCGTCAGCCTCCTGTTGACGGTGGATGCGCAGGCGGGCCAGTTGACGCGCTTCCTCAGCACGCTGAACGAAGGTATCTACGTCGATGTCAGCGTCAGAGTCGCAGTAAGGGTCGACGGGTAACATAGCATCCAACGGAGTGGTCACCTGGCGTCCGAAGACAAGCTGAAAGGGGGTCAGTCGGGTTGTTTCCTGCAGGGCGGTGTTGTACGCAAACGTTACGTACGGCAGAATGGCGTCCCAAGTTCGATGCTCGACGTCAACGTACATTGATAGCATGTCGGCTAGTGTGCGGTTGAGTCGCTCTACCAACCCGTTTGTCTGCGGGTGATACGCCGTAGCACGTCGGTGGCTCGTGTGCGTCAGAGTCATCACGGACTGGGTTAAGCGGGCCGTGAAAGCAGTTCCCCGGTCAGTAACAACAACGGCGGGTGCTCCATGACGCAAGACAATGTTGTGGACGAAGAACTGCGCCACTTCAGCAGCAGTGCCTTTGGCAAGAGACGTGGTCTCAGCGTACCGTGTGAGGTAGTCAGTCGCAACGACTATCCAACGCTTTCCAGACGAAGACTTCGGAAATGGGCCAAGGAGGTCCATGCCCACTTGACGGAAAGGGGTCTTCGGTGGATCGACGGGGTGAAGAAATCCGGCCGGTTTCAATGGAGGAGTCTTCCGACGTTGGCATTCACGGCATGTTTTGACGTAGGCCCGCACCGATGGGAGTAACCTGGGCCAATAATACTTTTGTCTAATCCGCGCGAGTGTACGGCTGACTCCAAGGTGGCCGGCGGATGGTGCATCATGACAGGCACTCAAGATCTCAGACCGCAGCTGTGATGGTACGACAAGTAGGAACACTTCTTCGCTGTTGGCAAAGTTGCGCTTGTAGAGAACACCAGACCGTAAAGTGAAGGTGTGAAGCCCTCGAAGAAAAACACGCGGAATGGGAGCTTCACTGCCTTCGAGGTAATCGATGAGCGGCGCCAACTCCGTGTCCGCCCTCTGAAGCTGCGCCATTTGGGTGGGACTAACAGAGCCCAGGAAAGGAAAATCATCGGTGGTTTCTTCGGTATTGATTGGGATAGGCGCGCGCGACAGACAATCCGCATCCTGATGCTTGCGGCCAGACTTGTAAACTACTGTTAAGTCGTATTCTTGCAAGCGTAAGCTCCATCTAGCCAAGCGTCCTGAGGGGTCTTTGAGGCTCGCCAGCCAGCATAAGGAGTGGTGGTCGCTTACCACACGGAAGGGTCGTCCGTAGAGGTACGGTCGGAACTTGCAGATGGCCCATATCACTGCAAGACATTCTTTCTCCTTCGTAGAATAATTGGTCTCGGAGCGCGTAAGTGTCCGACTAGCATAACTGATGACCCGTTCTGCACCGTCTTGCCACTGGATCAGTACTGCACCAAGGCCAACATTGCTGGCGTCAGTGTGGATGTCCGTGGCAGCATGCTCGTCGAAATGGCCGAGTATCGGAGTGCTTTGCAGACGGCTGCGAAGCTCGACAAATGCAGCCTCTTCGTCGGTCCCCCACAGGAAGGGCGTGTCGTCACGGGTCAGTGCGTTCAGCGGTTCCGCGATTTTCGAGAAATCTTGAATAAAGCGCCTATAATAGGAGCACAGGCCTAAAAACCGGCGAACGGCCTTCTTGTCAGTTGGGCGTGGAAAACCTGAGACGGCAGCAGTCTTGTCAGGGTCCGGGCGAACACCTTGTGCGCTGACAACGTGACCAAGAAAGCGGAGTTCCTCAAAGCCAAAATGGCATTTCTCGGCTTTGATGGTGAGTTGCGCGGATTTGAGCGCTTGTAGCACAATGCGCAACCGCTCCAAGTGTTGGTCAAAGGTGGGCGAAAATATAACGACATCGTCCAGGTACACCAGGCAGGACTGCCATTTCAAGCCGGAGAGGACAGTGTCCATCATGCGTTGGAAAGTGGCCGGTGCTGAGCACAGACCAAATGGGAGCACTTTAAACTCATAGAGGCCGTCAGGCGTCACGAAAGCCGTCTTCTCCCGGTCTCTCTCGTCCACTTCGATTTGCCAGTACCCGCTTTTAAGATCCAATGACGAGAAGTATCTGGCGTTCCGCAATCGGTCGAGCGCGTCATCTATCCTGGGCAGCGGGTAAACGTCCTTTTTGGTCACGCTGTTAAGTTTCCTGTAGTCCACGCAGAAACGCAGAGTATTGTCCTTCTTTTTGACAAGAACCACAGGCGATGCCCACGGACTGGTGGACGGCTGAATGACATCGTCTGCAAGCATCTCGGCAACCTGATTCTGAATGGCTTCTCTCTCCACCGGGGAAACACGATATGGGCGCTGGCAGACGGTTCGCGTAGTCTCGTCAGTGATGATACGATGCTTGGCGAGTGGAGTTCGGCCGACCTTCGAGCACGTAGCGAAACAGTCCGCAAATTCTGCCAAGAGGGCCGACAGAAGATCCCTCTGAACCGACGGCAAGGCAGGATTTATTCTGACTGACTGAAGAACGTGATGTGGGCCAGCATACTCCGGAGAGGGTGCACCCACGGTGCACAAACCTGGAACCTCAGCAACGTCGTGGAGGAAGGCAATAGCCATGCCTTTGGCCAGGTGCTGATATTCGTTGGCAAAGTTAGTCAGGAGGACGTGGGTGCGGCCGTCACGTAGTTGGACGAGACCTCTTGCAACGGCAAGTCCCCGCTTAAGCAGCAGTGGACTATGGCTGTCCGCTAGGCCCTCGTAGTCATGAAAGAGGTCGTTCCGCACGAGCACCAGAACACTGCACCGCGGCGGCACCGTGACGTCGTTCTCGACAATGCGCAGAGCGTTGCTGCAGGGATCGCGGGAGTCAAAGCGCGCCACGGCCTGTTTGGTCGAGAACGTGACACGTGCCTCCTGAAAGTCAATCACAGCGCCGTTCGACTGCAGGAAGTCGATCCCCAGAATCAAGTCTCTGGAACACTCGGGGAGTACGACAAATTCACCAACGTACGTAAAACCACTAATCCCAACTCTAGCCGTGCACTTGCCCACAGGGGAAATTAGGTGGCCACCAGCGGTGCGAATGGGGGTCCCCGTCCACGGTGTCAGAACCTTCTTAAGTTCTCCAGCGAAGGCACGGCTCATAACAGAGTAATCAGCACCGGTATCGAGCAGCGCGGTAATGTCAGTGCCATCAATTGTCACATGCAAATCGGATGCAGCGTATCTGATACTGTCGCTGCCTCTCTCTGTCCGGGTATCGTCGGCTCGAGGGTTCCGCGATGGAGGATCTTGACACGTCCCGACGTCAGCGGCCTTGCCTACAGAGGTCGCTGGTGTTAGTTTTCCCGACGCGGACTCGGCGAGCGACGGCCAGCAGAGCTACTCTGGCGGCCAAGGCTGGAAGAGCGATAACGGAGAGGCGAAGGGGAACGGGACTCGCGCCTTCCAGAGTAGGCAGGGTTCTGGCGTGCCCAGAGATGCTGTGCAATATCATGCGGTCGTTCGCCGTTCTGAGGGCAGGGTGCGTCGGGATGGAAACCGCGAAGGCCCACTTGGCGGTACGGACAGGCGCGGTAGAGGTGACCAGGCTCCCCACAGTGGTAGCAGAGAGGCCTGCGGTCCGGTGTACGCCACAAATCCGACTTGCGAGGGCGTGGCCCAGCTGTAGCAGATGCGGTTGCAGAATACGTGGCGATGTTACTCACGGAGGTCGACGGGGTCACACCGTAGCCAGGCACGCTTGCGTGACATGTGCCGATGTTGCTCACGCCAGGCGTTGGGGTAATGGGACCGTAGCCTGTCGTGCGACGTACAACAGATGCGTACGTGGGTCGGTCATCGAACCGGGATGGCGCTTCGGGGACAGGAGGTGCCTGCGCAGCCTGTCGCACCTCGTCCCTGACAACTTCGGACAGCGCTGCCAGCGGCGCAGGTGCAACCTGAGGCAGATGGATCCGTTGCAGTTCCTCCCGGACAACGGAGCGAATTAGTTCACGCAAGGTGTCTACACTGCCGCCGAGACACGACGAAAAGCCTTCGGGCACCATGCAGTTGATGTCCCGGTTGTACTGGCGGGCCCGTTGTTGCAGCGTCGTCTCCATCGTGGTCGCCTCGGTTAGAAATTCCGCCACCGTGCGGGGTGGGCTGCGCACGAGGCCCGCGAACAGCTCCTGCTTAACCCCACGCATGAGATGGCGCAGCTTCTTCTCCTCTGTCATGTTGGGGTCGGCGCGCTTGAAAAGACGGGCCATGTCTTCGGTGTACATGCGCACGCTTTCGTTCGTGCGCTGATTTCGGGAGTTCAGCGCAGCTTCGGCCTTCTCCCGGCGGTCAGCGTTGGGGAACGTAGCCAGGAGACTCCGGCAAAACGTCTCCCAGGTGGGAAGTGTAGCCTCGTGGTTTTCAAACCACGTCCGAGCAGACTCTTCCAGGGCAAAGTAGACGTTATTCAGCTTGCGCTCGTCGCACCAGCCGTTGTAGCGTGCGACCCGCTCGAACGTCTCCAGCCAGTCCTCAGCGTCTTCGAACACGTCACCGTGAAAAGATGGCGGTGTTCGCGGTGGGTGGCAAAGGATCGGCGCCAGGGGCCTGGTGTCAGCGGCCATGGCAGTTGGACTCGACGGTAGAGGCTGGATCGGCGGCTGGGTCCTGGTGTCAGTGGCCATGTCAGTTGGACTCGGCGGTCGAGGCTGCGTCGTCCTTGTTGGCGGGGGAAGGGGCCCAAATTCAGGCGACTCTCCGCGGAGACGGCGGCTGGGTCGCTGGTGAACCGGTGTGAGGTCCGTAGTGACGCTGTACGGAGTTTGCAGGTCGGGAAGCGTACCCAGCACCTCCACCAAACTGTAGCGTGCAACGCCAAAAAGAACACCCGCGCAGAGACGAAAAACCTGCGGCGGTCTCCTAGTGGTTCGAGCGCGCGCGAGAGAGCCAACTAACTTCTTCCTCTTCTAGCGCATGCGCTACTTCTGTCTCTTCTTCGAATGCATGTATCAATATGGATATGACGTTTACAGACAGGCAGAGAACCTAATGGGTTAGTGAACAAGCGCGAGTTAATGATATTTCGGCTGAAATCGAAAAGAAGTTAACATAAGCGAGGCGACAAACGCAAAGAAAAGATAACACGTGGAGTGGATTACAAAAGGACGTCAAACTCAGCATGGGGGCGGCAGAGAGTCAGGTTGGGGAATGAGACTAGAAAACTTTTGGGAATAGGGTGGGCGCAGCTTGCACGAGGCAAGATTAATTGGGTACTAGTGGGAGAGGCCCTTTAACGAGCAATGATTGCAGTTCGGCTTGTGATTTTGATGATGGTGGTGATGACGGTGTACAGGAGGTCCCAGTTCAGTCCCCCAGCTACGGGACCTCCTCCCTAATATATCTTTTTGTAACACACCTTTTGTGAACTAAAAAAAAATTCTCATTGTGACGTCCTTCACTGTAAAGCGGACACCCGGCGCCGGTGCCTGTGACCACGTGACCACTGCATTGTTCTCTCATGGGAAGAGGCTGGTCTTAAAATGAGAATTTTTATTATTAGAAATATCGTGATGGAATTAGGTATGTATATGTATTGCTTCCTCATATTTAAAAAAAAATTAGTTAGTTTCAGTATGTCACAGTTAGTTCCTATAACTGAAAAAAAATTACTGAAGCCTAATTAGGTAATTTCTTACGGGTCATTAAGGTATTTTCCCTCAACATTTTTTTATTTCAATTAAAATGTAGCTATTGCCTTACATGCGGAGCTATACTATTTATATTGTTATTGAGGTATATCATCATATAAATACGTTCAGTTATGTCGAAGCACCATAATTATGAAATATAGTTAGGTGACATTACTGTTCACAAATTTTGATATATTCGACTCGATGATAAAAGAATAGCATAGCTCCATAGTTTAGTTCTTTCTTAATTAAATGTTACCAGAATACTTGAAATTGCACCATAAAAACATAACCAAAGTTCCATAAGGCTAGTCACGTAAGGCTGATCACGGCTAATTCAGAAAATCGCATTTGAAGTGTGCACGCCAGCCATTCGGAGGTCGTTGTAGAGGCCTCATAAAACGGTGGAATAGTCACCAATACCAGGATGTAGGGAAGGCCTCCAGCTTTCGAACAAGTCCAAAATGGCGGCCACCGCAGACGCGCAGTTGCGGGAAGCAACGGGCGCGATGTTCTGCCATGTTTGCTCCGAAATCGCCGTTGCGGCAGTTCTGAGGTGTCAAATATATCGTTTTTTCAAGTAATTGGAGGTCAATTTGGACCTTGAAACTTTGTAGATAGTTACTTTAAAGTGTACTGAATCCTAATATGCCATTTTTTTTAAAAAAAACCCGCAATTTCCCCACTTTTTTTTTTCACCATTTCAAGACCCGCGTCTCCGAGCAAGTGTACAAGTCTGATTCCGAGCATGCGCAGAAGCCCGCTATCCGTCGTTGCGCATGCACTATACCGTACGCCCAAGAGCAGCCCATGCGGTCATTTTGGCCTGAATGGAGTTATGATGAGACATCCACGGCATGCGCTGCAGTATTTGAAAGCGCGTGCTTAGAAAAAAGAAGTCTAGCTTATAATAAAAGCGGCTTCGCAAATGTTTCATGGCTGCTTGGTCAGCAGTTCTACCGCGACACCCTCTACATCTCCGCCATCGGTCGCGGCAGAATGTGCCCTTTTCGTGATTCTGCGAATTGCTCGAAAGCTATGACGAAACTATAACACGTCATATTACTGACGCAAGGCACAAACAGCCCGCGAGCTGCCTTTTAGGTCGCAAATTCCAAGCAAGTCAGAGCGCCATAGCGCGGTTCCGGCTAAGGTCAACATGAGCGCTTATTCGCCTCGCTTTGTTACGTGATTATTGTTTGGTGCGAAAGTTCTCGCCATCGAAGCGGTGATGCTTTCTCTGGTTTCTGAGCATGAGCAAGGTGGTATAATGCTAACAACATAAGAGTAAATAATTTAGTCAATCAATCAATCGGTCAGTTGGTTGGTCAGCCAGTTCAATCAATCAGTCAGTCAGTCAGTCAGTCAATCAATCAATCAATCAATCAATCAATCAATCAATCAATCAATCAATCAATCAATCAATCAATCAATCAATCAATCAATCAATCAGTGAATCAGCCAGTTAATCAATCAATCAGCCAATTAAATCAATCAATCACTTGTGTTGACATTCTCGGGAACGAATGGCCAGGTATTGGCGCACAGTAAACGAGGAGAAAATTGCATGTATGCGACGGTGTACAGCTGGCTTTTAGAGAAAACCTTCGTCAAAATTTAACAAATAATAAAATTACGGGCAAAGCACGACAATGAGCATGCTCATTATTTATTGCGCATGCAATCAACAAAGCCTATTATTGCGACATAAATTCCTCTTCAACATTTATGACATGCGAATGCTATAGAACGCAGCTTCGAGAATACCCCGCCAATCTATAGTCAAATGAAGACGAACCCTGCCACCTTCTTCAAGCAATACCTCGAGAAAAATCACTCTCACAACTTAAGAAATAATGAATGCAGAAAAACAAAGCTGCGAACAAATTACGGTACCCAAATACTATCTTATTGTATACCAGAGTTCTTAAATAAACATCCGCCGCCGCGGTGGCTCAGTGGCTATGGTGCTCGGCTGCTGACCCAAAAGACGCGGGTTCGATCCCGGCCGCGGCGGCTAGAATTTCTTTGGAGGAGAAATTCTAGAGACCGGTGTACTGTGCGATGTCAGTGCACGTTAAAGAACCCCAGGTGGTCGAAATTTCCGGAGCCCTTCACTACGGCGTCTCTCATAGCCTTAGTCGCTTTGGGACGTTAAACCCCACAAAACTAAACTATTAAATAAACATCCTTTTATCAGACAAATGTTAGAAGAGAATACTGCAACTATTGCTTTTAAGAACACTCTCCTTGATTATTTACTGTCACTGCAAACTTAGTCTGATATCGTTTTTGTTTGTTTTTTTTTTAATGATGTAAACTCTGTTGTGCATATTTGCTTGTCTTTTAAGTTCTTAGACTTGTGCTTTATGCCGTTTTAAGAAACATGTTAGAGAAGTTTTCCTTTTTTTTCAGAATGCCTTTTCACTTGTATAAAGTGCTCTTTAAATAAGATGTTAAAGTTGTCTTTGAAGCTTTCTCTGTGTGCTGTGCCGGTGCTCGTACTGCATTGTCTGAACAAGTGTCCACTTCTGGGAGGGGGGGATGGGGGGGATGGCGCTTTGTCAGGCATCTCACTGCCTTTTCGCCATTCTCCCAGACACTTGTACCTGTCTAAATAAACTTCTTATAACTGCGAAAAAAAAAATTAACAAAACAAACCTTTACGGGACTATTTTACTACTGCCAGCGGCAGCCTTCTTTTTCATGCACGAGTGTACACGTCTGCGCATTTTACAAACTTCTAGCATTCACTCGTTCTTTACTCCGCTATTTTCGTCTCCTCGTCCGCGCCGCAGACTCGTGCGAGACGTGACCGGCGTCAACGTCAACATGCGAGTCGGCATCCACACGGGCCGCGTCCACTGCGGCGTCCTGGGCCTGAAAAAGTGGCAGTTCGACGTCTGGTCTAACGACGTCACGCTCGCCAACTACATGGAGGCCGGCGGCATTCCGGGGTGAGCAAAGCGCGTCACTCATCGTTCGCGCAAAGTGGCGTCGACAGCGGCTCGCTCTCCGGTTTCCCTTTTAAGCTCCGCAATTTCCAACGGGACGTCGCAAGACAGCGAGTTAAGTGCAGAAGCAGGTCGTTCTCTTATCGAATTTTACCTTCGCTATAGCTTCTTTGACAGCAACGCAGAAACAAAGGCAAAGGTCAAGTAACTTTTGCCTGAGCCATCCGAGATCCGATAATTCGGCAAAAAAGCGGGAGGATAAGAGAAGACAGTGTACAGAGAAGTAACAACCTAAGAGTCTTGTAGACAGAGCAGCGTGTCAAGCCGATAACGCTCAGAAAGAGGAGTGAGCATATATAAAGACTCGGAAAGACAGCATGGAATGGTAAGGCTAGAATAAATCGATATATGGGCTCTCTAAGGGAGCTAGTGAGCAAGCGAAACGAGTGATTGGTCCATATGCTACTCCTAGCGGTAATTGGGAGGTCAGGTGTTAATGTACGCTCGCCAAAAGCTGTACACTTCTGTTCATTTCTTCTTTTTTTTTCTCACTCCATGAGTTCCTGCCGAAATGTGTGTCTATCTTTTCGCTCAGAAATGCGACCGAAACAAGCGGGTAATGTCTTTCTGTGCTCGCTCCCTCGCTTCGGTCAGGAGTGCACTCGGAACAACTTAAATTGTGTGAAAGATGTCGTCGCAAGTAAATGAAGAGCACTCGTCACGTGCACTTCACGTGCACCTGTAGTGGCTCTGCTTTCTTCATGCTTGACTGAAATCCTCTGGGGCTGTTTAGCGTGTCTGAGATTGTACAGAATCATCAAACTTTCTAGAGGCGGGAGTGCGCTCATGCTCTGTAAAGCTTAATTGCACTGAAATTAAAAAAAAAAAAACGGGAGGTCGCATTTTATTGCGTGCTCACTAATATTTTTTTCCTCGCAAGTTTTGTAGCGCTGTGCATGCAGCCCTTCTCAAAAGTAAACGGGCCACCATGGGCATGTTTCTGGGCCGTGAGTTGTACTTGCTTGCAATCGCCATCGCCTTAACTCTCTAGACGGTTTTGGACCGCCTAATCGCCCCCCCCCCCCCCTTTCCCCTGAGCTTAGGAGTTCCTGTGCTGCTAGACAGCAGTGACAGAAGAGCCCCAATACTGGTGTGATTAGCTAGCAGTTGGCCCGCTCATTTATGACAGAGACTGCACCTGCCTTCGCTAATTCGGCTTGAGTATAGGCTCTGGCTATGCTCGCTGTTTACTGCTTCCACCACTACTACCGTGCCACTACACAGTGTTTTGCGCTTGTCCGCCGCCAGGAGCGTGCACATCACCCGGGAGACGCTGCAGTTCCTGGGCGACGACTACGAGGTGGTGCCGGGCGAGGGGGGCCAGCGGCACCCCTACCTGCGCGACCACAACATCGAGACGTTCATCATCATCCCCAACGACAAGAAGCGCATGGCGCCGCCCGAGAACAGCAGCTCGGCCGCCCTCCACGGCGTCGCCAAGGAGATCCGCATCATGGGACACGCCAACGCCAGGCGCCACATCAACATGGGGTGGGTGTCTTCGGGGCGGTTAACTCTCGCGTTACGAGTCTTTAGTACCGTTTGATAGGATCGTGCGAATATTCGAGACTTCCGAATTTTCGGGCGTATAGTAATGTATTCGGTTCGATCCGAATATTTGGTTTTCGAAATGTCGAAGTATTCGTCTCAAGCGAATAACGGTGCTGGAGCGCATGCTTCGTGTGGTTTCGGTTCAACGTACCTACGGTATGGTGCCGCGGCACGCGCGAAGTTAAAACTTCCGACTCCATAGACACTTATTAGGCGTTTGCGCCGCGTACCTGCGCGTAAGCTGGAGCCGACTGCGCATGCGCACGACCGCAGACGTAAGCAGGCGCTCAGACCCGTTGCCTATCAGCAAGATGTTGGCGAAAGCGCTGGCACTGGTGTTTCGCTAAAGAAGAAATTCGCTGAATGACGAGAGGGAGCTAGCGAACGGTACATGGAGATGGGTGCACCTTTCCGCGAAGCCTCACGCTAAGTAGCACTGGCGGCGCGTATACTGCCGCTCAACAACGCAACTGCAACAGTCGACGGTCCCGCAGATATGAGTCTCGCACCGCACAAATAGGCCGACTCCTCGTGTAGGTCGACTCCCATAATTTCTAATGGCAATTTTTGCAAAAAACCGACCAAGCTTCAATAAGTGCGAGTAAGCTTTTTTTTTTTCATGTAATGGTGTTGTGTGTTAGAAAAATACACGATTAAAATGAAAAGATGTCTATTGCGCTGTTCAACCATTTTTGGTTGCCAGAAGTGTTTGAAGTGTTCGGTTCGATATTATTCGAAGAAAATGAGCATTCGCCTCGAATTCGCTTCGAACCAAAACCATCATTTACACAAGCATATAGCGTTTGATAATGCCACTCCAGGGAGATGACGAACCGTTTGATTTGGTTTCCTGTAACGCTTGTCGGCGTAACTTCAGATCCGTCTGAGCTAGAGGAGTCTATGCAGGTATGTATGGACCGCTGTTTGCTGCGCTCAATACGATTCCTGACTGGCTTTTGAAATAGTCGTGCATCTAGCAAGAAGCTGTAGCGAATGCGTTTATCCGCCTACTGCCACCTGGTCGCTATTTTATTGCGCCTCTATTTTAGTAACCTTGCATTCCGGTTTATTTTACTATTCGCGATTGGTACCCATCTTAGCTATGGCATTCGGATGCTCCACACGATTTCTCAAAATTTGATCGCATTTGCAGCGGCTGTGTAGGCAGAATGCAAAACAAGCGCCTTTGTGCCGGAAATCTTTCAGGTCACCTAAAAAAACAGCGGATTTTAGAAGTTAATCCGGAGTCCTCCACTACGCGGCGTGCCTAATACCCGCTGGCTCCATTTTAAATTGCAAAAAAAAAGAAAGAATCGTTAGTATTTTATTTCGCTTGTCTGTGCATCGCAGTCGATCGAGGAGATGAGCTTTTGCATCGAGAGATGCTAAAGCTGAAACAGAATGAAGGAGGCCAAAATAAAAAAGACTTTTTTGAAATGGTGGCGATTTACAGAGAACAAAAAATATATATTTCCGGAAAGTTCTCGATTATCTCCACGTTTATCAGTTTTTCGCTCTGGCCCCAACTAGCTTTTTCTTCTCTCGTTTTAATCTCTTCATCCTGTTTTGTTTTCCCGCTGTTCCTCTCTTCGCGCGCGCACACACGCGAACAATAACAAACCACCCGAATAACAAGCGTCCCTGGCTTACCAGAGCTTCAATATTTTTTTTCCTCTAACGCCTCGCCACCAGAGGACAACAATTTATGCAGGTTTTCTGTAGCGCACGGTAGCCACGCTCGGGCGACTCAGCCTGCCTGGCACGAGATAGGAGCCATTTACTTTCCGCCCGGAGATAAAAAAAAAAAAAGGAGGATAACGTCAAGAGCGAATTTAGGAAGGAGCGCTGCTTACATACGAGCTTGCCTGTCCGAGACGCCGTGAAACAGCGTGTTCTACACAACAGGGATGAGTAGTGCATGCGTGGGAGGCCAGGAAGCGCTTACATTATTCATGTACTACGCGTGTCCTCCCCCCCCCCTCTCCCTACCTTGCAGCAGGAGCAAGGGCTACTCGGGCGGCGAGAAGAAAAAGAACTCCCAGGAGGAAGTGAACGACTACCTGTCGCACGCCATAGACGCCCACAGCATCGAGCAGCTCCGTGCCGAGCACTGCAAGAAGCTCACTCTGACTTTCCACAAGGCCGACGTCGAGGAGAAGGTGCGTGCGTGCTGCCCTCTTCCGGCATGGCATCGCACTTCTGACTAATACCTGCTAATACACTTTCCTTCATTGTCTTCGAGCGTCTAATGCTTTCTAGCTGTCATTGTCGACGTTTTCGGTCTGTGCTTGCGCCGAGAGTGGTGACCTTAGCTGATCGCTTCGCCTGGCGCCTTCTATGATAGTCTTTATTGCAGTATTAAGAAAGACCTGCGCTTTTCTCGATGTCTTCTAGAAGGTCTTTCTAAATTCTGCAATAAAGACCACATAACTAGTACCGATACCCACGTGCCAAAGTGGTCAAGGTTGCATGGTGCGACTAATAACACTTTGCTAGCCGTACTTCCGGATTTTTTTTTATTGCGATTGGCATCAGTAATATAGCATGTCATTTATACCATCTGTTGCTTATCGTGTGGTCCGTGGCAGTATTCAACTGCCGTGGACAGGGAACTGCATTGATTTGTGCGAACGGGTGTTGGTAGCTGCAGGATGCACTGCTGGTCGCGAGTCTTCTCTGTGATTGACTGCGGTAGCAACTATCGGTCTATCGCAGGATGGTGCCGCATGCTCTGCGGCGGCGGCTTAACTCTGCAAGCGAGTTTAACGCCATTTCTTGTTGAAGACGTGGAATTCAATCAGCGCACATCCTTAGTGGTTGCCTGATACGGCTGTATTCCAGTGCACTGTTTGGGGTGATCCTTTTGTTCTGTGTACATATTCCCTTCTATATATTTGTTTAGATACATTCTATTTCATACTCACGAAGCTTTTTCTTTTCTCCCATCCACAGTACATGAAGGAACCGGACCCGATGCTGGGCGTATACATCGTGTGCGCGGAAGTGGTGTTGGTGTTCATATTTATCATACACATGATCATCCTGGATCTGTGAGTATTCTCTTTAGTGTATATATTCATCCACCGCGCCCCTTCTTATTTAAGTTCTATGCTCTCACATATATAAAAAGTTAAAGTAGAGGCTGTTGTGGTGCTGAAATCCGCTGATAGTATTTTCGTTAATATCTTTTTTTTTTTTTTTTTTTACGTATCACATTCGAATAGCTTTTATCCTGCGCCTTTGTGACGTTTCGGTTACGCGTAACCGTATAGAATACGCAGATATGTCGTAAATTATGCACGTCCTTTCTGGTGTCGTCAGCGTGCGCCGCGGTTCCGTATAACAAGGAAGTCCCGAAAGTACGCGTGCCGGAGCAATTTCGTTCGCTAAGCCGTAGCTCCCGTGCAAAGACACCGTCTGGATCCTATATGGTTACGGGAAAATGGAGCCGCTGAAAGACAATATCCGCGCAGCCTATCGGCACAAGACCTGAAATTGGTATAACATATATGTGTTATTCCAAGCACGACCGCCGTTCTACGCCGTTCTGTTTCAAGCTACTCGCTTATCGAACGCGTGTATATCGAGTTTCGTCACGGTTCTGGCGCGCGGAAGACTTTCATCTCCCGTTAAAACTTCGTACGTCTTCGTGTACAAATACCAGAAATGTATTTGTTTAGGGCAGTATCTTGGAAAGCAAACAGTTCACGAGAGACGCCACGTAATCTTTTGGTGACAAGCTTGCGGGAGCCTTTATCGCCGAATCGCAACGCCAGACAGAAAAAGTGGGCTTTCGTTTCGAGTATGCGGGTTCGCTTGGTGTTGACGCGTCCGAGAGCGCTTGCAGGAGCGTGTTTTCTTTTTGTGGCGCGATTCCTGAGATGGGTCGATACGTTGCTGCTCGCCGCCTTGTTTGTTGCTTGCGTGGTGCTATATCTTGAATGCTATGTTGTTCAAATGGACCATGTTTTAGCTTTTTTTTTTTAACCTGAAATCGCCGAAAGGCACCGGCTGTAAACGTTTTAGGTTGTCTTTGTGTAGGGGTTGGAAACCTGCGCATTATAGGTGCGAATAGGTTAGAAACTTTATAAACAGTGTGCATATTTATTTTGCTTTTCGGGTGGCAGGTGCAGGACACATGTATTGAAAGGTGCGCAAAAAATATTCGCGTATTTATGCTGGAACAGCGCACTGTGCAGATGAGATTGGCAGCCGCATAGCATTTTAAACCGGACTGCTTTGGTCATAGGAGAATGTGACGTGTATATACATTGACTTTCAAAAGTTCTCAGTCCATGCCACGCGTAATAGAAAGAGTGATCGGGCCATGCTGCAGGCTTGGTCCTCCCCGTTAAAAAACGAGGACAGTTCATCCTTTTTAACGTTAGTTTTTTGAAGCGCCCCCGCGCTGCGGAACCGCGAAGATAGCGCCACCTTGCGGCCTGGCACGATGTGGCCTGGGAACTTTCTAAAATAACTGTATAGTTTCCGTTTCTCGACACACCACCTGCTGCTAAATCTATGCGCGAGAGCAAAGGAAAGCAGCGAACATGTTTGATTCTCTCCGCGTGAAACCAAACTGTCCGCCGCTTTCTTTTGCAGCTCGTGGATCCGGGTATTTATCCAGATAGGAGGAATCGCCCTTATAATAATGGTCATATGCATCATCCTGTGCCTGCACCTTGAGGTAAGGACCTTCGCTTTTCTTCTTTTCTTTTTGCTATTTTTTAAGAATGCAGCACCCGTGCGGTACTGTTTAGCACTGCTGGCCATAAACAAGCCCAGAATCATCGCCCTAGTAACAAAAAAAGGAATAAAACTGCTGTTTTTCTTTTCTGAGTGTAGTGTTCAAAACCACTGGAAAAACAAAAGCGAGGAACGTGCGTATTTAAGAATTCGACTGGCGCCCAAACGGTTTCTAGTTCTTTGCCTGAAACTTCAGTGTCCAAACTGCGCTGGCGTGTACTTATTTCCGCGTACTGTAGGGCATAGCAGCATATGTTGCGCGTCGTTTTTTTTTTTTTTTCGCAAAGAGCAAAACAGAAAGAAAGTCCGCACGGACTTCACGCAGTCTGGCCTTATCGAATAATAAACATAACAAGGCTGCTGTAGAAACTGCAGCGCACTTATTCGCACGTATCGTGCACGATAACGGGGCACAGATACACGCGGCGCGTGTTTGAGCGGAGGCGCGCCGCGTTCGATGCGCTCTGACCTCGGCGCGGCGCGCGCGTCTGTTTACGCAGACCATACGCAGACCATTACGATGACCGCCCGTAAATAGCAGCCGCCGTCGGCCGGCGCCGTTTTTCAACCCAGCTCGCCAGACGTCACAACCGTGCACGTTCGCTCCACCGATGCGCCAGCGTGTTTGCTTGGCCCCGAACAGCCCGTATTTCGACCCGATTGTATTTGCTTTCACCGTTAGAATCGCTGCCCTATATTCATTACCTCCGCTTTCTTCTCCTCCCCCCCCCCCCCCCCTCCCCGTGAAAATATCGCGCGACTTTGGAGCACAGCTTAGGCAGGAGCAGTTATTAACGCGGCAGCGTTTTGGCTCCCGTTGTTGTTGATGTTGTTGTTGTTGTTTGCCTCTCATGGAGTGGCATATACACACAGTGGGGGATTGTCCAGGGTGCCTTACTAGAGATGATCCAGCGTCATCATCGTCTTCGTTGGCGGCGGCATTGGGGTTGAAAAAGCAAGTGGCACACTTGCCACACAAGTCCATGACCTTAACTGTGACGTCATTATAACCTGCCCACTGGATTGTGCACAAATTGGCCACCGTGGCAGGTGGCAGTCAAATTAATGATTGGTGGGGCTCGGGAAGAGCAACCTGGGTTTCACAAGCCCAGCCGGTTTCTGTGTTTGAAGCAGAGTGGCTGTGTTTGAATGATCAATTTCCGCATATATGGGCATGGAGGCAGAACTTAGGCGACAGAGAAGGAGTACTTGCGCGGGAGGGATCTCTAAGGCTGTCGCATTGTGCTCTGGAGGGAAGGTTAAGCGTAATGTGATGGTGAAAGAAAGAACAGCACCCGAGTCTGCGAAGCGATACGCAAAGAGGACCCCAGGCCGCTAAAGTAGCCGAGCACCGTAACCACTGAGCCACCGCGGCGGGGCGGTATGTATAGAATGGTATGGTATGGTATGACACGCTATGTGGCGTTTAACGTACCAGAGCTGCACATGCGCTATGAAAGACGCCGTAGCGGAGGGCTTCGCAATAATTTCGACCATCTGGGATTCTTTAACGTGAAATGAAGACGCACAGAATACGGGCGACTTCTGCATTTCGTCTCCATCGGAACGTGGTCGCTGCGGCCGATCCCGTGACCTTGGACTCAGCAGCCGAACGCGCTAACCATTAAGCATTAAGCCACCGCGGCGGGTTTATTTATGGACGGCTCCTCCTTAACGTGTACACCGTTGGTGGAAAGTCTGTAGGGCACGAAAGCAAACCACGTGGTCTGAGAGAGAGAGAGAGAGAGAAACTTTATTGCCAAGGATTTGTAGATCGTGGGCGCCTGTACCTCAGTGTGACCCCCATATAGGGGTGACCTCCAAGGCCCAGTTAACAAGAGCTTCCCGTATTGTCTTCTCCTGCTTCAACCTCTGTTTATGCCAGCTCTATTCGTGGTCTGAAGACTTTCGACGAAGGCTAGATCGAAACGCTGCGAAAACAGGACTGGAACCTTCTACACTTAACCAAATTATATTCTTTTTTCTTGCAGCTGTCTTTACATTGTTAAAAGTATCATCATCAGCTGCTGCGTATCTACGTAGGTGCTAGTGTCAACATTTCGTAACAGGCTCCTACGTTCGCCTGGTGGCCAGTAGTTTAAATGCCATCCAGGTAGGCTAGGAAGTCGGCATTGTGGGAGTGTTTCCAATGTGGTCACGTGGCCTTAGCGGAAGTGACGCATGGGGACCGCCGCCGCGGTGGCTCAGTGGCTATGGTGCTCGGCTGCTGTCCCGAAAGACGCGGGTTCGATCCTGGCCGCGGCGGTTGAATTTCTTTGGAGGAGAAATTCGAGGCCCGTGTACTGTGCGATGTCAGTGCACATTAAAGAACCCCAGGTGGTCGAAATTTCCGGAGCCCTCCACTACGGCGTCTCTCATAGCCTTAGTCGCTTTGGGACGTTAAACCCGATAAAACCAAAACCAAACCAGCATGGGGACCCTGCACTGCGTGCTCGCATGGGGCAAGTCGAAGATTGGATTGATGCAACTAACAGACACTTTCTAGCCCGGGCGGATGTGAAAATACTGAGTATCTTTAGTTTCCTCGCCAGTCTTGCAAATTCGTGGCAAATTTTACAGCGGTATCTCTGTTAAGGGCATTTTTTCCGCTTCTGCGGCGTCGGGCTTTGGCCGTGGAGCAACAGCGCACCATGCTGGTTGGTCTGCAGGCAGTGACGTTATGAATGACATCCTGCAACGCGCCGCCCTGAGCAGTACGAGCACATTGACGTCATGCGCGCTCTGCTGGAGAAGATAAGTAATAACTAAGAAAAAATATTCACTACCGCGAACAGCTGCAGCTGAATCTCGCGTCATAGAGTGGTAGCCGTCTTCTAATTTTTTTTGTAACGCTGCCCGTGAAATCGCCGTGAAATAATCACATCGCCGTGAAATAATCACCATTTCTATGTATTCAGTGCCAGGCTAATTTTGCGCTTAGCATTGGTTTGTGAGTGGCTAGCTGCGCCTTTGAAACCATCTCGCTAGCCCTCGCACATTGCGCTGATCGAACCGGCAGAAAAATAGTCCGAAAGAAGTGACACACTGCTTCAAATGAAACCGCCTTATCATTTCTTTCTTTGTTCCTAACTATAATCATTTTGCGTCACAGCCAGAACTGCGTCCTTGCTATTTGACTCCGAAGTGCACATGTCTAAATTTTGTTTAATTTTGGTTCTGTGATGCTTCGAAATGACGGCGTCCAACACAAGTGATTTTGATACATTGGTGGGAGTTTCGGACCTCGGCAACGTACTACGACACTGCTGGGCTATGACTTGTGCTTCTCTAGGCTACGTTCTTATAGTTACTAGCGTGCATGGGCATACAGTGCTGTAAGAGTGTGTACCACGTAAATGCGTTAGTTTGTACGCTTTGGCAGTTCACGCAAATTTTTCATATTTTATTTATTTGAACTGCAGACAATTCAGAACTAACTTTGCATGGCCCGGCTGGGTCGAGAGGACTGAAGTCGAGATCGCTGTCTCATTCACCCTTTTTCTTTCTCAATTTTTGCTTCATTTCAGCTTTTTACAGCTGTGATTCCTTCCAAGTGTTATAAGATTTCCGAGAAGCTCACGGGGAACAGATTGCATAGCCAAGTTATTTCAATTGTAATTTTAATCATTGTGTACATCTGCTGCATGACATCGGCGGTGAGTGGAAAAGCTTTCTTAAGCCTTTTAAAAGCGGCGTATGTCGCTTTGAAGCCTTTGGTGCGGGAAATATAAAACAGTTGCAATATATGTAGTCATATGTCATATGTACTATCCTTTGCTCTGTCTCCTACAGATTAGGCCGCAGTCTGAAGACGTCGAGTCGTGCTTGTCTTATGACGTCAATTTCACGTTGGTAGCAAACGTAACTTGTATGCAAGAAAACTACGTGAACGTGCCTGAGGTGAGTGCCTCCCATTTCTGTGTCTTTCTGTACCTTTGCTTTTAATTTTCGCAACGAGGGTATATGAACAGTTAAATAAAGTTTTGCCGCTTGAGTAGACATCTAACACGGCTGGCGCAAGTGTAGCCCAGCGAAATGAATAGTTGGGGGTTGTTAGCCTTGCGCTCTGGATGCAGCAAATTCTGTAGATATCGGAAGAGATAGTGAGCAGGAAGGTGAAAGGATCGAGACCGACGCTGATGCACAGTGCCAGGTCATCTTGCAGGCTGCTTGTATGACGTCACAAGCGTACGCCACCAAAATGATGAAGGCAAATATGGCATTTACCTTACGCTTAGCTGGTTTTCCAAAGCACATGTAGCTAGCTGCCAAAGACTGAGGATGACGCAGGGCATTTACTACTAGTCCCTTTATTTATTTTGGGTATATTAGCATCAGCTATCAGCTGTCATGCAGGCATTGCGGAATCAGGGTGTGGAAGAGTGTTATGTGAAAATATTGGAAGATATTTATAACGATTGCACAGCTACTATAGTTCTCCATAAAGTCAGCAATAAAATTCCAATACGGAAAGGTGTCAGGCAGGGAGACACAATCTCTCCAATGCTCTTCACTGCTTGCTTACAGGAGGTATTCCGGGGACTGGAATGGGAACAGTTGGGGATAATAGTTAATGGAGAATACCTGAGTAATTTGCTATTCGCTTATGACATTGCCTTGCAAAGCCACTCAGGACAAGAACTGCAAAACATGATCAATCAGTTAGACAGGCAGTGCAGAACGGTGGGGCTAAGAATTAACATGCGGAAAACCAAAGTAATGTTCAACAGCCTAGCAAGGGAACAGCAGTTCGCAGTTGGTAGTGAGGTGCTGGAAGTAGTAAGAGAATATGTCTACTTAGGGCAGGTAGTGACCGCAGATCCGGATCATGAGAGGGAAATAACTAGAATAATAAGAATGGGGTGGAGCGCATATGGCCGGTTCTCTCAGATCATGAATGGTAGCTTATCAATATCCCTGAAGAGAAAAGTATACAACAGCTGTATCCTACCGGTACTCACCTATGGGGCAGAAACGTGGAGGCTAACAAAGAGGGTTCAGCTTAAGTTAAGAACAACGCAGCGAGCTATGGAAAGGAAAATGACAGGTGTAACGTTAAGGGATCGGAAGAGGGCGGAGTGGGTGAGGAAACAAACGCGGGTTAATGACATCTTAGTTGAAATCAAGAGGAAGAAATGGGCTTGGGCAGGGCATGTAATGCGAAGGCAAGATAATCGCTGGTCCTTAAGGGTAACGGAGTGGATTCCAAGAGAAAGCAAACGTAGCAGGGCACGGCAGAAAGTTAGGTGGGCGGATGAGATTAAGAAGTTTACGGGGATACAGTGGCGGCAACTGACAAAGGACAGGGTTAATTGGAGAGACATGGGAGAGGCCTTTGCCCTGCAGTGGGTGTAGTCAGGATGATGATGATGATGATATTAGCATCCATCACAAATCGCAATTACTCACATTAAAACAAATTAAAACCAATTTTTGTTTCTGTCTGATACCTTCGCAGTACCTCACGCTCTGCCTGGCTCTGGTGCTCCTAGCCTGCGCCGCTGTCCTCGTACTGACGACAGTCGAGAAGCTGGTACTGCTGATTCTTTTCACCCTGCCTTTCTGCGCACTAAGCTTCACGTGGGACGACAGCCTGTGGAACTTTGTTCCTGGGTACGCATCTTTTTGTTGTGTTTATGTGTATGTATGTTCTGCACGCCTCCTCGTATCTGCACTCACTTTCATTAGGCTGTACAAGGCGCGCACCATGTCCGGGGTGTGTAAGACGGCGTTATGCCAGCAGCCGGGGTTGAGTGCTACTTTCGCAGCCCGAGTATATAAATGGATTGCGAGGGCGGCGACATCTATGTGTCCTTCCTCCGACATGAAGAACATGGTACTCACTATGGTGGAATGGGAACGGAATTTTCGTTTTCTGCTTGATTTTTTAATTGGCGCCTTTATTATCGATTGTCGTGTTTGGATAAGAGCCACATGGAAACCATAGAGCCCCTTGCCCCACCCAAAGGAACGTTAGCCCCACCCCCGCCCACTTTTGCTTTTTTTATTGACTTAGGATTTCCCATCGGCCGTAGCTCATAGTAGTAACGTGATCGCCCAAAGAAAGTCACCGTGTATTGATTTGCGAAGCAGGAGTGGAAGCAGAGTCGTGCTTCGCTAATGAATGTATATATATATATATTATATTATTATATTATTTTGCCCCCAAAAAAGAAACGAAAACTTTGCATCCGCGGAATGCCGAATTGGCACGTCATCTGTATTGGGCGGCGGGCATTCATTGCTGCAAATAAGTTGGCCGTGTGCTTGCAACGCTCCCAGATGGTCCAGGTCACCTGGACCGTGATCCATTTGTTCATCGCTGTTTCCTTCAGCTACTTCTGTCACGCGTACACGGTTTTTCTCTTTACGTATGAAAATGTTCTTATGAAAACTAAACGTTTTACAGATTCGCCTGTCCGGTTGGTCTTTAAGACTTTTAATAAATTCTAACATATCTCTGACCAAGAACTTTAATTTGAAACCCGATGTTTCGGAGCCGGCTCGGCTCTTTCTTCAGGGGCGACTGGGGGCAGTAGCTAGCGCCTTTAAGTATGTATGGAGGGAAGCAGGAGGTTACATGCAAAATGTTCACTTGCATGTAATTTCTTACTTCTATGCACATGGTGCGTCGAGCCTGTCCCTCTTCGCAGGCAAGTACGTAACATTTGTTCGCCAGAGAACGCGCTGACCTCGCGTGCTCCATGCGATGGAAAATTGACAAACGATTTAATTGTGGTTGAAATACAGTCTTTCATAACCATATAAGTTGTCGATTTCACCCCTCATTATTTGCACCGACTTTTCCGAGCTTATAAAAATTAATCTGAGCGTAGCTGCAAACGCAAGCATGCGATGCATGGGCCGCTTTCAAAAAATGAACTGAAACTGAAATCGAAACTAGTCACCAAAATTGAAACTAGTCAAAGACAGACAAACAGTCAAGTCAATCCAAGACCACAATTATGGCGGCGTACATTGTTTGTGTGGCCCTAGCCTCGTGTGGCTTGTGTTGTTTCTCAGCGGTTCACACTGTTATATTACTGGGCAGTACGCGTTTAGTCCCGTTCCGGTACTATGCTCTTTGATCTGCTGCACTTGTTAGGACTTGGTTTCATCATCATCATCCGGTGACGTTCACTGTAGGACCCGAGCTTCCGTTATGCCGTCGGGACAACACCGTGGTCTCTGCTGCAGCCGCTGAGGCCATCCTTTGGCCGCAAATTTCCTTATCTACCCACCTGATTTCTGCCGCCAACTGCTACGTTTCTGTTGCTGCCTCAGATATGAATCTAGCAATGAAATCCCGGCCGTCAGCCCATGGCGGCTACTGCGGTCTGACGTGCGGCTCAGCGGAGTGTGCTAAGATCCGGAGAGGCGGCCGTTACAAACTCAGCCTGACAACATTTATAACAAGAACCTTATCGAATGCGGCTAGCCTACAGGCGCTACTTGAGGACTTGATTTACTGTGTAACAAACTTTTGTCTCTGGAATCGTTCTTTGCATCTTCACGCAGGTGTAGGCTTTCGTGAGTTCGCGTAGATCACTGCAGTTCAGATTTGCGTAATTCAACGCCTTAATTCGTCCTTGTGCGGTCCGCTGTGCTCACTCTCCTTCCAGCGGCACTGATGTGGTCTACCTGAAGACTGTGGTGGTGCTTGTGCTGTGCCTGTACATAGCAGTCCTGGTGATCCATGGCTTCCAAACAGAGGCAACATCTCGCCTTGACTTTTTGTGGAAACTTCAAGCAATGGAAGAAAAGGAGGACATGGAAGACCTCCAGGCTTACAATCGCAAGCTACTCGGCAATATCTTGCCGGCCCACGTCGCCGAATACTTCCTTTCCTCTGATCACAAGAATGAGGTGAGCATTTTATTCTAAATTTATTTCGGTACCCCGCGTTGTATGATGGGACCACACATAAAACGGTCAATTTCAACAGATTCCATATGTTGCCACAGTGACAGTGGTTATAAAATTGAATATCAAATGAAGGGATAACTACATGGTAGAAAATGAAGTACAAGGCTAACTGCTTGTGCTAGCTGAGAAGTCGCTGCTGTGAAAGGAGCCGGCATTCTTCATGTTCACTGTGCAAGTTCATCCGGCCTTGTGGTCTGAGGAACTGCAGATTCAAGAAGGGGCTTCTACCTATCAATGCTATGAGGCAAGATAATTTAGCCAGTGCAGTGCCATCTGAAAGAAAACTCTGTGAATTATTGCATTGCCATGGTCACTTCACATCTTTATCTGCAACATCTTGGAATATATTATCTGCGTTGCCAAGCTTTGCACATGCATTTTTCTATGCATGAAGGAGTGAGAACACGTAGAGAAGGAAATCCAGGCAGATGCATAATGTGACTTCGAATGGATCTTGAGAACTGTTAGTGCACATTGGGGACCTGTGGTCAAAGCTCTTGACTTCGACTGGAAGTCAGTGATAGATACTTCCACTACACATAGTTTGCACGTACGTTATAGTGGCTGCCATCTTTGTGCCCTGAAACCTAAAGCCTGGGTGTTTGCCTAATCCTCTTATTGCCAACTATTTCCATCACACACTAGAAGCTAGCCTATGCACCTTAAGATGGTGCCCGTGATGTAGCATGCGAACTATAGCTTGCATATTGCATCAAAGGTGCCATGATGGCTCATTGTGCACGTTGGGGACCTCTGGAAACTACTGGTGGCTGCAATGAATCAAAAATCTTACACGAATTGCACGAGGCTCTGCAGTAACAGCCTCCTTACAGCTGAGCGGCAATGCAAGGTCATCTGCCAAAAAGCCTTCGCATGTATAATGCAGTTATCAGTGTTTCCTTGAAATGAAGGCAACTGTGTGGCATAAGCTGCTCTAATGAATATTTTTCTTAATGTCATGCTTATGTATTGCTACTTTCAGGACCTGTACCACGAGCAGAGGGACAGTGTTGGCATCATGTTTGCATCAATTCCCAACTTCAGTGAATTTTACATGGAACTGGAAGCCAACAACGAGGGTGTGGAATGTCTGCGTCTCCTTAACGAAATCATTGCAGACTTTGATGAGGTAAAGAGCAGTGCTGGATGCATACAAAGTTTTACAGGAATTCTGAGTGGGGGGGGGGGAATGAGAAGGAAAAAAAAGCAATCTTGCTCATTGTTACACCTTATATCATGCAGGAGAGTAGCGTTATTCAATAACTTATGGGTATGCCATTTCAGGGCAGTTTTCAATTTTTAATCAGCATCGTGCCGCAAGAACGCTGTTCCCATGAAAGATCCATCCAGCTGTTTTAGGAGATGTTGCTGTACGAACTTGTGCAGCACAGTAATGAAGCTGGCTTCATCATTTTTCCAGTGCTGCCCGCTACTCGAACCACCGTGCAGTGGCAGACTGCTTATGCTAGCTTATTTAAGGTTTTCTTATCTTTCATCGCAGTTGTCGACGATTTTTTCAGTTGCCCGTAATTGTCCCACTGTCATAATCAGCATCATGGGTTAAAGTCAAGTAGCAGAAAAATATATTCCAGTTTCAACTCATAGCTTTCTCAGCAATAAATGTGTCTCTTGCAGATGAACAAACATCAAGAGGAACATAAAATCTAATGCAATCCAATTTTATTTAGAACAAAAATTGGATGTAATTTTCCTCAGTTGCCCTTTAACAGCTTTGTAGCAGCATGGTTTTAGACACAAATCTCAGGGCTTCTTGGCAGGTTGCACCTTTGATTAGTTAGAGATTTGTCTCAATTCTGTTTCATTCAGCTTCTCTTGGTTTTGGATTTCCTCTTTTTCTAAAAGTTCGCAGCAGTTTCTTTTCATTTGTCGCTTTAAAATTGAGGAGCATATAGGACAGAAAGGCACGGTGGATGTTTTTCGTTTCTATTCTGTTATAATCACTGAAGAAAAGCTTGCTTAGTGACCAATTTTTAGAGGATTTTGTGATTAGTTGTGTGCTGCACACTTACAAGAATGCCAGCCCATGGGAACATTGGTCCTAGGCACATATGTTTAGAAGGAGAAACTAGAAATTGATTTATCTTCTTGCCTTGTCACTGAAGCCTTTAGCATCAAAAAAAGACTTTAAAATCAAGAAAATTACATTATGTCACAAGGATGGCATCCCAATAATTTCATAGATGTGCTGAAATGTTTACTGATTTTTCTTATGTTTTGTCATGCCCTTTACTACATTTGTGTTTCTGGCACATGTTTACCATAGGCGTCTTTTCTGTCAGGCTGTTTGGTTTTCTCTTTGGAGAAACTGAGAGCTTAGTAATATATGTACTGTGCCTCATGAAAATCGTGCAAGATGCTTGGGTTATTACTTTCTCTGCTGTTATTGGGGTGCTCCCTTGTTGTTTCTACTAGGGTTTTAAAACTTTGTTTGTTGCAGCTGTCTGGCCATATTTTCTTACTTTTGCAGCTGATCGCAGGTATTTGTGTTCCTGCACTACATTTTATTCTATGCACTCGACTTAGGGCCGAGCTCTTGTGCGGGTTGCTCCCCCTAACTTGGGAGCTGATATTTTGGGGGAAATTCCGGCAAAAGAGCAGCTGTGTTTGACTTACGTATAACTTTCCTATTGCGGCATGCTTCCCGGGGGGCTTCCAGGTGACGTCAGCTGCCTGCTGCTATTACCATTGGTACCATCTTCCAGCACACTCTGCTATGCACGATGATGATGATGGTTATGAATTTTTATGGGGCAAGGGCATCTGTGGCGAAAAAGCACCATGACACAAGGCGTTTTTGTTGACTCAAGGGGGGGGGGGGGGGAGTGTCAAAGACCCATTTCTCAAGCATTTCACCCCATCAAAGCTGAGCACGAAGGCAGGGGAAAGCTCGTACTCATTTTATCACCAGTGGCAGCGCTGAAGACTCCCACATGCAAGGTCACTAAACCACTAGGCCACCACAAAGGTGTACTGCTGTGTACCGGCGTGTCATTTAATACAGGATTGAGATGCCTAACTCAGCGTAGACAGTCACGGCTGACCACAAAATGATGCCGACAAGACTGCTAAGAAATGGTGCTAAGAAAAGCACCATTTCAGCTCATGCTTATAGGTTTTGAATTATTGGCAGGCTGTGTCCCAGGACATTGTTGCCATGCTGTATCCCTGGACATTATTGTTAAAAGTTTTAAATTTAAAGTAATTTAGAATGCCATTAATGGAACTGACAATGACTTCATTTACGAGGGTGGTGAGGAGCCGGACCTGCACGGCGGCTATAGTGATAGCGATGAAGACCTTAAAGCTATCTGCAACTGGCTGCCATATTTAGTGTCAAACTTTATGGCACAGTAAGGTAGTTTCTCCGGAATATTGTTGTAGAATTGAATTGAAAAGTGCTGCTTTCGTGTGAGCCACACCTTGCCAAAATTGCAAAAAAATAAGTGGAGCCTTTAGTCAAGTGTGTATGGTATTTATGCACACATACTGCTTTTGCAAATGGCATGTGCTGAGTTCTCATTAATTTTCATAAGTGACAACAGCGGTGCTTTCAAAGCTGTATTTAAAGTTGATTGGATGGAAGCTTAAGGCTTTCAAACAGTGAAATGAACATGTCAAATGTTGTTTCGTGCAGTTGCTGTCAGAAGACCAGTTCAAATGCATCGAAAAGATCAAGACGACCGGCTACACATACATGGCAGCTGCTGGCCTCACCATGGCACAGGAGGACATAGCGCGCAATGTTCATGTTGTGGCGATGGCAGAGTATGCACTCAGGATGAGGGAGCAGCTTCACCATGTCAACGAGCACTCCTTCAACCACTTCAAGATCAGGATAGGTTTGTTGTCCTTCATTCCTTCCTGCTCTATTATGAAAAGGAAAATGCTGTATTTTATCATCAAGCATCTTACACAGTGTGCTACACTACCAGAAGTATTGTGCTACCTTTCTTCATGAGGAAAGTCACTTGCTAGGGTTGGTATACATAATACTACATACTTAAGATTACATTGTTTCTCTGCTGTAGTGTTTTATAACGATGTGTTGCAACTGCCATCTTCCTAGTAATCAGTAAAGATTAGGTCTGAATCAGTTTAAAAATAATTGCATTCCACTGCTACGAAAGAGTTGCACCTTATTGCATTTTCACAGGTTACCAGCAGCTTGGGCATCTAATGGAAACCGTGTCTTGAAAGCAGCTCTACTCAGAAAGCAGCATGTACTCAGTCAGGGTAATTGTGATGATAATCTGCCATTTTATTCAAACTTATGTGCATATCAGCTGTGCATTATAGTTTAGTTATTAGATATGTGTTAATATTCATTATTGAATGCCAGAAAGTGTGCTTGAGCTGGGCAGAATAGTTTATATTTAGATATGCCTTAATATTAATTCTTGATTGCCAGAAAGATGTGCTTTCTTTTGTGCCTGTCCTGCAAACCTCCTTGCCTCAGTTGTTTTGGTTGAACGTACCGTGCTGTGGGTAAGGAATAAATAAATAAACAATAAATAACACCGATACTGCAGGTGTAGCTGAAGTTTTTCAGGTGCAAGACTGGTAGCACCAGTCAAGGGAACATTGGGCTGTTTTTGCGGTGTGTGCTTTGTCCAAACTAAATGTTTTTCAGTGCATGTGTTTGAAAATAGAGTTCTTCACTTGCTTGCAATAACATACAACAAATGCAGCCATGCAGAAAGCGTGCATCTGCTGCAATGATTGAGAGCGTTTCAATCCATGACAGCTGAGGAGTAGGCTGGGAAGTCCACTGAGATTCCTCACATTTCTCCCTCCTTGTGTGTGTGAAGGAATAATCTCCCAACATATCATCTCGTGCTTACAAAAACTGTGCATATTGTCAATGCTGAGCTGTTCACTCGTGTCTGTCTTGAAAGAAGTGGCGCGTGAACGCATCATATTCTCATGGCTCCTGCGTAACTTCCATGTTTCGAGCATAGAATTATTATCGCTAGCAGTCTGTCGGATTCCAAGAAACTGCTAGCAGCCAAAATCGCACTTTAGATTTGAGCAGAATAACTTCAATAATGGCTCAGATAGATGGCAGGTATTTTGACTGGAGGATGTGCTGTGGCCAAGCACCCTAGCAGTTGAAATAGATAAATTGACTGAGAATCAGGTAGAAAGGTTAGTATGCCACGAGTTGTTCAGCCCGCAAGCTAACATCGGTGTGATACCTATGTCACATGGGTATCACACCATTTATCAAATCATTGGTCAATTCAGCACTTTTTCGAAATCGGTTAGGCCTAAGTTGATGATGGAAAAAACTGTTCAGATTTTGGAGGCTTTGTAGCTGTGAGAGCTTGCACATTTGGACATGGGCACTCACATTTATGCACTCTGAAATGGTAATAAAAGCAGTCAATAAATACCCCTGTCAAGCATGCAAGTTAAGTGTACTTACAAGGAGTTTCACTCACAGTAAGTGCACTCTGGCAGTTCCAGATGGTGCAAGTGGAGTGTCACTTTCAAATGAGTGCGCTCCGTTTAGAGTTCACGGAATACACTTCGCTGGTGGAGTATGTTGCCTTGCCAGCAGCCATTTCAAAAGCACAAAATGTAATGTGTAAAAAAAAGACAGAAATGATATATTTTAGGTTTTGAATACCTTTAAGGAATTTTTCTGTTACAGCAAGAAGCAAAATGTGGGAAAGAAACGAGAAATGATAATCATGTGCACAACTTGCGTCGCGAGGCATGATGCGGCACTGCAGCGATGCCATTTCCATTCAGCTCATGTTTGCGAGCCAGCTGGTGGGATGAGGATGTGCTGACCACACCATTCATGTTATGAAATGTCTGTACGGCTTGTGAGGCGTTGTTGACACTTCTGATTGCTGCGAACTTGTTGCTACCGCCGAACTTCTTTCTGCCTCTCTGCCATTGCACACCGCCATGTTTTTTGCTGTCAGAATTCCCGATAGGCTAAGAACTCGTCATGGCCAGTCTTGACTTACAATACCTTAATAATATAAAAACTTTTTCTTTTTTGTTGCTTAAAACTTGCTTAAAATTATTTTTATTTCTTTTCTGCGTCAAACAATCACTCCTAAAGGGCAACTGCTGATGTTTTAGAATTCAATGAGGTTAAAAGGGCCGAATCTGTGAAACGTGCAGGTAAAGCGTAAAGACCTTTTGAGCTAGCATTTGAAATGGTGACGTAATAGCCAATTAAAATCGCGACCGCCGTCAGGCTTCTCCGTAGTGCGCAGCACGAAGTTGGGGGCACATGATGACGTCATCTAGGGCATCGGTACATTTCCACCATATAAATGTTTGCTTTGAAGGAAGAAAATGAGCACCACTGAAGGCAAAGTCCACCAAGCCTTGTTTGCCAGCATCCAGCGATGCACGGCAGGTTGTGGTTGATGGCAGCGAAAATTTGAAATCTTACTGTCCGGGACGTCACATGAAGGTTCTCTGCTCTCCTCTGGTGTTTTGAGGAGAAGCCTGACATTCATTTGTTGGCAATGTCGCCATTTTAAATGCTGGTGCAAAAGAAAACTTTACCACGCTTTACCTACAGCCATTTAGTTGAACCATTGAATATCGCAGATTTTCAAAAAGTGGTGCAGCTGCTCTTTAAGAGGTTTTTTTCTTTCTCATTTACATTGTCAAATATTCAGGTATTTTTCGTTGCCATGCATTTTACTATGAGTGCACTCTTTCCCATTCAGCATCATTTAGTTTTCTAAAGTCTCACTCGTGATGCTGAAGCGCTCTCCCCATATGTGCACTTACACATTAGCAGGCAAAAAATGGCAGGAGGAGGGAGAAAGCACGAAGACACTGAAATTCAAATTTTTACTGGAGATAACTCAGATTCTTTCAAGGCGTACAAGAAGTACATGGGTGAAACGAATTCCAGGCATACTGCAACTTTAGTGAATAGTGTTGCGGGGCCCATTAAGGTTTCTTGGCTAGTACTCTTGTGAATTTTCATTTTGTGTCATCGTAAAAAGAAATGCATGCATAATTTAGCCTTCACTTACCATTCATGTGTTGAGAAATGTTGAGAACATGTAAATAATAGTGACCACAGTAAACTGTCGTAAAACAATTAATAGCGACTAGGTTCTGTGATCTTATTTATACTAACATCAGTGTTGATGTAACCTGTCGGATGCACTGCACATTCAGCAAGAGATATGAATGAGCTGCAGTCCATGCAGGTGATATTACTAAATGTAGGCTGTGCCGAGGGGTGCATTTTTATGAGAACAAACTGCACCTGTGATAGCCAGCCAACAAGTGACAATTCTAGCTTTTTTTTTTAGTAGAAGTAATATTCTTGATGGAATACATAAATCTGCCTGTTTTTTTTTTCTTTGCCTATTTTTTCCACATTATAGCTTTGAATAATGTGCGGAAGGGATGCTAGGAGCGTTTGGAAGAAATGGGTGCGTGAAATTTGTTCCTTTCAGGAGCAGAATTCGTTCCTTTCAGAAGCACAAGTCGCAGCTTTGTCAGTGTGGCAAAGACAAGTTATTGGCTGCTGAGGCATGGTAACATGGAGTGGGGTTTGAAATACATGCAGCTCTTGCTAAATTCTCTGTATTTCATTAAAAAGTCTTTCTCTCTCTCTTGGGGAAGGGAACGAGGTGAGAAGGAAACTGCGCTCGCTGTGAGGAGTCTGCCACATTCTGGGGTGTGCTTCATCTAGTTTCGCTATATTCCATTTTCTGTGCCTATGCACTTGATTTCTTTCTTTTCACAACCCTCTTTCTTTGCTTGATCTTGGGTGACGTGCAAAAATTTAGTTTCTTAACTGCTAGAAAGCTTCACTTTTAGTCGCCAAGGTACCGCACAATCACACTTACAGTACTACCGCCAACACTGCACTTGTGAAAATGCTGACACGCAACGATCTAGCGCGTGCTTCTCACTTTGCCAGTAGCAGCATGAATCATGAACATCATGCTTATAATCTTGGACCTGCTGGTATATAAATGTTTGAGTGTGACACATTAGCATTTTAACAAGATTAAACACTACTGGTAAAGGGCACAAGGCTTAGTAAGCTGCTGCATAATGGGGCTCCATCATTATGTGTCTGAATGCTTTCTTCTTCCGTAGCTTTTGTTTCTTACAACTGGCTCAGAAGTAGGATGGAAGCTGGCGCGTTTTTTTTTTTTTTTGAATGACTATGGAGGTGTGATCAGCAGACTGGAGCATTGCGCTAACTATACCTCATTTTGATCCTTGCAGGCCTGAATGTGGGACCCGTAGTGGCTGGCGTGATTGGTGCGAAGAAGCCCCATTATGACATTTGGGGAAATGCTGTCAATGTTGCCAGCCGGATGGACTCCACTGGTGAACTGGAAAAAATTCAGGTAGCATATTCTTTTCTCACCTTTCATGTTTTTTGAAACAAAAGTGGATGTCATCTGTCCATGCATATGCATTATTACTAGCACTAAGTCACACGAAGTATATACAAGAAATTTATAATTCACAAAATCGGAATACCAAGAATGTCTTGATCTGCATATGATTCTAGGAGTCAGACCAAACAAACGTGGTAAAAATAAACAACGGTCGAAATTCTAGAGGCCCATTTACTGTGTGATGTCAGTGCATGTTAAAGAACCCCAGGTGGTTGAAATTTCCAGAGCCCTTCACTACGGCCTCCCTCAGTGCCTGAGTCGCTTTGGTACGTCAGATCCCCATCAAGAAAAAAGTCCCATAGAAATCGGTGGCACAAAATGAGCAACGAGCTCAAAAAAGAGTATCGAGAAAAAGGCATTCAAAGCTGACCACCGCCTTTCCTTGTCCTGGAGGCATCATGTTTGCACTCCTAGGTGTTCTTCTCAATGCAGTGCTTCTTCTCTGACTCACTGTGTGCATAGCGTGCTTTTCAGCTGGTTGTAGTCGACTTGCATGCTAGCCACAGCATACGAAAAACTGCTGCACATCCGCGACGTCTAAGAAGTAAGCCACTTTACGCACCCCCACACGCAATGCCAGTGAGGAGCCTGAAGAGCTTGGATTAGCATCCATGACGCCCCCCATGGTACATTCATTTGAAGCAGGCCACAGAGAGGTCTTCTTACCATTCTTGATCATCGGTAGCTTTCAGTTCCAGCTGTGGTGACAGTGCGCCGTTTTGTACTTATTTCTGAAGGAGCGTCGGTCTGTGATCGCAGAAGTCCGAATCCAAAACCAGCACCTTCACTGTACTATGGCACTGCCAAACAATAAAATCCGAGATGACCACGGAAACATAGCCAACCGATTGCAAGACCAGACACAGCTTCAAATGCACCCTTATAGAATCCACTGGCTTCCAGGGGCAACCGCGGAGACCAGGGCTGACACTTGGCAGTCACATGACGAGACCTTTGAACTTTAGCTTTTGAAGCGAAAAGCTTCACTACGCTAGTCAACACCGCGCTTCGCGTGAGCCGGTGTATGTCGGAGCACGAGTGACGTCACGCACGGCGCAGGCTACTGCGCATGTGCGCCGCCGCTTCTCCTCCTCGCCACTGTTTGACCTTTCGCCGCACCCGTGCGCAGTGCGCATTTCAAAGGAGGCGTATATATAAGGCGCACTTGCCCATAGAACAGGCGCACGCTGCCGTGCGCTATGTGTCATCGTTTGACGCTCGCCGCAAGCGCGTGTTTATCGCGGATCACCGCAGCTTTTCGCTTCGAGATATCCAGGCTTAACCTTAGCTAAGCCCCAGCCAATTTTTTATATCACTTCTTCTGTGGATGGAGTCGAGGTGGGGTTCCAGATTTGAAGTTGAGGAAACAAGCTTTCCACTGAGCTCAAGACGGCGCCGATTGGTCGCTGCGCTGCAAAGATACCTTGGTTCAGAAATCACCAGTTTTTTAATCCTTTCAAGAATACATAGCATGCACAACTGCGGTTAGTAAAGTAGTGTCTTTTTTTTAGTACTTCCTGGTAGGTATGCGCTAAGAAACTTTGTGACAACATAGAAAGCAAGTCATACTAATACATATTTACATTTTTAGAAAGCCGAATTTTTGGTCATTTTTTTTTATTTGAAAGCCACCTCCCCACTTAGGCGTATTGCTCATTTTCAAAAATTTCTTGAGCACATCTTGGACACAAATGGCTGCTTTTATGCTATGTGAACTGTGGAGTACTTTACATGTTTTGAAATTTGGACTTCTGAGCACTTCCAGCCCGAGACCACCTGTTTTTCGGTGGCTTGATAAATCCAGCTCTCTATCACATTTCCGCAGTCGAGTACTTAGCACCTTTGTTGAGTTCTTGGTTGGGGCAAATGATTACAGTAGAGTTGCTGCCATTTGGCACCAGGCAAAGTAAGTGTCACATGGCACTTAAAATATTGTGCTGCAATTAACAGTTGTGCATCTGAGTGAGACCAGCCTCTTTTGTCTTTCTTTTCATTCATATACATGTGATCAGGTACATAGGACTCATGCATCACTTGAAATCAGCTGTGGGCTTGGATGTTGCAGTAGCCATAATTTCACCACTGGCATGTGTTAGGCAGGGCCATGTTGGCGGTGTTGTCAAGTTCAGAGCACTCCACCTAATCTCTTTGCCTTCCCTTGGTAACTAATGTAATGGTCTTGCTGCATTTACCACGATCATTATGCCACTATGTGGCTTCAGCTATTGGCGATTTTCGCAAAATCACTGCCATGTTATAGCCGCACTGCGAACTCATCCATGTAGGAGGACGTGTAGAAATCTGTCATTTGCTCTGTTACCTCAATGACTCATCGGTGTTTGCTGGTGAATGGTGAATTATGAATTAACACTAGAGGACCTGAGAACCCGTTTCTCATATGTACCCTGTTTGCTTCACACAGGTGACCCAGGAAGTTTACAGCATTCTGGAGCCTCTGGGGTATCCACTGGAATGCCGCGGTTACATCACCGTCAAAGGCAAAGGGGATATGCTCACCTATTTCCTGACGGGCAGGCGGAAGCCGGCGGTCGACTCTGGAAACCAGCTCTAACACACCTATTTGGTCCAAAGACTTGAAAGCATGCCAGAAGGCTCTTGTGCATAGCTGTGTGTGTGTGCGTATGTGTGTGTGTGCACGAGTGCAAGTGCGTGTGTAAATAGTACCACTAACTGTGAGACCATTGCAATTGTCACATCAGACACTGCTGAATAGTGCCAGATGAGCCCGTGATTAAGAGCTTATGATGTGGTCTAGCGACGAAATATTGCTAGTGAAGCATCGCAGCTCTAAGTAGTGGTGTAGTGCCCCTCTGTTAATGTTTACATTCCACTTTTTATGACATACCTCTTTGTTGGCATGTGCACAGCCTGATTTTGTTATGGTGTTGAATCTTGGCAGTGAAAGTTTTTGTTTGTACTTTGTCGAGAGGAACATGTTAGTGAAAAAGTAGTTTTTATTTTCTGGGGTTTTCTCATTGTTGAAAGGACCAATGTACAGTGGCCTTTGAGTGCCAACCTTGCGAGAGCAGTGTGAGAAAAGCGATGCTTGAAGAGGGAAAAGAATGAGGTGTGAGTGGCCTTTTTTTTTATTAGTCTACATGTGCGCAGTTTACTTTGAAGTTCTTTGCAGTTTGATGTCAGTTGCAAACCTTCCTCATGTGTATTGTTCAGGCAACTGAAACAGCTTATGATAGAAACCAATGCGAACAGTTCAATACGTTTTTTCTTTTCTCTCTGTCCTGCAGTTTTTAACTGTCATCTTCAGCTTATGATAGAGTTGATATGATTGGAAGCTAATTGCAGCAAACCTTCATTAACTTGAATTTGCGCTTGAAGCTAGTTTTTCATGTCACAAAATTAGCTGAAGTGGATGCTGTATGTTTGTCATTGCACATCATGACACGATTTTGAAACAAAATTTAAGATATCTCAAAGCCTGGCCTATGAGAATTTAGAAGAGGGCTGCCAGCAAGCAATTTGCATGGCCTGTGGGCCTTGCTTTGATGTAATGAGTAGTGGTGTGCGAATATCAGATTTTTCGAATACGAATCGAATACGAATACTTGATTCCGAATATCGAATCGAATATCGAATAATAAAGGACAGACGCATTTAACCACCCAAGAACATCACAGTTCAACTATCAGTGATGAAATGAGCACAAAAGATGTGTGTGGCTGCACAAAAAGTATCAAAGTCTCGAAAATTGTTCTTAGAAGAGTGGAAATATCAGAGAAGATGGCTAGTACACAGCATTGATCAAGGCTAGCTTGCCATAAGCACAAAAGCGCGTAGCTGCGATGAACATAAAAGGTTGTCGTGAAGGAAAACCGGCTGCTCCACATGGTCAGGCAGAAGTAGTTCCCTTCTAGCTGAAACAACTTTTACAGCCACAGAAAATGTCCTCTCAGTTGGCACTGAACTGGCTCCTACTGCGAGGTATTTCGTGCACAGCTCTGACTATACCAGCTTCGCAGGTATAGCCACAAAGAAGCTCACCAGTGCAGTCAGCTACTGCATCGTCCAACGTTACGCATTGCTCTGGGTGCCGCCATGTTGTTATGTCTCTGTCGATAGGACTTGCGAACCGAAATGAGCGCCGGTGCTCGCAATAGAATATTCGGCTAGATACGAATATTCGCGTCGTGTCGAATATTCGAAACAACACGAATACTTGGATTTTGAATCGAATACGAATACTAAAACTATAATATTCGGATTATATTCGAAAATTTCGAATATTCGCACACCCCTAGTAATGAGCAATTCTGTGCTAGTGGGCTGCACAATGCGCCCTTTGCTTCATTTACTTTTCATGATTTCCGTGCCAGCATCGCTGCCTTTGCTGCCAGCCACAAAACTTGCAGAATTTGCCCTGGAGATGTGAGGCAACAATAGAGCCTGTTTCGCAGTGATGCGATGGCCAGGCAGATCTAAAATAACTTTAGCCAGAGAGAAAGAAGGGATGTGAATTTAAACAGTCAGTTGGACTGACGGGCTTGGATAGCCTTGGCTATTTGCCGTGCATTGTTGCCACACCAGTTAATGGTGCGTTCATTGTTGCTGTCGAGGTGGTTTACATAGAAGAGCGCGCAATCGCATTGAAAACTGCACAGCAGCAGCATCCACTTAGATGATGGAGCCCACAGTGCGGGGATGATGGTGGGGGAGGGGGTTGGGGGGTGGGGGGTGTTGTTCGGAGGCACTTGCCTGTGCTCTCTCCTTCACGTGGGTTCACTCTGTTGGTCTGCGTGATTGCCATTGCCCATGCTTCGCATGGCGCGAGCATTCTTCCATGGCGCCACCTACAGCCGCGTAGCACTGTCTGGCATCATGGCTTGACAGGGTGTGGAACATGACAAAAGCACGACTCTGGCTCAGATACAACCTAAAATTATTGCTTGTAAACGGAACATGGCAACTGGCAATGTTCATGATTTTTAAAGCTGGTTTTTCACAGAAAAGTCATTTCCTTGAAGTTTACAGATTTTTTAGGCAGCTCGATAATTCAGACTATTTCTGGGTCCCACCGAGTCCAAAAAATTGGTCGCTGACTAATTTAGTGTTCAGTTTCCTTTGTGCAGTTTGCATTGCAAAATAAAGCTAGTTGGAAGGCTTAAAATTTTACTATGCACAGTCAACACCCAGAAAATTTTGGTGCCTACTGAAAACTCTGCTTATCTTGAAAGTTTTTGTCCATTGTTACAACTTGAAGTTAGTGGAGGTTTGCTGTAAGAAATTGACTTGCATTTTTATTCTTGATGGAAAAGAGGCATGCAAGTAAGAAAGCTGCTGAGTGACATTTTTTTGTGCATTGAATAATGCAACAAAAATATCAGACTTTTCCTGGACAATTTGTTTGCACTAAATGAGATAGAAGAGTCAAACGGAATTTTGGGGAATATGAGTTGCTCCTCTCTGTAGGCTTGAAAAATTCACGTAATTATAGCTGGAGTTTCATGAAAGCATGAATAATTATGCATACAGTATGCCAGCTTTTTTAGAGATATCATGTAGAAGCCTCTGATTTAACGTGACTTGTCTGCATCTTGACTCGCTGTTTCATTATTGATTATATTTTTGCCGCAGCTTCAGGTCTAGCTCAAGCCATTTCGCGCTGCTTATCCTCTGTAGTTAATCTGCATTCCTCTTCTAATCCAATGAAGTCATTGCATTTTGCATGCTCGTATTGACAGTTTACGTGAAGATTTAAAGGAAGTGTAATGAAGAAAAGACTGCGTAGGCTTCATTACCTAGCCGAATACCATCAAGAAAATAACTTTTAGGAGGACACAGAAGCAGCTACCATAGTGTGTGCTTCTTTTTCAGTGCAGCCCTTGTACTGTGTGCGTTAATACATGCTCAAAAGGGCACTTGAAAGCAGATCAAAAGCTAAAGGCTGCCTGAAATGTGCGTTTTTACACACACAAGGTGTGCCAGCGTTGGTACAGTGAAAGTCTCACGCTGTCTAGCTAGCTTTTGTATCGTCACTTTCATCTTGGCTAAAACAAATGTATGAGACGTGATTCGCGGTATATACATGCCGCTGATTGCTGCCCTGCAGCCAAGCTACCTGGCCTCTTGGCCATAGGGTTGCGGCATTTAGTGTAATGCTGCTGTAAGATTGCCACGAATCGTTACCAGTCATCATAGTTTTATGCACAAAATAAGTTGCCTCATGCAGGGAGCACCATTTTCACCAGGATTGCATTTTTCGCACTGATTATAGAAACAAGACTATGGTATACTGATATTTAATGTGGTAACTTTTTTTTTTTTTTTTCCACAGATTAAGTTTGTTGATTATGAATGTCCTTTGCCATCTCCTTATAAGACTTTATACTCATGTCACCTGACTGTCTTGAAACATTCATGATAAGGTGCAAGGATTGGGTTATTTTGTGTTCTGGCACAAGGATTAAGTTATGTATTGCTTTCAAGACCCAACTTGGATGCGTTATTTTATGTGTAGGAGTGTGCATGTATGGATGATGTATGTGTGCATAAACACTGCATTTTTATTTACTTGTGGTTACTGTTGGAGTTTTATCGAAGTTTTAGCTTGAAAGTAGTTTTACGTATTTTTTAAACCCTTTCAGAGGTGGTGCATACTTGGGCATCGGTGCCCTTTGTCAAGAGCATTTTCATCAGTAATGCAACATTACTGCACATGTTCAGACTATCAAACAGTGTTGATGGAGTTCATGCTTCTGTACTATACGACCGTGTATATGCCGTAGTTCAGCAGTGCTCTTGAAACTTACCATTATGTAAAAAAAAAAAATCACTCGTGACTGCAAGCACTCTACTGACGTTGCACATCACCGCCCTGAACACTTGCCAGTCAGTGTAAATGAGTTCATTCATCTCATGCTGTTGTGCTGTCTACAAAACTTGTTCTACTTCTCTTTCTGTCCCAACACAAACGTTACTAGGAGACTGATGTAGTGGCTGTTTCTTCATGCTGGAATGGACCATTGTGAAAGCTCTTCTGTACAGTCCGCTTGTCTCTTGTGTTCTCCTGTGTGGTCAGTGCTATTGCATGTGATTTAGGCCTAAATTGATCACTTGTTTTATACGCATGCGTTCTCATCACTTCCCCTTTTTCTAGTCAGCATTGATCACTTGCTTAACTTGGAATCACTTTGTATAGATCTGCCCAGTCGTTCTAGTCGTAGTAAAGATGCCACTAATGAACAGGTTTGCAGAGCTGCCTGCTTTGCTGATCAGTGATGGGTCATTGGTTGTGTAGTGCAGTGCAGTTTCTACTTCGATTCCTGCTTCTTTTATGACAGCTGGCTTGCTATTGTATCTTATGCAGGTTGTCTCAGTGCAGTGTTCATGCAGATATGAAAGTAACTAAAGGCAGTATGTGAACACCAACAACTGTTTTTCTAGCGGTTGTGTTTTCTCGGTATGAATCATTTCCCTCATTTTGTTTTAAATTAAACGGACATTGTTCAAAAGGTTAAGCAAGTGCCTGTATCAATAGATTACGGGGGTCTAATGCAAAAAGGCTAATTTTTATGACAATGAAGCTTTTATAAGCTAGAAGAGGCCAACAAACAAAGTACAGGTATCGCCGCTGGTTGCTGTTTTCACGAGACCGCAGTGACATCGATGCAGTAGTTTAGTTGCAGACCTACAATGCCAGGCTACGCCATAATTCACTTCTGAATGGTGATCGCGGAGTCCTTTTCACCATTGACATCACGAGTTTGAATTGAGTGGTGGGAAAAAGTTGCATTTTACAGCAGCAGCTGTTGGGAGCACGGGATCCGGTTAATGCAGTGCCAGTGTTTTTTGGAATGACACAAAGGATTGTGAGGAAGCAAGGGGAAAGGAGATTGAAGCAGGTGCAATTCTCCATCATGAGTGGCAGCATAAGGATGTGACATGTACCTTACCAAAACAAGTAAAAAGCTCATTAGTTCATCTTTCATTAAATTGGAAATTTGGATAATTCGACCTGCCGGCTCAGTCCTGACCAATGCCTATGTAGTTCTGTGGCGTTGGACACTCGCTTATTCAGATGCTACGGGTCTTGCCCCGGTTAATTTATACGGGCTCCCGGAAGGAGGCCACATCCAAGTATTACCGGCGCGGCAAGAAATGGTTGAAGTAGCTCCACCCAATACCAGAGTTCCATGCTGCATAGCCGCTCGCGCACCTCTGACATGTGTATGACGGCAGGCATGACGACGAATGACGGCGCCGTTTCCGAGAGTAGGCGGACCTCTTAGTCTGGGTTTCACTTTTCTGAGCCTCGCACCAGCCTGCACCGACGGCAGCTTGACAAGCCAGAATTGGCCAGAGAACCTAACTCAGCTGAGTGCTGTTTCGAACGCTGGCACGTCACTGGTGTCTTCTACGCCCCCCCTTTTTTTTTCTCATTGGTTTGGCGCCACTGAGTCGTGTCCTTTGCTTCCGTCCACGTAGTTCTGTTCTTCCATTGCGCCAAAACTGCATGCTCATAACGGGCCGTTCATTGTTTGTGCATTGAAGTCTCCTCACACGTAATGGTGCCGCTTATAATGGGTGTGATGCAGTAGTGATAGAGCTCCGCTGCGCCACATTGTGTAGGACACGAGAGGCTCTTACGATTTTGGAGCAGTTCTGCTTCGGTTCTCCCAATAGTATGTAAACAATAAAGCATCGATGGAAACTTGAAAAACAGTCGTTGCCGCGCTGCTCTCTTCTCAAAATCGGGCAAATGTGGCTTAGTCTTTCACCAGATAAGTTTACCAAAATGCAAGCACTTCGTGACAATTTTTTCAGGGTCATTCGATAATTTAATTTTCAGGTCATTTGCATTGCAGATAATTTTTCCAGTCCCTTGATTCAAATTAATGAGCTTTTACTGTAGTGGTGAATAAACACTGTTATATTCGCCTCCACAAACAACTGTTGTTGAATCCCACATTACACTCTGGTATATATGCTTAAGTTTTCAATTCAAATTTTCTCTGCAGTAATTGCATCTTCTGCTGCTGAGCTAGCATAAGCATAGCATTGCTGCAGCGAACCTTGCAAATTATTTCTACTAAGTGAAAAAATTAAGTGAACTTGTCCTCGGTATCCCTTTAATGGAGAGCAGTCAGGCTTCTAGTATTTTTGTTCATGTTTGAGATGCTAACCTGGAAGTTATGAGATGAATTTATGAAATGTGACAGCAAAAAGAAAGGTTTCCAAATTTAAAAGCTACTGCATAGCATCACTTGCAGATGCGAAGTCCAGCATGAAGATATACTGTACAGGTCATATATAGTATCTGAGTTTGGGGTTGTGATTACAGCAGTCATGGCACATAAATACTTTGTCACCTCATATTGCTTAGAATTTTGCTGGGCTTCTATTCTTGCTTAGAAAGAGAAACAGGCAACACCTTTTTCACAGAGCTTCATTTAGGTAATCATCACAAGTCTACAAATTTACATTTGCCACGCAGTTACTGAATGAACCATCAAGTGTAACTAAATTGGTCTCATTTAAATAATTAGGTGAAGTGGACACACTTATCATGTCTTGCATCATGTCTTGTTTTGCTGAGCTTTATATTTTTTTTATACTCGTGTGAATGTTCAGCTTTAAAGGGACACTGAAGAGAAATTGAAGTTGGCTTGCATCGACAGAATACCAACTCCAGATTACAAAAACGCCACTCATACTGACAACAAAGCTCTTGTAACGTAGAAAAGAGCAAGAACCAAAATACAGGTATCGCCGCCACAGGCCAAACTCGCAAGTACAAGCGTGATGAGGTCATAGGACAAAGCAGTGTTGCTGGAACCAACGACGCTAGGACATGAGAAGTCACGAATCACTGAGTCGCAGCCAGTGCTTGCGCAAATCTCCTTAACGTCGCCAGATGGTGCCACGTACCCGACAGCTGCGCGTGCGCCTGCAGCATCGGTACCAATCAGCGTCTGCTCACCAGCAGTAGGCGGGCTCCCGGTATTCCGCTAACGCTAACAAGGTACAAGGTATGCTAAAGGTGTCTATTTGCGAGAACTTCGTTGAGGACTTCGAGAACGAGATCCATCGTAACGCTGGCAAAAGGCCCGTGCAAACGTAAACGAAGCGACGGTAGCGACGGCCGCAATAGCCGATAGATGCCTTCAACGTGCAGCCGGCGGTAGCTTTCTTTTCGGCTGCTGCCAGGCCGCACTATTGGCCGTCAGAAGTCACGGAGTCTGCGTTACGTCATGTGCACGTCATGTTTCACGTCACTTAGTCCTGTGTCGTCATAAGAGAATCCCAAGTTTGAATCAGTGCGGCGGGAAAAACTTTTTCAACTTTGAATCCAAATTTCTTAGAAATAAATGCGTCTTTCGCTGCCGGCCAAGTGGCAACAAAGCCATGAAATGCCGAACTATCGGATTTTGCTTTAAAAAATATATTAATAGAGCTCTCCTCACTGTCCCTTTAAGGACCTGCGTGCTGCTATCGGGTCCTGTGTCCTGCATAAATGGTCACCTCCACTGACCAAGAGCACTTTCCTCATGTTAACTGCCTCTGATTTCTGCTTCCGTTTTTATACAGCCTGATTGTTGAACCTCACTGCAACAATGCCAACTTTCCACAATATGTTTTGATTTTAACTGATTTATAGCACCAAGTACAAATACTTTTTTGCTACTTGTGCATTCTTTCAACTTGGGAGCTTTGTTCTTTTTGTAATCGCAGTCAGGGTATTGCATTGTATGTAATGCGGACCAAGCTTTAAATGCAGGATGGCTCATGCTGTGTTGTTACAGTTTCATATCATGTGAATCGAATAATGACATCTTTCATTCATTATGCTTGAGAATAACATCTAGTATATTGACACTGTCAGTGAAACAGGGGATAACGGCATCTTCTTAATAAGGTGTAGTTTCAGAAAACTAAATGAAAAAGTGTGGTGCACTTGACTCGGTAGGTGTTCAACCCCTTAGTTTCTTCATTGCTCACAAAAAACATGTGAACAGTGATCATACAAGCTTGCATTGGTGCCATTCAGTGATGCTAGCTGCTGGTGTGTAGGCTTGTTGGGTTCCATCATGCTCTTGGTGCTCAAGTCAAGCATTAATGTCATGGCCTGTTTTTTTCTTAAAGATCAGATTGAATAGCACTAAACTCAAGAAAGTTGCACTACATGCCATTTGTTTTATAGTCGAGTACATTGATTAAAATTTTTAGTCTACAATTTCATAAGTGCTCTTCAGTATGACCATGTTTGTTCAATAGTCTCTTGAATTCAGTAGCTGTTTCAGTCAATCATTTAATGAAAAGAAGATGCTAAACACACACTAGGACAAGAGATTTTGAGCTTTCATCACTGTAAAAATCACTGTCCTGTAAAAGAAGCTTGGTCCTTCCTTGGTGGGGGAGTGGACGAAGCCTGTAAGAGGTTCACATGTATTCTTCCTGAAGACTGCCACAGAAAAGTAATCTCTGGGTTAATGTTCTTGATGTGATTATGCGTGTGAACAGTTGAAAAGGCTACATTAATTTGGCCCTTCCTTTGCATAGAGCGCTAACATAGCTGGAAGTTTATGATTGCTTATAGAGGAAGGTATTGTAAAGTTATATTGGCACATACAGTTTGTCATGACTATTTTAAAAGTTTGCACTCTTTGTTATCTCAAGAACTGTAAGGCACCCAGTTTCATGAATATGTTGCAGCAGGTTGAACTGATCACTATTTTCTTAGCGTGTTAAATGCAGGTGGTTGGCATACATAGTTAAGCATCTCATTCTTGTGCCAAACAATTTCCCCAGAGCTAAATTATTTGCACTTACTCACACTTTCATGTACACATAGTCATAGGTGGTGTATTGGCTTACATACATCATCTGTTGTTTGTAGTTGCCCTCTGCGCAGAACCTCATTGCTTTGACACCTAAGGTTTTGCTTGTCGTTTTCTTCATAACAGATTTTATCGCTTACTGTGTGAGGTTACAAGCATCAATCACACTCTATGTACATAAGATGTTTAAGAACTTGTGCTTCTTTCAAGACGTGTCATTTCACTCTCTTCTTGCACTTAATATGACCGACTTCTTCAGGCCTGTGTCGGAGATGCTTCTGTTACTCTTAAGATGCATATAAACAATGTTGAATGTGATTTGTGTGTAGTTTCCTTGATTTATGGGCTGCTTTTGCTGTTGAAGAACAAACACATGTGGCTTAATGCTCGTTTCTCAGTTCGATATATACTGCCACTCCCCTTTATAACTATACTATGCACAGATCATTAGATGGTGGGCATACTTTACTACAAACAGTCATGAACTCAAAGGAATAATGTGATACAAGTGATAACTTACTACTAGTGCCTTCTTGAGTGACAACGTGTATCCAACCCTTTACATTTCTCTATCACAACTTGTCAAAGGAAAAAGCATAAGCAAAATAAAGGGCAGTATTGCTTACAGTACCTTGTTACAGCAAACAGTGAGGATAAGAACAACACAAAATTAAAATCATGCATGCTTGACAACGTAATGCTCACACTGGGTCCAAATGCAAGAGCACTAAAACAACAGTGACAACTTGCCAAACTTTAAGAGATGCAAGACAAGCCAGAGGGATAAACCTATGCCAAACTGCAAGGCAGATAAGACATTATTATGAAGTCAGGATAAAAAAACAGTGTCTAGACATCCAGGCACCAGACAAGCCCAACTCCATCGCATACAGTGACATGCCACATACTTAGTTATTCCTTTCTTCTTTATGGGATGCACTTTCATGTTTATGTGTGTATTCTCAAGCATACATCATGAAAAGCAAGAATATGACTACTGGTATGACATACCTAGTTCATTTTATACCATAATGGCGGCTTTTGTTTGTTGCCTGCTGCAACTTAAAGGAGTACAGACACCAAAGTTTTGTTTGCATGTTTTGTTTGTGATGATGCATAACACGTTAGTATGCATGGATCGTCAAGTGGTATCCCCTAAGATCACTAAATAATTTCTAACTGAATTTCTTTTCTCGAGCTCTTTTGGTTTCAACAATTGAATGATAACTTTGTCGTCAAGGTAGGTTTAGGTGATGTGAAGCATGAAAAAAACAGCAATGTGATTGTTGATAAGTTGTTTTTGCAATGTTTAGCAGGGGTGCAGTGTTTGACGGTGAAATTTTTATTTTGTGGGCCGAGTAATCAAATTTGGTGTACTTATTTGGAAGTTCATTTAATGTTTAAATACAAGGTTTCGCTGAAATATCTTGGGTAGTTTTGGCATTATAAATTTTTGTAAGCTTCATTGCTCTACCAAACTTGCAGAAAGCTGTAGAAAACTTGACATCTAAATGAAGTTTCACCTGAGCAGTTTTTAGATTTAGACGTTTACAAGCCCTTCTTTAGCTGTGCTAACGCTATGCTTGTAGATAGCTTGAAAACTTATGTAGAAATCTTAGAGAATTTTTTTAGATGTTCCTTTCTTTATTCAGAATTGGTGCCTGGATTGTTTTACGCATTTGAAGACGGTTCTTACTGCTGCCTCTAAATCCTCTAAGGCTTTAGAAATGTTAGAGAGTTCATTTTTCTTAAAAAACGCGCTTAATACAGAACTCAAAGGTGGTTTGCAATGACGGTTACAATAAGCCCACATTACAAGGGATGAAAGGCTGCATTCATGAGCCGTAAATGCGTATGCGAAGTGTGAAAACAAAACATGCTTTTCAGTCGCTGCTTTGCTTATTGAATCCAGTACAAATACATACACAAAAGAAAGCGACCAGGAAATTAATGCTAGCAGCCACGGAAGAGTTAGGTTCGCTGGTTTGGTTGACATTGAAGTGTTAAGCATTTGGATGGTGAGAAAGTGTTGAGCAGTGACCAACGTTTCGGCCCCGGGCCTTGTCAGCAATGTGTGCTTTGATGAGCAAGTTGCCCTGATGTAGCTGGCAGAGAAGAGCTCGCTAGGTGTCTCCGAAATCAGTCCTCTTGCAAGGAAGATGCCAAAAAATGATAACATGGGTGAAGTCAAATCTAGCTCTGTTCAGCAGCCTGCAGAAGTGAAAAATATTAGGTGAACATAAAGCACAGCTTGGTGCGCCTGGAATGGCTAACCAGAAATCGGAAGCAGATAAGACCACACTGGCCAGGAGTGAGAGCACAGGCAAGAAAATAGGCGAACTAAAAACATAATCATGGTATCTGTGCACAGTGCTGGGGCTCACCATAAATTCAAGTCACCCAGCGGGGAGGTCTTGAAAAGAAGCAAAATTCAAACAGCCTGCACAGATACAGAAAGCCACGAAGTCAAATGCAGTTAAGTACATTGCTTTAGCATAAACTCAATTTGAGAACATTTGCCTCTTTTGTTTTGTGGCTTAACTACATTGAGAAAGAGGTGACTGTACCTGCCGGGAGTCTGCAACAAATTTAGACAGAAGAAAAGTACGTACAGTCTGTGTCACACTTGCGTAGAGCGCTCAAGCGGTGTCCTCCCCTGCATAAAGGTCGGCACCTTGTCGTAGCGCCTAGCTTATAAAGGCTACACTTGCGCGGAAATATAAGGCCACATGAACCTCCAAGTAAAGTGGGCACAAGCAATTTGCCCGCAAACCATCCTTTCTAACTCCTGTCTAATTTCACTTTTGACAGCATGGTGCAGACTGCTCGAGTGCTCTATGCAAGGGTGACGCAGACTACACCTCCTGAGCTGTATATTACAAACTATATAACTGCATGACTTAAGCTTGCCTCCATGGTATCCATTCGGAGGTGAGCGAGTAGCTTGTATTGATTGTGGTGTACTGCAGAATTCAAGTGTCGCCCTCATTGTTGGTCCTTGCAAAGCGTTGGTTAAAGGGAAACTGCAGAAGTTTTAGAATTCGGCGAGTAAAAAGGGATCGAATGTGTTCCAGGCGAAAATCGTAACTGGTCAAACTGGTTTAAGAAACAGTTTCTCAGTTGATTCCAGTTGTTTCCAGTGGCTTTCAGCTGAGTTCCAGTTGCAGCCAACTGGAAACCAACTGGAATCAACTGGGAAATTGTTCCTTAAACCAGTTCGACCAGTTACAATGCGAAGCCCTTTCGGGGTAGCATTTGAAGTATCGACGTAATCATCAATTGAAATCGGGACTGCTGTCAAGCTTCTCAGCACACAGCACGAGGCGAGGGGGGGGGGGGGCATGATGACATGTATGGTACCGATACATTTCTAACACAAAAACGCTTGATTAGAAGGAAGAAAGCCAACGCTATTCAAGGCAAAACCTGCTGAGCGTTGTTTGGCACCACCCAGTGACGCTCGGCAGGGTTTAGTTGACGGCGGAAATTTTAAATCTTACCATCCTTGACGTCACACTGAGCTTCTCCCCACTCCTCCGGTGCTGTGAGGAGAAGCCTGAAATTTAATTGTCGATTAAGTCACCATTTTCAATACCATAGCAAAAAAAAAAAAAGCTCTGCATGCTTTACCTATAGTCTATATAGATTTGAATCCTTGAATAACACAGAGTTCTCAAAAAGTGGTGCAGTAGCCCTATAAGTTGTGTACCTTCGCGAATGGCGGGCCTGAAGCTCTTGCATGGTTACTCAGCCATATTAGAAAAAATCGCATTTATGTTATTCGAATGTTTAATAATTATAGGGCAAGGTTATCCAGTATTTATTTCAAACGTTTCAGAAGCGCTGAAAAAAAGGTAATTAAGAACAATTCATTAACGTTTGGCCAAAACAAAGCAGGAACATGTTTTTAATGTTTCGGTTTTACTTGGGTTGGCTTAGTTGTCTTTGTCCAGCATGCCCTGCATGCACATGTTGCCTGTAACCGTTTGACCCGTTGAGGCGTACGTCATGGAGTTCGTCACCTCCCACTCCCCACTCATCCGACCGTTTAATTAAAAAGAGAGCAAGGTTATCCATCATCTATGTCTGACGTTTCAGAAACGTTTAAAAAGGAACAATTCATTAACCTTTGACTCAAACACACAAGTAACACTGCTGTAACATTTCGGTGTTGCGTGGGTTGGCTTATCGCCAGTTGTCTTCTCGCTGTCCAGCGTGCGCTGCGCAGGATGCCTCTAACCGCTATGACCCGTCGAGGTGTACGTCATGGAGTTTGTCGCCCCACTCCACGTGCGCCCGACCTTTTACAGGGGCAGCTGTCAAACTCTGAGCGAGAACTGAAGCAAGCCTGTATATATATATATAACTGAAAACGGAGATTTTATGAGCTATAGAAAAGGCCGGAAAACAAAGTACAGGATTGATCAAAAGTTCCCAGGCCACAGGGCTTGCTTTTCTTTGGTATATCCTGGCCCTTCAGATGCCGATGAAGCTATATCAAAGTAGTCAGAGTTTAGAAGTACACTTCTTGTACCCTTTACAGATATTTCGAGCTCCGCGGGTGTCGTAATACTGTCTGATTATACTGCTCAAAAGCAGATCCTGTGGCCTGGGAACTTTTGACCGACCCTGTACGTATCTTCCGGCCTTTTCTATAGCGAGGGCAAGATAACCGCTGGTCCTTAGGTGTAACGGAGTGGATTCCAAGAGAAGGGAAGCGTAGCAGGGGGCGGCAGAAACTTACGTGGGCGGATGAGATTAAGAAGTTTGCGGGGATGCGGTGACCGCAACTGGCAAAGGACATGCATGATTAATTGGATACACATGGGAGGTGCCTTTGCCCTACAGTGGGCGTAGTCAGGCTGATGATGATGATGTACATGCAGGTGCCACAGTTTCGGAACACGAATATCACAAGAAAGGCTAATTGTTGGACAGTCTAAGCTTGTAGCCACGAACTGAATGGTGTGGCTTGAACATCTGTACTCGACCTTATACACTGTACCCCTGAATGCCTGTCTGCGTCTCCAAAGTGCAAGGAAATTCAGCTCTTTCGTTATTTTCATGGTCCGAAAATTTTTGTGGGCTCCTGTACAGCCGTCGCCATCCCCGGCCGTTTCGAAATTAAACGTCGTGCGTCGACGCAGTTGTTTAAGCAGATCCCTGAGGCTAGGCTGAACCACCATTAACTTCGTAATGGTGATCACGGAAGTCTTTTTCGCGTAGACATTACAACTTTGACCCGAGTGGTCGGAAAAATTTTAAATGCAATTTTTTCTTCAATAAATGCGCTACTTGCTGTCGGACAAATATTAACACAAAGTTGCGATCGGGAACCTCTTGTTCGCAGAAAATAGTCAACCAAGGGGCGACGACGCGGCGGCAAAAGGGGCGACGTCTTCCCTTCGCTTGTGGGAAGGAGGGATGCATTCCCTCCTTCTTCAACCGATTAAAACCGCGATGATGTTCAGGCTTTTCCTCACTACGTTGGAGGAGTGCGGGGAATTCGTATACATGCTGCCGTACGTCATCCGATGCCTCCAAACAATGAGCTTAACTTTCGACGGCATTCGTTTTCTTGCTTGAAACAACATCTGGGCATCACAGCATGGTCTATACGGATGCGGTAACTATACCACAGGAAAAGGAGCAGCTTGGTTGTTTAGCGCTGTGTGCGTTGTGCACGACATGTGTCGAGAGCTCTGCAGCTGTGGAGTGTTCAGTATGCATCATTAAAAATGCTGACCTCTGTCAAACATGGACTGCTGTGGTTTACAGAGAGAATTACGAACCAAATACGTACGCACGAGTAAGTATACTGAGTTTGAAACTGTCGGTTTTACTGCGTGGCCATCGCAAATACGTTTAGCATTCAGTGAGATATGACTGCGAGTGTGTGTCGTGTCGCTGGAGTACGGCGTGAATAACACGTCTTCCTTTTTAACCTAGAGGAATGTTTCCTAGCTGCGAGCAGCTCTTCTACTCTCCTGCCTGCAGAGGTTGAGCGCGCCGCCACTGTGCGTGTGGTGACGGCTGGTCGCGGGGCCCTCGGCTCGCGCGTAGCTGCCCACTGTAGTAACCACAACACCGTCCGAACGAAACCCTGTGCCTATTATAACTACGCTGCTTCGCGGGTACACAAGAAAGACGTGCAGCCCGAAGCTACAGCGTTGGTTTGCTTAAAAGTTGAGAAATACTCATATCAGCCGATAATTTATTTTCAACCTAACTTTTCGGAAGCAACTCGGTCCCTTTTACAGGGATGACTGGCGGCCTTCGCTTTCCCTTGTTATCATGTGGCGATCGAAGGCCATTAAACGTGGAGGGGGCGTTCCTGGAGTCCTTTTCACCGCCGCCTTTGTGAGCCGGACGTACCATATGACTCCACGTGATGCCTCTTGAACGAATTACGTTCCACGGCCGACACGTTCATTTCGAACGTGTAATTGTGGTCGGTGTGCTCGCAGTGCTCGGGAAAGGGGTTGCTTTCTGAGTTCGTTGACCGAACGTCATTTTTGCGTTGCCTGTCTCTGAAATCAGCGACAAAAACATAAATATGTTTTTTGCCTTGCCAATGTATGAGGCCGGGCACTCAGAGCATGGACTTTTGTAGATAACTCCCGGATGTTTCTCTTTGGGGACGCGGTCTTTGGGCCGTGGTTGGGTTGGGTTTGTGAGCCACGCAGATCTCGTGCTTGCGTAGAATGCGTGCCAGTGCTTCGCTGGGACCCTTCACGTAAGGAAGCACAATACGGGTGCGTTTCGTTGGTTAGGTGATGACTGGCCTTCCTGTCTTCCAGGCCTCACGGCGGGAAACGCATTGAATAAAGCCACGTGTTTTGGTTTCATGTTCTTATGGGGTTTAACGTCCCAGAGCGACTAAGGCTATGAGAGATGCCGTAGTGGAGGGCTTTGGGTAATACAGACCACCTGGGGTTCTCTAACGTGCTGTGACATCGCACAGTACACTGGTCTCCCGGGCCATGAGAGATGCCGTAGTGGAGGGCCTCGGGTAATTTCGACCACCTGGGGTTCTTTAACGTGCAGTGACATCACTCAGGACACGGGTCTCTAGCATTTCGCCTACATCGAAATGCGACCGTCGCGCCTAGGATCAAACTCGAATCTTTCGGGTCAGCAGCTGAGAATCATAATCACTGAGCCACCGCGGCGGTTAATATATCCACCTGTGTAGCCATTTTTATGAAGATCGTATGGGCCCTCGTATGTGCCCTGTGTCGTGTCGCCTTGCTTGGCAGCCCGGAAGTTATGCTTCTCTCCGCGTTCAACAGATGGCGTAGGGAGCTTTCAAAACGTCGTTGTCCATTTTTTGGTGCTCTGGTCTATACCGGTCCTGATTCCCTCCAGTAGGGGACAAAGCCTCCCATCTTGCCGGTGATGAAGAGGGCAGCCAGGCAGGCAGCCATTCAGGCAGGCAGCAGCCAGGCAGGCAACGTGCTTGCGCCGAAAGACTATATACTGCTAACACAGTAATATGCGAAATAGATATGTTGTAGTCATTTTTGCAGCGCTCTTGCGCTCGCTAGTCCGGACACGAACTCATCGATCCTGAACCAGCGCACCTGAATTGGTCAGGAACCCACTTTCCCAGCAATACCCAAAAAGCGCTATAATCTAATTCAACTGCAAACAAAAGAATGAATGGTGTGGTCCTCAATGTTCCTCGTTCCCCGGTTGCCCGCGGCGGCGATGTCGGCGTAACGCGGATTGCGAAGAGAAAAGGTGGAGAGAGAAAGCAAATGCAACGTGCCAAGCGATTGCTCCAACTACAGCGACATCACGAGTGACATCAAGAGCATTTGACGGCACCCACCAGGTGCCATACCATCCCTCAGACCAGTATCCCCTCTTTGTGTACTATCTCTCGCCCGTTTTCCCCGCGGCGCCTGTCACGGCGGACACCTGCCGTATTGGATGCATCAGTGACAGTGAGTGACGCAGGCCCACCCTACACTACTGGCAGCATTAGCTGGCTACAACAAGTTTACAACTCTTTTAGCGAACATCTCACTAGGGCTTACCCGTGACGCTGCTGTAAATGTAGCGGTATAAACGCAACAAACACCTCAAAGCGATCAGGCTGGCGTAAGCATTTCGCACCCTAGCTGCTACGGAATTTGTCACTACCCCAAGGTTATACGTCCGCTGAATTTATTAATGCTGCAGCGTTAAGGAGCTCGTGTCGCAGAAAATCCGGCGTCGTTGACCATGAGCGAAAAATCCTCGAAAAAATCCCCAGAGATGCAACCTAGGAGGCAGGTGGGCCACCTAGGTCGTAACCTTGTGGCATCATCGCAACACCGCATGGTGTGCAAACTGCGCCCCATGGAAGGTGACAGTTAAATTAATGATTGGTCGCCAGTAGCTGTTCAGCAAGAACAACGTGGGTCGCACAAGCCCCACCGGTGGCAGCGCCTGCCATCGAAGAGCATTGGCGCATCGCTTAACGGCAGCACCACTGCGCCAGGCGTTTTACGAGGACACCCAAGGATCTACGAATGTTAAGTAGAGAATGAGCAATTCTGCATATACGGACATTGACCCATACAGCTATCGCGCCATACCCTTAAGGCAGACCTTAAGTGTCCCCTCAATTTTTTTTTATTTATTTATTTATTTATTTTGGACATACTGCAGGCCCAGTGAAGGGCCCTGGCAGGAGGGGCACAATGAACACAATACAAAAAAGCACAAAACAAAAAGTACAAAGAAAAAAAAATCAATAAACGGCCTGTTCAATGGCATCAATGTCAACTGTTGATGATGGTGGTAACTGATTCCACTCGTTAATGGTGCGGGGAAAAAAAGAGAATTTGAATATGTTAGTTCTGGCAAAGTAAGGTTTTAACGATTCAGTGTGCCTGTTTCTGGTTGACCTGGACGTTATCGGTTGGAGATACAAATCGGGGGCCATTGACAGTTTGTTAGTTTTCAATAGAAGGAGAAATCTTAACCTTAGTATTCTACGCCGCGTTTCAAGGGACTGTATATTATGTTGAAGCAACAGAGCAGATGGTGAGTCAGTGGTGCGATATTTAGAAAATATAAACCGAACTGCTTTGCGCTGAATTCTTTCAAGGGCATTAATGTTAGTCTTTGTGTGAGGATCCCAAACAGTGCATGCATACTCAAGTTTTGGTCTAATCATGGTGTAATATGCCAATTGCTTAACGTTAGGGGGAGCTTGTTTTAACTTGTGCCTAAGAAAACAGAGATTGCGAAACGAAGAAGAGCATACGGTTTCAATATGTTTATTCCAACTAAGATTATTTGTTAGTGTTACTCCTAGGTACTTGTATTCTTTGACTTCTGAAAGGTGCCGAGTGGGAAGATTATATGAAAAGGAATGACTGTTTCCTTTATTAGTGATCCGCATAAATACTCTCTTGTCAGCGTTTAGTTCCATCCCCCATTTAACGCACCATTCACTAACATTCTGTAGGTTATGATTAAGTAAAACCTGGTCGCCTGGAACTTTAACTTCATTAAACAAAACACAATCTTCGGCAAACAACCTAATTTGAACAGGATCAGAGATGATGTTAGTAATGTCATTAATATAGATAAGAAACAGTAATGGCCCAAGGACACTGCCCTGCGGGACACCAGAAGTGACTGGAAGTTTGTTAGAACAATGACCATCGATACTAACATATTGAAATCGGTTAGATAAATAAGCCGCAACCCAATTAACAATACAAGAAGGAAGACCTACAGTTTCAAGTTTATGGATAAGTTTATTGTGCGGAACTAAATCAAAAGCTTTCTTAAAATCTAGAAATATGACATCTGTTTGGCCGGAATTGTCCAGAACTTGAGCGAAATTGTGAATTATGGATGTAAGTTGGGTGACCGTAGAAAAGCCTTTGCGAAAACCATGCTGGAAAGCCGATAATTTGTTGTTGTCATCGAGAAATGTTTTAATGTAATTGGCTACGATATGTTCAAGAAGTTTGCAGCATGAAGAGGTCAACGATATGGGACGGTAATTATTAAACAATGCGGCATCACCTGTTTTGTGTATGGGAACGACACGGGCCACCCTCCAATCGGGTGGTAGACTTGAAGACAAAAGAGAAGCACGAAAGATGATAGCCAGAAAGTGCGAAACCATCTCAGCATAACGATGTAAAAATGAATTAGGTATTTCGTCAGGCCCAGGAGTTGCTATAGTAGCGGGTGAAAGGAATTTTGGCGGCCGAGTACCACCCGACATGATGACGGTGCGCGTCGGAGGCGACTGAAAATATTTACTTTCTTCCTTCACAGTACCCCTCTCGCTTCTCTTCATGCGACAGCGCCCAATCCACTCTATACTACTACACGCGGGAGTGCCCCTTCCCCCCTCCCATGTCCGGCAACCACATGTACCCACATCACTACTTCCTCATGGGAAGCTGCTCTGTCTTCTAGCCTGGGTCATCAGCAGCGGATAGCAGATAGCAGGATCGCAGAAGCTATTCCTGGACTGAGGACCCCGCTTGTGAGGACCGCTCTCCCTGCCACCATTTCTAAACGACGTTTTCACCACCACCACCACCACTACCACCTTTAGCAGTCATCACAGCTGAACGGCCACACACGCATGAAAAATGCCCATAGCGAGCTGACGACTTTCCATTGCGGTTACCTGCGCAACGCAGCGAATTAGACCCTTTTTTCGTTCGTGCTGCCCTTTGTCCGAACTCTTATTGTTTCTAACAAGTTATCAGGCTCCTTCGTGTTGGGATGATCAAGACTCGACTGCATACAGAAAGGGTCCGTGCCCTCACGACCCAAGGTCGAAAGAGGAGAGAGGCGCCGGTCAATCGGGACCAAGTGGGCGGGCAGGGCTGAATAAGGCGGGACGATCTGAGAGAGGCTGTGGAATGTAGGAAGTCATGAGGTCGTGTACCACATGCCAGGATGACGTGCCACTCATGAAGCATGGTGAAAAACCTATACTGCGTGAAGGCTATGGTGTAACGGGCTACCCGTACTTTGACCGGTCTCTTGGGTCAGGTAAAACTCGACAAAGATGTTGGTCGCCCCTCGGGCACGCGGCAAGACGTTGAAGCTGGAGTGCGCACAGCGCGGGACAGCTGACGGCGCAGCTGCGTGTATTCAGCGTGCACAACGACGCGTATGATCCATTTGGACTAACATGTGCGTAACAGCGCGGTGCTGTCTGTGCAGGGGCCTGGATGACTACGCAGGCAGGGGACAGCGCCCTGTACAACAGCACGCGGCAAATGAACGGTACACATGGAGTGACTCGCCGACACGTTTGACACGGCGTGGGCGTTGACATCCTCGAAATAGCTGAGTGTAGCGTAGGCAGGTGTGACGTGTTTTTGGTTGTTGTGAAGGGAGGTAGTGGACGCCTGGCGCGTCCTGTGATTTTGATTTTCTCTATTTTTTTTAATTCGAAGACTTGCCATGTGGCATATAAGAGGCTGTCGATAAGCTAAAGTATAGGTCGTGGAGGCTGTTCTCTTCCAGAAACCTAACCAGGCTCCTGCTCTTAGCGTGGTCGGTTAACCACAAGGCAAGGTGTTCCTCCACTTGCGGTAAGTCCAAATTCCAGTCACCTTTTCTCCTTGAGTCCCACTTTCTTGGGCATGTCCACAAAAGGTGGCGAAGACCCACATCAGCTGCCGGCATGGAGCATTGGGGTACATGGGCTGGACACTGCATCTGCAAGGTGAGGTGGCTCCAATGAGTGCCCAGCGTACCAACGCTGGTGAGGGAGTGGGTTGACGAAGGTAATGAACCCATTACGTAGTTTCTTCGGATTATCCTGCGCTCCGCAGGACCATTCTATGGAGAAGGGCAGTGCGGGTTGGGCTTGCGGTTGGACAGCAGAATCTCTCTTCATGCCGAATCTTGAGCGTGCCATCTTTCTCTCCTCTATACTATCCACCTGGATATGCAGAAACCTCAGGACAATCTTGACCTGCTCTACTCGTTACTCCTTTGAAGCATGGGCGGCTAAAGCACAGGAACAACCCAGCCAGCAGTCTTTTCCTTCATGCACTGAAAGTAGAGGACTGCGAGGTCTTCTGGCAGCGAGGGCATGCGGACGCGATGCATGATGGCAGCATACTTGGTCGGAGCAACTTCAAGGCTCCCTGACGGCGCGTTCTGAAGTTGATGATTGCGTAGGAGTCAATCTGCATGAGAAAAGCTATGGATGAAAGTGACAGTCATTAGTGGGGGCGTGTCAAAAAAGAAATAACAATATTGTCCTGCCCACGCCATAGCACCACGATCTAGATGGGAGTGACATTCGGCAGTTTTGGGCTGCCCTAAAAAAGATTGCAAAATAATAAGCGCTAGTGAGAGGCTATCGAAGTAGTGATGGAAAACTATCGATAGTACTATCGATAGTTGAGTCACTATCGAACTATCGATGGTAAAAAAGACTATCGATAGTAGTATCGATAGTACCATCGATAGTACTATCGATAGTACCATCGATAGTACTATCGACAGTTCATTGATAGTACTATCGATAGCCGTATCGATACTACTTGTTATATATAGTACTAGCGATACTATAAAATCAGCTACGCATACTCACTGCATCCTAAACTTGGTTTCCCGAATGTGTGGTATGGAGGTGATGGTGTAACTGAGAGGACTCGCCCGTTTTCGCGGCTTACGCGTCACCGAGCTCTGCAGACGTTCCCTACGTAAAGTTGCGGGATAAAATGTTAGCGTGCGAATGTCCTAGTTGCGAAACATGTGTGCGAAAACCATTTCTGCAGCGGTTACGTCAGCAAGCCAGCACAAGGGCTGTTTATTCTTTTATCGGATGCAGTTCCAGGTATTTTTTCGAACTGTCCCAGTGCACGTTAAAGAACCACAGCTGGTCGAAATTTACCCGGAGACCTCTACTACGGCATCAATCATAGCTTTAGTCTCTTTGGGACATTAAGCCACATGAGACTGTCAAACCAACCAGGTAAAGCAAATGTCTTGGTTATATCGCTGGCCAACAAATGCATAATATCAATATTGTTGCTATCAATAATCTTACAATCGACAGTTTCACTGTCGATAGTTTTGCTATCGATAACGGTTCTATCGCTAGTAGTACTATCGATAGCAACACTATCGATAGTATTATCGATAGTCTAATATCGATAGTCTACTATCGATAGTCTACTATCGATAGTAATACTATCGGTAGTAGAATCGATAGTATTACTATCGATAGTCTATCGATAGTAGCACTATCGATAGTTTTTTTGCACTATCGATAGTTTCCAAAAAACTATCGATACTATCGATAGTAAATTTCCTGATAGTTTTGCATCACTGTATCGAAGTCCATGCCAACGAGAAAGTAAATGCGGCCAAGCCGCATGCTCACTGCCACTTGATATAGTTGTAGTTTCTAAGGCATATCCACAGACTCCCAGGGGTCTATGAATGGAGATAATGGCCGATTCCGCATAAATGGACATTAATCCATAGTCGCTATCCGAACCATTGCCATCTGTGAACATTGAATCTGAACACCGGAACCGCACCTAATTCGCATTTGGTCTGACTACGCAAATCGACCAACAATTTCTAAAAATTTTAAGTTAAGAAAGAAAGAAAGAAAGAAGGAAAGAAAGAAGGGAAGAAAGAAAGGAAGAATGAATGAAAGAAAGAAAGAGAGAAAGAAGGAAAGAAAGGAAGAAAGAGAGAAAGAAAGAAAAAGAGAAAAAAAGAAAGAAGAAAGAAAGAAAGGAAGAAAGAAAGAAAAAACCCAGCCCCTCTTTCGATCAGGCTCAACCGTTTCAGGTAATTGAACAGCTCCGAAATTACCTTTTCGGCGTTGTGTGCGAAAGCTGAGAGCCATCGGGGTTGCCCGAACGCTTACGTGAGCTGCAGCTGCTGCTATCGGGATTTGCCGTCTTCTGAAACGATGCGACGGTGAAAATATCGACTTTGTAGGGCGTACCTGTGAGCCGAAGATATCAAGGGGAGAGCGTTCACCTTTGTCTTCTCTGGAAACTATATGATTATCGACTTGACCACGATGGTCGCATCAACTTCAAAACGTCTCGGAACATCTTGAGCGGGTTAATTAGAAGGACTGAGAAGGAGTGCTCCGTATTCAGTGTCAATGACGGTAGTAAGCATACTGGAAACCTTGCAACTACGTGCTGCTGTCTACTGCAGGTGAGAGGGTTTGTTCCAAGCTAAGAGTAGCGATGATTACTTTTTGTTGGTTCTGCCTTTTCCACAGAGCTTTCCTTTTATCTATTTACTTCGCTGAAAGCGTTATTTACAAATCTTCGCTTGTTGGCGGCAGATGTTGAGCAGAACCGTCCCGATGCTGACGCACTACCATTCTTGAAAAATGTGGACCGGATATACAGAAATCTTGGGCCGACCAAGCGGCAAAATTACTCTTGAAACAATTCTGCATAAAAGCATCTTCGAGCGGGAAACCATTTAGGAACTCATTTTTTATAAAATAGAAGATTTCACATAAATATCAATATACCTGCAGATCCCCCGACATCAGTCTTGAATTTTTTTTCTATTAACGTTTTTGCTATCGTCAAAAGCGTTCCCCATTGGTTTTCTACGGCAGTCTTAACTGTTCTATGCGATCGATGAAAACCCTTTAAAAGAATGATTTTGCGACATATCAGAAGAATGGACCATTACCTTCAACATTTCCGTTACAGTGTCTCACAATTTTCAAAATTGTTGTCCGAGAATGTTGGTATTAGATATACTCAAGGAGTTTGCAGCCAGCAGGATAGAAGCGTTACAGTGTAGAAAGCTGGCTTTTGAAAATTTAGCCGAAAATTTGTTGACTACCGACAAAAGGGCTCTTTACGACCCTTCCTAGATATTGAGTAGAATTCCTTCTCGATGCTGGAACCACCGCCATTCTTCTCAAACTGCTTAAGAGGCTGACCCCTATCTCGGGCTGAAACGGAGACGTAATGTCGCGAAAACTAAGATGGGAAAATCGATAGAAGCATTTCACGAGACATCGTTAAGCTCCTGTTTAGCGGAGAAACCGCTCTAGTAGTTGGCGTTGGGGTGTTGAGAAAATCCCGATTGGTCGAAAAGGTTGTGACTACACAACTTTAGCTGTGGAATGAAAATTATTAAAACTTGAGTGAAATGGTAATTGCGATCTTAGCATGACTGAAATGTCATTATGACATGTAAGGATGTAACGTAAAATAATTGCGCTGAAAAGATAATTGGGATGATTAGTTAGAAATCGAACTCATGACCTTTGAGTAGCGAGTCAGACACGCTAACCATAGGTCACGCTCGTTCGTCTAGGTTAAGGAAGACCTTGTGTGTCTTACAATGTATCACGTGGTCTGGTAAGCTCACTGGTGTACGCTAATGAGTGCGCGTAATTCGAAAGGGTAACTAATTAAGAAAATGGCTAATGACCATTAAAGCTAACGCGTCATGCCATTAATGCGGAGCTTACGCGTTCCCCTTATGTTGCAACCAGGATCGAAACTTAACAGTTAGAATGCTTACACTTCACAATTTTGGTAGATGATAAGGGTTACGAACCACCGAAAGGTTCCGGCATGGTTAGAAAAATACCGTCGCTGTTGAAAATAGGAGAAGAAGAATAAATGTTTTTTACACAGTTGAAGAGCGCAGCCCTGATGACTCCCGTGGGCGCTTTGACATGGCGATAACGATTAACCTGGTGGGTCAAGTTACAAGTAATCTTCGGAACGACCCCCCCCCCCCCCCCACACGCACACACACACACACAAAAGAACGGGGAGCAGGACTCAACTGGCCGATAACTGAAAATTTTGCATCTTACAAAAAATGAACAAATTTAAGTTGTACACAGCATGGAAAGAACATGAAGAGCACGAAAATGAGAATATCTTCCCATTTTTCGTTTATGCTTATGCTTATGCAAAAAAAGTTTTGCATAAGCTTTGGGCCGTTGAATTGAATTGTTAATAAAACGAGACAGAGCGACAGCCAGGTTGAGGTTTCTTTGGGCAATCGAGCTGGGATAGCAAATGGTGATGTATACGTTTGGAAACTACAAAACAATTGGAAAAGGTACCATACACAACTACCTCTGAAAGAAAAAAAAGGGTCACCTACTTTAACAACACACCGGACACACCGGACACGAAGGTCGGGCGGTCCATCGCCGCCGTATAACAGCGCATACATGGGAAGAGGACTGCTATAACCGCACCGTGAATCTGTCAACAAGTGTACTGTGGACAAGCGACAGTTACACTTCATTTGCTTTGAGGAGGAGCAAATGAATTAAGCTGGAAGAAAAGGAAAGTTGCGATTACCTAAGGCCAATATTGCCGACCGCGATAACTTTTTCTCGTTTATGGCGAAGAAGAAATATAAAAAGCTTTTAAGAAATTATGTAAAAACCTGCACCGTTTAAACGGGCCGCTGAGCACTTCTTGAAATCGCTAAGAAATCCCCCGCGCTTCTTTAAATCATTAAATTATGTGATTATGAACATCTAGGCCAAACAAAGCTGTTCTATACTGGCAGCGCGTGCCGTAATCTCGCTTAAAGGATTTCTTGCCGTCCCTAGAGCGCCTTGCTGTCGTTTCTGATTCAAGGAAGTTAAGCTTCTGATGGGTCATGGAAGCCAAATGACCGAAATTCGCTTGATTATTTTAGCGCCAAGAAGGGCCAGTGCAATTGGTTGCGGAGCGACAGAAACGGGCGAACTTAGCGCAGATAGGAAGTCGCACTGTCCTACCAGCTGCAGGCAGTTCAGACGCGTCCCAGAAAAGCACGGAAATGATAAATACACCGATACATTGTGTGAAGTAGCGAGAGCTGTAGATTACGTGTAGCGTAATAGCACACGCTTTTGTCGACTTCAAGCGTTTGGTCTCTCGGTCAAAACACTGTTGGAGTCACTGAAGCGAAACACGCTGGGATGCCTCAATAAACATACCCGCTCTACAACTAACCGTCACCACGGATTATATGCTGCCGTCCACGCTAATGGAAGCAGTGTTTCTAAGCTGCCTTTCGAAGACGACCGCGGCCTAGGCCAGGTCATCGAACTTCCAAGTGCGATCCATGGTAGAGAGAGGGTGTGGTAGATGGTCCTTGGCGATCACAAAATGAACAAGGGAGGGGAAAACCTCAGGTTGCTTGAGCCAACGTTTCGACAAGGGGACTTGTCTTCGTCTGGGCAAAGCGTTCATCATTGGCAGGGATTAAATAGGGCCTTCGCTCCGAGGAGGAAGGCCCCGGGGGTGGGGAAGGAAAGTGGTGTGAGAGGGGATGCGTGTCAGGAAGGGGAGGGAGGTGAATCTTGATTCGTTAAGCTGCAATAGCGGAAAAACTTATATCCCGAGGGTGTGTAATGAACAAAGGCTTTGAAGGGGCTGCGACGGGGGGTTGGCGCTGGGTGGACCTGAAAAACTCAGATAAGAGGATTAGTCAGCGTGGTACAGGGAAATGAGAACAAGGCAAACAAAATAGGCTGGCACTGGAAGGAGAAGGAAAGGGGGGACATTTCCAAGGAAGGACAAGGCAGGGGGGGGGGGGGGGGGGAATGGCTCGAGTTCAGAGAAAGCCAAAAGGTGGGGGCAGAGGGGGTAACAGGAATGTCATGGTTTCCGAGAACTGATAGTCTTCTTTGCGCATGCACTACACTATCAGGGATAAAAGTAACTCACCAAAAGTTCCGAATCGCGCCGCACTGCACGCTGGCGCCACCTGACAATGCGCTCCGGGTGTAGAGACCAGCGCAGGGCACCATCAGGTGGCGCCCGTATGCAGTGCTAGCTAGAGTCACTGAATAAGTTCTCAACCTTATCTAGTGACTCTAGTGCTAGAGGCACCCTAGGACGGCATGGTTCGGAACTCGGAGGGTTGGTGCTTCAGTTATTTTTAAGTTAAGAGACAAGCAGGAGGGGTACGTTCACACGCGCAGCTGTTGATTAAACATCCTCAGTGTGAAAATACGAATAAATTTCGGGCAATTTCTGCCGCCAGTTTCTGAAAGTTAAAAGATGCAGGCGCCATCTGCGAGCCGTGGGGCCAGTAACTTCTTTCGCATATTTCGAAAAGTGTGGATCAGTGCATTTCAACGATCAAAATATTGTCGCTGCCTGCCAACTTTACAGTTTTGCAATCAGAGTACAGGATTTTGAAAAATGGGCTCCTCGGATAGCTTTGTTACTGCTGCAACCAAAGATCTCAGGTCATAGGATGCGATGGAGTTGCTGACTCCTTTGGCAGCGACGCCGGTTCCGCCAGGTATAGTGAAGCTGGGAAGCTTCTATGGCAGCTGTTGCTGTAAAAAGTATAGGATGATCACTCGTCACTTGGCGATTCACCGCAAATGCCCGCGTGAGCGCACAGCTTCTAGTGGAATAAAAATGGCAATGCAGAATCCGACCCCGCCCATGAGCGTCCTTGATCTCAGGAACGGAACGACACCGCCCCAGGTCGCAGAGCAGATGGACGAGGACGTATGAATGGACCCTCCTTACCCCCTTCCCCAATGTGAACTACGGCAGGCAGTAGTATGCAATCTAGTGTGGACGTGGTATCCATCACTCGCACTTGTTGGCGCACTGTGGAGTACACTGCTTACAAACACTACCGGTGCAGGCCCTGGTTAAACACTTGCTACTAAGCGTTGCATCGCCAATAGCGTCAAAAAAAGAGGCTCTGCTCGTGCATCGGGTCTTCGTGAGGTAATTACGCGCCTATGGCAGGGCGTCGTCTCTAGCTTTCACTTGAATCATGATATGGCCTTGCGCCATTCCTTCAAATAGACATCTCTCACATTGAGAGAGAGAGAGAGAGAGAGAGAGAGAGAGAGAGAGAGAGAGAGAGAGAGAGAGAGAGAGAGAGAGGAAAGCCTCGGAGGTACTAAAGTGCAGCTCTTCTTTTCATTATTTAGATGCGATGAGATTATGTTAGCATGTATTGTAAAACAGGCAGCTCTTGATAACTAACTCCGCAGGCGATACACGAAGCACCTCCAGAAACACTTCGCCACCGGGGACCTCACAAGCGGTGGCCCTTTATAAAGTCAACATGTTTTGGAATTCTGTGTAAAGGGGCATAAGAGGGCCACAGTCTACGTGATGAATGCCATGGACGTTCCTGCCTGGTTTTCGAAGTGCAACAACACAAACAGACGTAGACGACTACAAGTGATTACTCGCCTCCCACTGTATACCCGTTGTTGCTTCTCGATATCCGAGGATGAAGGAGTGCCAACTTGCCCAATTATCTTTCCTTTTGAAGGCCTAAAATTTCCCGTCATGCGTTCTATGTGTGCACGAAGCCGCATGGCTGGAATGCTAAATAGATTGAATAGTTAATTGACGAACGTCACCTGAATATCGCACCGAACAATCGGCATGGGGTCGAAATCAACGACATCGCTGACCAGGGTTAACATGTGTAGCATCACAGCTGCAGGCACGCATGTGCGTGCGTGCGTGCGTGCGTGCGGTTAACGGCTGTCGTTGTCGGCCTTTGCCCTAGCACGGCTATTCAAAACGTATATATGCCAGCGACATCGCTGACCGGGGTTAGCTTAGATGATACGTGTAGAATGAAAGCCATATGCACGTGTAAGTATGGGTGGGCGTGTAACAGCTGTCGTAGGTCTTTTCCCTAACTCTGCGTACACGGCAATGTCTTTTTTGACGTCTGGCTGACGCGAAGCACGAGGGCCGGAGTATGATTAAGTGCCGTGTTATTCACTCCGCGTGACACAATGCGTACACAGGATCTGCTTGCCCTTGATGATCTGTAGGTCACTGTTTCAAAGTCAAACCAACTCCTTGCGGAACCGCGCCTGACGCGTGTACTTGTTAGAGATTTGCACGCCGCAAACTGTTTATGTTGACGCTAAGGGGTCTAAGTTTTCGCCTAGCTGTGAAAAGAAGTCAGAAGTTAAAAATAACTAACGTTGTTTGGAGTAGAGTTAAACATATAAGTAATGAAGCCGACGGGAGACATCTGCGACATCGAAGTCACAAGCCAAAGCCGGTCAGAACACGTTTAAGGAACGTATGTTCTGCCAGTGTTATTGGTGGCCAAAGGAGAACACGTAGACAGTTGACCACCAAACCGGCCCGAGATAACGGAGAGCACGTTAATTGAATTTGAGGCGCGTCGTACTCACCTGAAGAACCGTTTCTAGACTTTGAAATTTAAAAAAAAATTGTTTATAAGAAGCCTATGGGAACGTATGAAGGCCCTGTTAGAGTGAACCCAACGAACAGTGCATACTGCAGCTTCCCAGATGGCGAACTTGATGAACCTGGCTCCTGGCAGTGGTGAAATAAAATCAAGATCACTTTAAATGCTTCAGTCGCAATCGTTGAAAGCATTCGCAGCGAATTGTTTGTTTGTTTGTTTGTTCATTGGTTTCTTTCCAATACAAGGAAAAAGCGAAGGGAAAGGTAAAGGCTACTAGCCTGACGAGACCCTCCCTCCGCATACAGTTTCGATAGCATTACAGGAAAAATTAAAAAAAAAAGCAACGCACACATTTGTAGTTGCACTGTACACAGTTCTATGTCATGCATGATCCATTACATATCACTGTACACAAATATATACAAAAGTTTTTTTTTTTTTGCCGTAGATATGACAGGAAAAAAATTAAAAAAATATGAACACAGATGCGAAGCTCAGTCATCGTGGTGAACAAATGTACATATGAAAAGGATAAAGATAAACAGAAAAGAAAGGTGTCATCCAAAACACACAGTAAAAAAGCACTGTTTTACAGACGCTACATACGGCTTTAAGAGAGCAGTCACTGCATGGTAGCGAATTTCTTTGTCGATAACCATTGTTTTAACCGTTTTTTTCTTAACTGATTTGTTTAGGTCGACATCATCTGGCACTTTATTTATAAGCACTGGAATTTGGTAATTGAAATGCTGTTTGCCATAATTCGTGCGCGTTCGAGGCTTTCTGCGCTGTTGCCTCCGAAGGGCGAGCGTGTGCGTTTCAGCGGGACTGCTATATGCGTGCAGTTTATGTTTTTGTACATACTGCAATAACTTGAAACAATAAACTTCATCAGCTTTTAGCAGATAATATTTTTCAAACAGTAGGCCTGTTGGTAAATCTTGTGAGTGTCCTGCATATCTTTCAAGTAACCGAAGTACGCGCTTCTGTAACTTTAGTATTCGGAGGTAGTTTTTACTAGAGGTTGTACCCCGAACCAAAATGCAGTAGGAAAGTCTGGAATAAAAGAGTGTATAATAAAGAGAAATTTTAAGAGACAAAGGTATAAGTGCACTTATTCTATATAAGCAGCCGAGCGGTCTACTGCGCTCCAGAGCAAGATTATCAATGTGGGTGTTCCAAGACAAGTTTTCTTGGAACTGTACTCCCAGAAATTTTTTGTTTGTGAAATCGTGAAGCCCCAAGTTGTTTCCATGCGGTAATTTCCTGTAGCGAGCCTACAAAGAGCGTCCATCTGCCATGGGCGAAACGTGCGTGGATGCGGCCATAGAAACAGTGACAAAATGCTGCAACATAATGAGAGAAACAGGTAACAGATGCTAACAACTACACGTTTGCACTATAGATTTACGGGTGTCGCTGTTTGGCTACTTTCAGCATAGTCACTGGAAAAATTCTTTCTCGTAATTCGTAGCCGCCGGTCGATAACCGTTTCTTACGTGAATATTCCAGGAGCAGATGAGCTGCCGTCATTTTCAGCGTAATGGCTGTTTCTTTTTTCGCTTCTGACGTAGGCGGCACTCGAGCGCGTATTCTCCTAGCATGGGTTAACTTTGACATGTGCGTTTCATTATTCTCCTCTTCGCACGTCACATCGACTTGGTTGTTTTCACGGACGGAATTTCTTCATTAATGATGTGCGGCCCTTATCGTTCAATGGTACGAATGGACTATGACACTATGGCCTGAATATATACTGCCGACGCCGCTGGAGCTTGCAGTAGGGCGAGTTGAGAGACGGTTTTCGGCACTGACGTGAGTATGCTGAATTTCGACTGAGCTCCTTTCAGCAGGAGAATATTATTTGCAGGCGTGAGCCTGAAGTTTTCCTTCAAAATAGCTTATTTCCTGAGAAATAATGGCAGAGCCATGCGCTTACGTTGTCGCTTGTGTGTGATCGGGTGAAGAGGTCGATTTGCAGAATTCCGAAGTGAAAATTGTGAGCCTGCCTCCTCGTCGAGAAGAAATGTAAGCATGAAAGGCGTTGCAGAAAATACATGGCCCATTCTAGGATGGTTCATAGGTGCACGTCTAGGATTTTCGAGCGGGCTAGTGGTGATGCGACGACTAATTACAGCGCAACACAGAATGAACGACACATGAAGACAAGTTACCGCACAAGCGCTTTACACACAAGTCATGGATGACAAGTTGATACACTAGTCATGGGTGACGGTAGCCTCGTGTATTTTAGAAGAATCTCCCATGGTGGAGAAAATTTGTAATAGGAAGTGATCACGCACTGGCATCGATCCAAACGCAGCCGCACAGTTACAAAAGAAAAAAAATTGTCCGGGATTTAACTCGGTTAAACCTATTATAGTGCGAAAGCAAAGCATTTCCTAATCGCCAAGGCCAAATTTTAACAATGGCCCGGACCAAATTTGGAGGTCACTTAATTACGGTATATCACCGACTTTGGTCCAAATGGGCCAAGGTCAAATTCCGGGGGTGGGTGGTTCAACTTTGGAGGTCACCATCGTGTTGGGCGTGGTCAGTTGTGGCTAGATATCAATTTGGGCACAAATCTGCTAAGGCCAAATTTCGGGGGTGGCCCGAGCCAAATTTTTGGGGTGGTCTGGTCTAAATTCGGAGGTGGCCAGGCCAAATTTGGAGGTAACTGAGTGTTATGCATTTTCTCTTTTCACTTTTAACAACATAGCGGGACGTTAAACCCCATAAACCAACCAACCAACCAACAACATAGTATTGCTTGGCAACGGCACAAGAATGGTCCAACGGACAAGATACTTGGTCGGTGTTGGGGAGCGTATGAATGCTTTCGCACTTATAGTGTACAGCTTTCACAGAAACTTCGTCACAGTTTAAAAAAAAAAAGAACTCTTCCTGGGCCGGGTTTCGACACCGCGACCACTGCCTGTCCGGGATAATCGCACTACCAACTTTGTTGACCGGAGAGGCGACATGATTACAGGGCGAGGCCGAATTGCTTAGAGTCACTACAGAATTGCCAGCGCTTGGGTGGATGCTAATGAGTAATTGCTACCTTATTACAAATTTACTAAACCTTGAAGGATTCTTTTAAAACGAGTTCGACTAACACCATTCCTGCTTCTTCCTGTTGATCAATGCGGCCTCGCCCTGCCATCGGCTATCATTCCTGGTTATCTCAGTTAGTAGAGCGATGGCCCAGGCAGTCGATTATCCCGGGTTCCAACCCCGGACCAGAACGAATTTTCCTTCAACTGCGAAGTTGCTGTGACCCTAAATAGCATTCCTCTGTAGCCGTATTGCAGCGCTTGGGTGGGTATAAATGATGGTAGCCGCACTCGAGTCTTGGAGCCTCTGTCACCAGTTATTTCTTTTCTTAACTTCGCTTAACGGAAGATAGTGCATTCAGCTACCTTCACCGTTTTTGCTTTGGAGACTCAAGTGACCAGCGTCGGCATCCGAAGAAGAAGAGGTGGCGTCAGCACGGACTACAGCTCGCGGTTGTGGTCGGCTGAACGACTGCTACCACACGTTTCGCAACTGTGTCGACGTGGTGGTCGACAGAGCGGCGGCAGCACCGTCCAGCCGAGGCAGATGCCCAAGGGTTCTGTGTGGCACATGCTGGAGCCACCTCCTTTCCTTTGCACGTCCGACGCTGGTCACGCGAGTCGCTAGAGTTTAAGTACCCCTGAGTCCAGCCCCCTCTCTTTTCGTACCAGACATAGCGTTCAACGTCTCTCGCTGCATCCCTAAGGTACCTCGCCATTTGAAGCGTCGTAACGCTCAGCTGTCATCAGCGTTCGCGTGGTGGCTTAGTGGTTAGAGCGCTCGACTGCTGAGCCCGAGAACGTGGGATCGAATTCCAGGCCACGGCGGCCACGTTTCCGCGGAGCCCAAATGCGAAAGACCTCCATGTCCTATGAGATGGCAATGCACGGTGAAGGTTCAAAGGCGTTCGCAGTTAACCCTCGTTGCGGCACTTCTTTCTCTACTCCCTTCCCTGACGGTGCTTTTGAAGTTCGCACTGTGAAGTGTGCTACGGCACCTTTCCGTTCGTCACAACTAGTTGAAACCAGCCGAGGCAGCTGAGGGGTTAAGGCTCTTGGTTACTGAGCCGGAGGACCCGGGTTCAAACCCGGTAGCGGTGGCTGCGTTTCGATGGATGCGAAACGCAAAAGACACCCGTGTGGGGTGCGATGTCAGCGCAAGTTAAAGACCCCCAGGTGCTTGAAATTATTCCGGAACCCTCCCCTACGGCCGCTTTCTCTTTTCTTGCACTCCCTCCTTTCTTCCTATCCTCACGGCGCGGTTAAGATGTCCCATTAGAAGTGAGACAGTTACTGCGCCGCTTTTTTCCCTCAAGAGAGAGAGAGAGCAATGACATTTATTAGCACCCGTCAAACGGTTGACGCGAATACGAGGCGCAGCTCGGTCCCGGCCATGTCCCCCCCTCCTCTCCCCCCTCTGTCGTCGACCGGGATCTCCTGGATCTCAGCAGCGTCCAGGGCGAGACGGATGACTTCACGTTGTCACCTTTCTTCTTGTTTGAGAAGCATTGCCTCCCAGAACTCATTTTTCTGTAAGGTTCTCCAAAGCAAGGACACGTCTATATCATACTTTTTTTTTTTTTAATGCATGCAAGATGACGACAACGATAGCCTAAGCACGGCGCTAGAGGCCTCGCCGAAGGCCGAGTGGTCTGTGGCAGTGAGAAGAGAAGCTGGTATGTCTGTGTCAACGTGGTTTCAAGTACCTCTCGGGGCTTAAGATTTTTTTCGGCTGGACAACGCTCGAACGGAAAGTTTCGCGTATTTTGAATAAGCTCGCCCTCATGTTTTGGCCTCCCCTTCGTCCTCATATTCGGCGTCAGGTTCTCCTTCATTTTCAGCTTCAGGTTCGGGAAGTGTTCACCTTAATTTGTCGAGAATGTATGCTGAAAGCCTTTTATGCCTAAAAGAATAATAACAACCACCTGTGACAGCGGAAATTTGAACCGGGATTCGTATATTTTGCAAGTTAAATACAAATTTTAGCCTGCTGAGCTATGGCAGACGCTAGGCTTATAACGCCTCTTGTATGGTTTATACATATGAGTGACACTTTATCCTCATTTCGCACATAACGCTGCCGCATGTAAACGGCTGGTTGAGACTGTTTCTGGTGGAACTATGCAAAGATGAAGACAGCTTGCTTTCTAACTTGGCTTTCGCCAGTTCAATGATGTGAAGTACCGAGCAAAGAAAAATGGCAATCCAGCCGTTTCACTGAGACAACGCGTAAAGTGTAATTATTGGCGTCACTGAAATAAGCGCATGATGGCGGGACAGATTCCTGCCGCTGGCACTGAAATGTACTCTTTCACACACGTTCTCTTGCATTTATGCCTGCATAATCAGACGGCAGCACACAGGCAGGGCGCGCTAACACAAGTATTGTTAACAGCAGTTATTCGGATCATCTTTTTTTTTGTTTCATGTGAACAGGTTCCTTTTCGTCAAGCTCCAGTGTCACTGCCTGCAGCGTTTGCACTGAAGATCACAAGATGCTTTTAAGTCGAGTTCTCCTCTCATCTCTCAATGCCAGCAAGCGGAAATCCGTATCATGGATCACGAAGAATGGCGTATCCTCTTTAAATCTGCAGTCGCAAGGAAATCCTCGAATTGAGGTGAGTTTTGTTGCTTTTAACGTTGATGAGTTCGACTCTATCGAGCTAAATGCTTGCCATGGTGAAATGTGCAGCCTAGTCAACGGAGCAATTCTCAGCCGGTGACCCTAATCGTTGAGCAAGGACGCCTTTTTCTTTTTTTGTCATAGGCTTTCAAAGCTATGCATGGCTTTACCGTGCACAGAACTGTATCCTATTACCTTGCCAGAAATTCTAAAAATGGGAACTCAGTGGCGGTGGATAAATGCTACTGCTAGAACGCTTCTCTTAAAGGCACCTCTGCACGTGAAAAAAGCCCAGAAAGTTAAGAAAATGCATTTCCACGCTTCACAATTTGGCCACTTTCTGGTGGCCTGATATTTACTTCAGCCCGATGACGCTTGAAATTCTGCTCTAGACCCGTCTTCAGAGTGCACTTTTCTCTTTTGGCGAGGTGTTGGCGGGTAAGTGAGGGTATTTTCTGAGCCAGTTAAAAAGCTGGCTGGTTGTTCAATTAGAAGTCAGTATAAAGCGAATATTGGAAAAAAACACCGTGACGCAAATAAATTCACATACACAAAGGAGACATGGACACAACGGACGGGTCTCCTCATCTGTTTTGTGTAGGTGAATTTATTTGCGCCAAGGCGTTTTTTCCAAGCTTGAAGATGCTAAACCAATTAGCCCTGGAACATGCCTTACTAGGATAAAGCGAATAATTCGGCTCGTTGGAACAGTTTTGGATTAGGAGTACTAGAAGAAAGGCAGAGAGTTAGGTGGCCTAGTGATATTTTTCAGTGCTATTTCTCCTTTTCGTTTCTGTTACACTGAAAAGACGACATAGCGAAGGGCATACCGGTGCGGAAGACACACTGCGATGTCAGGCTAGTTGGCACCGTGCGTACCATACCGGTCTCGTTCTCTTGATGTTTTCAGCTCGCGCCTATAGTATCTGTTTCGTTTTATTCCCTATACCAGGTGTTCCAGGAAAGACTAAGTAACTTTCAAAAATGCGATTTTTGGGATAAAACTGTGGATTTTGTGGCATAGTATTACGAGTGTTGGCGGACACCAGAAAGCCGGTGAATTGTCTTAAGTGGAAAGCAGGTTCACTAATTTCTCAAAATTAACTTTGTAATTATCACAGCTAGGCAACTGGTTGCAATTAGAGATTTGTAGCCAGCCGTTAGTAAGAGCTATATCAGTTTTTAGAATTCCGAAAACGCGATTATCCTCTGTGCCGTGGCTCGACAAAATTTGTCTATATCGTGCCAAAACACATGCGCTTTCGAAGAGCATGCCGGCAAAGCAACCTTTCCAGTGCACGTAACTAGTCAAGAAAGCCAAATTTTCTCAAACCACAGCGCCAAGGGTAATCGAGTTTTCTAAATTCTCAAAACTGAAATGGCTATTAATAAAGACCGGCTACTAATCTCTAATTGCCACTAAACGCCTAACTCTGATAGTAAAGAAGTTAATTATCGAAAATTAGTTAACCAGCTTACTATTTAAAACGATTCACCGGTTTTCTGGTGTCTGCCAACACTGGTAATACCACGTTGAAAAAGCTACATGTTTACCTCAGAAAGCCGGTTTTTGAGTATTACTTAGCCTTCCCTGAAACACCTGCAGAGAGCACTACCAGCTATGCGATATAGCTGAAACTGGATGTACAGGTAGCTTCACGTGCACGAACAACAAAGCGGCGCGACGAGGCGGCACAGCGAGGTCTTTCGCTGTGTCGCCTAAAGGGGAAAACACGCAAGCGACGGCGACCTTAGCGGCGTGCACAGACGCAGACGTGCTTTCGTTTGGCGCCTCATGCGGACTGGGGTTTAGTAAACACGCCCGTAATAGCCTGTCACCTCTGTCTGCTTGTCAGTGTGCTACGCGCCGCGAGTGATTCTGTACCGACCCCCGAAGCACAGCGGTTCTAGAGATCAACAACATAACTCCATGCAGCGCAGTCGTCCGTAGCCAACTCCAGATATTATACCTCCGTTAGCGATAAATCTACTCTTCTCCTTTTAGAGCGCTAGCCCTTAGGACGAAGGTTCACGAGCAGGGCACAGTAGTTTTTGTAGTAAGGAATTGTCCACGGAGAACACGAAAGACGGTGGCCCGCGGGCTTTCGCCGCCGCCGCGCCCGTGCTGTAAAGAAAGCACCTCTAAAGGAAGACGCGCAAACACTGCAAGTAGGCTTCGAGAGGAAAAGAAAAACGCAAAAAAATGGCGATGAAGCGGGAACGAAAGACATAAAACAGTCTCGCCAGTTTTGGCGAAGTAAAGCCCACGAAAGCCACTACCCTGCTAATTACCAGCGACTCAGCAGGAAGCCGCGTGGTTCGACACCAAGCGTCATGCAACACTGCACGCGCGGCCATCAGGCATTCGTACTTTGGCATGGGAGGGGGGGTGTCGAAAAAAAAAAAAGTCTTCAACCTCTCCAGAACGTAGCTATGTCAATGTTATTGTGAGACCCAGCCCGCTGGCTTTCGTGGAATCAGGACGCTCCGTACTTGGAAAGAAGCCCGGAGCAGCCTGCGTGAGTGATATCAAGTATCAATAAATGGGATTGAAATCTCATTGAGTCTTCATGGCTAGTATACATAATCCGGATGACCACGCGTGTTAGCGCCATTAATTTGTTAACGCCAGAACGTTAGTACCCTCATGTCGAAAAAAATTGTGTCGCGTCGGCGCTGGCTACCGTTTAACGCTTGGCAACCGGCCGCTCGAGCAACCTATAGGTGGGCCATCTGGGCCACGTGACCTTGTGGCGTCATCACAACCTTCCCACCGGATTGTGACCAAACTGACCACCGTTGCAGGTGGATTGGCGGCGAGAGATTACTCGGGAAAAGTAATCTGGGTCGCAAAATTCCCACCAGCGGTAGCAGCTGAACGCCAACGCCGGGAAGTGGCGCATCGCTTAACCGCTGTATCACTGCGCCAAGAGGGGTATGAGGACTCTCAGGGATCTATGATTGCAAGAATTACCAGTTCCGTATACGTGGGCATTAACCCATTAACGCTATGGCGTCATACCCTTAAGCGGCGATGACCGATCCGGCGCGGCGCGCTTGCGCTGGCTTGCAGAGGCGCATACAGACCATGAGGGTGGGGAGGAGGGGGGAGAGAAATGAGACAAACCGGAAACGGCCAGCGGGGGTCTGATTGGCTAATCAAGGAAAGGGAGAACTGCGGGCGACGAGCGGAAATTTCTGTGGATGCAGCACCGAGCCACGAGGCGAGCGACACGGGCAAAACACCTGGGGCGACGGTGCCGCTCGTCGCTTTTCGTCGTCGCTTGTGCCTTCACACAGGAATTTCTCTTGCATGGAGGTCAGCGCTTATTTGTTTGGCAATAGGCTTTCTGAGTCGATGCTAACTGCTTTCGATGCACAATCACACTCCCGCCACGTATTCAGCCTGAGAGACAGGAGGATGCCGTTGAAGTAGCATAGGCTGCGGTAGGTGAGTACTTGTCGTTCCATAGCCAACTGGTGGTCGACGCGTGTTGCCGACACGTGTGCTTCGTAACCCCCGACGCGCGAGGCAGGCACGCCGGAGAGGGGAATTACCGGAAGCAGGAGGTTTGTCTCCAGACATGATTGCGGTAATTGGCGATAATACCGCCCGCCTGCTCACCGCGGCTGCGCTAGGGACGTGTGGAGATATCGGGAATAGGGCCCTTTGGTGCTCGAACTTCAGCCAGTGGTTCTTTTGTATGGAAAAAAGCCGCACTCTGATGCGGCAGAGCACGGTGATTGGAGCCAGATGACGACCGGACACTCTCCAGGTGGTCCATTACGGCAGGCCTGGGAGAAATCGTCATCGAGTAGACAGGGGTTGCTCGGAGCCACACTAGGGAAACAGGTGCGCTGGTTGTTTCCTACACGAGTCCTGCGGTCACCGTTCCTAACAAGGCCCGTGACGGTTGCGCTGGTGTGAATTTCCTTCGCGGTGTTTTCGTCGAAGTGCCCAAGGACCGGAGGGGACTGTAAACGACGCTGAAGTTCCATGAAAGCTTCCGCTAGCGGCCCTTCCCATCTGAATGGCACGTTCGCTTTTGTGAGCTATGTCAGAGGATCCGCAACGCCTCAAAAGTTCTTGACAAATTGCCGGTAGTGTGCGCATAAATCTAGAATCTGCGTACAGCTATCTTGACGGCCGCCTGCGGAAACTTCATGATAGCGGCTTTCTTCTGTGGGTTGAGGCTGGTGACGTGGCCGAGAAACAGCAGCTCTTGCTAGCATCGCCACACGGGGTATGTTTACGTCGCCCCGGCAGCGTCAGATACAGAAAAAAAAAATGTAGTACATCCAAAGCTTTGAGCGGGATCTAGGTGAAACTCCAAAATGCGTATATTCTGCACCTCTCTCACAAAAGCGCTGTGGCTTGCTCATGACAATGCACGTGAAAACGTTGTTTTCCGACAAGCCCCGCTTGAATTCCGCCTGGTGACGTCAGGAATTCCTGCTCAGCTTATCGACGCCAACAATTAAAAAATGCAGCAAAAGGAAGAAGCTCTACCTTGTCTTCAGTCTTGAAAGCGTGGGATTCGTAACGTGTTCCTTCCCAAACGTTATTTTCTAAATACAGTCGAACCTCGTTATAACGAAATGGTTTATAATGAAATAATAAATATAACGAAGGAATGATGATTCCCCTTAGAAGTTCAGTCTACACAGGCTATAACGAAACTACGGCTATAGCGAAACTGCGGCTATAGCGAATTACACAGTTCAGCTAGCTGAAAGACATCATCACGGCACAAAAAGCAGGAGGAGTTCTGAGGCACGATGCTTGAAAATGCTGCCAATGTTGTTTTGTGGTTATGATTCCAGTGTTGTAATAACATTATAATTTATAATGTTGTTTTATAGACAGAAATTAAACATTGAACTAACATTTTCGAACAAAGCATTAACGTAGCGTTAATTTGTACGCTAAACTAATGTTTACCATGCATCATGGAAATTTATTGGTGATTTACTAATTTTTAACATTATTATAATGTTGCAATGTATAACACGCAACGTTACTGAAATTTATGCAATGTTTTGACATTTTATACTGTTTAGTGCTACCAGAGTATAAGCATGCTTCCGGCTTAGACTCGTTACATGAATGAGGATAAGTTCAGCTATTTACTCGTTTCCCTTATCTTGAGAGACCGCCTCTTTATGCCCTTTCACTTCATACAGCCATGATTTGTCCAGAGGGTACATTTTATTTTACGGGGAGGGGGGAACAGCTTTATGTCAAATGTTTGCCATAATTGCGTAGTGCGTTATCAACTGGAGACTACTCAGAAAACAATCTAAACTGAATAAAGGGTTGTGCCCCCTTCTAAACGAATCGATGAAGCCAACACTATGCATGTATAATGCGTTTTATGCCACTGTGCCAATAGAACGGTTTCTTATGCTGGTTGGTTGCTCCACTAGTGGCAGGTTTTGAAGGTGGCTACACACTTATAGGCTGCTAAGTTTCCGGAAGGTTTTAAAATCGGTCTTTTGTTCAGACAGGTTCTCAGACACGAGAACCTGACTTTTCATTGTATAGCTTCATACAGCGCAGGGTAACTCAACGATTGAGAAAGAGGCCATGCGCGAGCTCGCATGAGCTGGCTGTCTTTCTGTTCTTGTATTGCAGAAGAATAGAAGTCTGGGCGAGTTGGCACTTATTCATAATTTTTGCAACAGCGCTACAGAACGAGGACAACGAGCCAAGAGTGACGCTTAAAGGGAGCTGAACTTACAACTCTGTTTTATTGGAAAAAACACGCATCCTTTTATACAATCCAGGAATCTACGAACATACGCACCGTCAGTAAAAACGTCACACTCAAACGTGTCTATCACAAATAAAAACACCAAAAATCAAAGGTGTGTTTCCCGAGGCATTATCTACTACGCACCAGGCTCATTTCCTTAGCTGCTATAACTACAGATGAAGCACTGACACACCCATTTTTCTTTCTAATGATGTGGAATGCCTCAGCCAGTTCCCTAGTGTGCATGTCCGTGTGCCGATACAACACCTCTGTATCTGCAAAAAACGGACTGCATTGACACGTGAAGCAGGGCATGGATAAATTAGTTTCCATCTTTTCTAATGAGTTAGCATGTTCCATTAGCCTCACATTAACACATCGGCCAGTCTATCAATCATTTCACTCCAAGCTGGTAAAAACAGGGATAGTAAAAAGCTGTTTAACCATGGCTGTCAAGAGGTCCTGTCCTCACCAAATGGGAAGTAGCCTGGCAACACAAGTTAAGAGGTGCAAGGAAGCGCGCTATCCCGACTCCATTCTTGTGTCGAGCGCAGACAAAGTTTTCCGCACATTGAAGTCATCGGAGCATGGCTTGGAACGGCGAAGTGCGTCAAAAGGACGCAAGCAAATGGTTGTCATGCCATATGCACACGCCCTATCACACAGGCTAAACAAACTGGGCGGTAAGCACGGTGTGGGTGACCTTTTTTCAGCCCCTAACAAACTAGAAAAGATAGGCGCGGCCGTTCAAAGGAAATGCGAAGGACGCAGGAGGAACAGTTGTCACGTTAAACATGTAAAGGGATACGTTCCGTGTAGCAAGGGTGTGGTTTATCAAACAGCTCTTTCCTGTGGCCGCACTAACATAGGCCAGACTGGTTGATGTGTTAATGTGAGACTAATGGAACATGCTAACTCATTAGGAAAGACGGAAACTAATTTATCCAAGCCCTGCTTCACGTGTCAATGCAGTCCGTTTTTTGCAGATACAGAGGTGTTGTATCGGCACACGGACATGCGCACTAGGGAACTGGCTGAGGCATTCCACCTCATTAGAAAGAAAAATGGATGTGTCAGTGCTTCATCTGTAGCTATAACAGCTAAGGAAATGAGCCTGCTGCGTAGTAGACAATGTCGGGGAAAGCACCTTTGATTTGTGGTGATTTTATCTGTGATAGGCACGTTTGGGTGTGACGTTTTTACTGATGGTGCGTATGTTCGTAGATTCCTGGATTGTATAAAAGGATGCGTGTTTTTCCCAATAAAACAGAGTTGTAAGTTCAGAGCCGTCTTGATGTCACTCTTTGCTCGTTGTCCTCGTTGTGTAGCGCTGTTGCAAAAATTATGTTCTTGTATTACTTTCTGCTATATATACATGAACATATATACACACGTCATGTGCACACCATTCTGTGTAATTTGCCGCTGGAATGGTCCAGAAAACTAAGAAACTGTGCCACCAGCTCAGAGTATGCTACCCGTGTAGTGCATTTTCGATAAGCTGTCTCCTTTAAGAATGGCCGATCCATGCCAGCAGCTTTGCATAAGTGGTCAAAATTTAATGCGCCACTTTCCTCTAAATTTGCAAACCATGTGCTATGGGAGATTTGACATACATGAGGCTGAATAATGCTCTGGGCTCCCTATAAAGTGGTGCCGCCACACAAGCACTGTTTTACAGTATATGTGCAGTGGTTCCGTCCTGAGCATCGGCCGCCTACGCTTGTGCTTGTGTGTGTCTGCTGAAATAAATACCTCCCCCGGAAACAGCTCTTGAGAGAAAACCGACCAAATAGCGGTTTCCACTGGTGGAAGACGCATTTTCTTTTCACGTTTTTATTTCACATTTTTGTAGCCGCTGACCCCTTACGAGACGGATGATGGAGCATTCATCTACACTCAAGGCAGAATGCACGACGTAGCACGAGACATTCTTTCCAAGCGGGTAAGCAAACCTCATATGGAACTAAATGTAACTGTTGCAAGTCTGAGGCTGTTTACTGGTAACTGACAAATGCAGCATGCAATGGCGTGACTGCAAATATTTTAGTCTTACTTTTAAATTCAAGTGTACACTTCAAATAAAAGCAGCAAAAGTTGTGTAGTTAACAGTGTATTGCACTTGGAACTTTTTGCGCTTGGAACTTGTTTGCAGTTGCATAAAGTAATAAAGTTACAGTGTCTGTCAATGGCAGCCATTATTCTCGTTCGTTTTAAGCAGCAGTCTTAAGCAGTTACAAGACGTAGGCTTTCTGATGAATATGCAAAACAACGTGTAACCATGCATGCGTGCCAGGCTATTGCAAGTTAGTGTCGCAGAGGGCATCTATTGAAAATCGTTATTTATGATCAATAACTGTAATAGCTATAGCTCTTTGTGGCAGCTAAGTGTTATTTTTCTTTATGTAGCGCCTGGACCCCGTCGTTATCAGCTGCCCTTGTCATATGCATCCTCTAACTCTTGTCACTATTTTTGTTCAGATAAACGCAAGCACTGCATCCTTCTCAACTGTCTCTCGGCTGATGTTAACCATATGTTTCTGTACAGCCTAACGAATCCAATTTAATCTAAAGTAAACAGCTGGAAATTAAAACTTGAAACTAATGTTACACTTTTATCTTGTAGCATCAAATGCAGAAATGGTTAGACAACGCAGCAAACTGGACCGCCTTAGTGAGCTCCTGCCTCACTTGCTCTTTCTCTCATTGCATATCATCATCGCTGCAGGATTGCATCATTTACCCCGTTATCAGTCAATTGAGTTATGTTCGTTTTGTTTTGTTCGATTGAATGTTGAAAAGTGCTGTCATGGCGAGGCAATCCGTACACTGTTCTCTGCATTAATCAATACGTTGCTCTGCACGTTAGCAAGGCACGCTACAAAAAGCTGTAATGTAAAAGCATGCAGAGGACGAGGCCTTCTTTGTCTGTGATCTGAGGGATATTGCCAAGAAGGTTGCCCTGTGGAGAGAATGCCTGCCAAGGATTGCGCCTTTCTACGGTAAGCCATCCTCTTAGCTCTTCCCATTAACTCATACGCTTTCTGTGCTTCCTATTTACTCATCAAAACTGCCTCAGGTCCGTGAACGATATCATGCCAGCTATGGTAAGTCATCATCTTAGCTCTTCCTATGCAGTCTTGCACTTCCTGTGCTTACTGTTGAATTACTTCAACTGCCTGAGGCCCGCGAATGATATCAAGTCAGATACTTTGCTCGAGTATCTTTTGGAGCAAGATAAAACAGGGAGAACTGGCGTCCTCAATCATATCAGCGAAGCTTGCTCAGCGTCCTGAGCGTCAGTTTTGCAAGGTGATTCGAAAGCAGCTCGTTAAGAAAAAGTTCCGCAATAAAGAGTAACAGCTGCGCTAACATTTATGAACTAGAACACAAGGGGAGATCGTTGCGCTTCATTTAGTCTGTGCTCTTCGCAGCTGTTTCTCATTTCGTCATTCGTAAAGGCTAGCTCAGTTGCTTCTAGATGCGGTTGCATAACACGCGGTATGTATTCCCTGAAAGTTGTATATAAAAAATGCTGCCGCACAATTGCCACACGCAAAGCAAACGCGTTCCTGAAAAAAAAAAAAAAGTTGGTTGATGAGTTTTGAGTTTGCGTTGGTTCGAACTTAAACTGTTCAGTTGTCTACAGCGAAGAGGAAGGCCTAATGCTACCGTTACATCTGAACTCTAAATAAGAGCAGCAGATTTTATTACCTAATATTTTTATTGCGGTTGTTGTAATAGTTATCATCGGTAGCTGTTTATCTGGAGCAAACTTTTAGATGTCCACGACTAAATAGACTTCTGTGCGGCCCGAAATACAGTGTACGCATGTTGTTCGTGGTTATTCTTTGCTCAAGAAAAGCAAGGGCGATCAACTCCTGAGCTATAAACACGACAGAATTGAATTCGCTTTTACTGTATGTGTGCGGAACTCTCCCTTACACCGCAGGTGCCTCATCGTTTTTTAGTTTACTAGAAGCACTTTCCAGGGAAAACCACAGGTAGAGCCACAAAGTAGAGTTACTGCGTCTGCAATGCTAATAGGCGCATGATAATATTACTTGCTTTTGCGGCGTAGAGCCCAGCACAGCAGCAATTCAATTTCGAACGTATGTTTTGCATCGCATTACCAAGGAAAGCTAATGTAAAGGCTTGAGTGTAGACTCGTGGCGCATAAAATACCATATCCACGAATTCTTCACTTAACTACATGCTCCCAATCTTCGACGCATACAGTTATTATTTTGAGACACCCTGTTTGTAACGACAGGGAAAAAAAAGGGTCATTTGGAGTGTCGTATGAATGCCTTAAGTTTGGCATTTCATTCATAGTAGTGTCGTCACGAAGGAAGTTGCCAGCAAAAAGAAACGAGTCATACAGAGTATCGGATAATTTGCTGAGGGGTTGACAGTAACCGAAAGTAAGTAAACAGAATTAATATTTTGAAATGGTCCTGTTTTCACCTTATCCCAGCTGAATATATAATTTGTGTCTCGCACTGTAACACGAAACTGCTTGTAGACTAAAATAGAAAGGAACATACACTGCAAAAATTACGCACAAAAAAAAGGCCATTTGTGCTTCTTTTGGATGTTTTAATTTGCATGATTTTAATTTCTGTTTCATGATAGCTCGTAGCATCAACCGGTTCATTTCTTAGATTACATTTCGCCAGTTCGAAGAGTGCTCAAGGTTATGAGTTTTTTTCTGTACAAATTTATTTGCAGCCATCAAAGCTTGTCGAGACCCCGTCGTGCTCAGCGTGCTAAGCAAGCTTGGCGTCAACTTTGACTGCTCTAACAAGGTACAACGCAATCTATTTTATATTGAAAATCTGTATAATTTTCGAAGTACAGGTCGAAAGAATGGGTTCTTTCTCTGTGGGAAAATTTCTATTTATTTAATTTTTAAAAACAACTAGCAACTGTAAGAAACTATGGTGTTAATGTCTTAGCAGTGTGATGTCGAACAGCCCAGGATCATAAGGAAGACCGGAAGAATTAGGTGACGCGAGCGCTAATTAATATAGCCTTGACAAAATCGATGTCATCAACGCTGGCGTTGAAAAATAACTGAAATCATAGCAATAGAGAATGCTGCGCCATCCTTCGGAAGATAGCTGCTCGTCGCTCTAATTAAATAAGGAACTTAGATATATTTGAGATGCAACGGCGGTTCGAGAAAAAATACGCCAAGTTCGCATCAATTTGCGGATATTTGCATCCGCATGGCGCAACACCATAAAGCCATCATTGTAGGTTGGTCTGATCCACGGTGTTTTGAATAGAACCGGGCAGCTAAACGTCACAATGTGCAGCGTTTTAGTTGCATCAGGCCATCTGGGCGTCTTTTTCTTGAGAGAAATGTCGATCACGTGCAATTGCTCTAGTCGAGGAGGGTGCACATTTAACGACGCAAATAAGACGCAGAGCAGCATCCGCCGCATTCGTTTAGTGGCTGTAACGTTCGACTGCTGGCTCCAAAGACAAAGGACAGAATAATGGCCGCGGTGGCCGTAGTTATATCGAGGCGAGGCGAAAAAACATCTGTGCGCTCTGTGACGACAGGAGGAGGAGAGATACTTTAATGAAACTGTGATGACAGTGCAGGTTAAAGAACCCAAGCGGTCAAAAAAATCCGGAGACTTTACTACGGTGCTTCTCATAGCTACTGTGCAGTCTTGAGACGTTAATTCTCATACCATACCATACCATACCATACCATACCATACCATACCATACCATACCATACCATACCATACCATACCATACCATACAATACAATACCATACCATACCATACCATACCATACCATACCATACCATACCATACCATACCATACCATACCATACCATACCGTACCGTACCGTACCATACCATACCATACCATACCATACCGTACCGTACCGTACCGTACCGTACCGTACCGTACCGTACCATACCATACCATACCATACCATACCATACCATGTAAAAACGCGCCCAGCGCCGACATTTTACAAGGAGGAGGTAGGTAGGGGGCTGTTTTTATTTCTGGGAGCTTAAAAGGAAAGTACTCGTGCAGAACTTTCATTTCGTCCAATTCGACTTGATGCACAGTGCCGGTGCTGCGCTTTCAGTCTTTGCCAGTGCTTCCCTCTCTCCGCTCTGCCAAGCCTCTTGCATATGGAGTGAAATTACTTCATTTTACTGCAATCATATTTCAGGGTGAACTGAGGACTGTGTTTAACATGGGCGTGACCCCAGATCGCATCGTGTATGCAAATACTATAAAGAGTCCGTCGGACATTGACTTCGCTCTACGGCATGGCGTCAGTCTCATGACGTTCGATTCAGCAGAAGAGCTCGCCAAGACCAAGGGCACAAACGCAAGGTGCAGTGAATAATACTCTTACAAGTAAAGGCTTAGTTCCTTCTTCGTTTTCTCGCTTTGTTCACGCTCTTTGACAGCGTAAGTTAGATTCTGACGTGGCAGATAATAAGCAGAGTACACTGAAGTCTAAGCTTTACACATAGAATCTGTTATGTGATATATGGAGATCGTGGTTTTGGATGCCACTGGTTACTTGTGATCATTTTTTTCCTTCAATTTAAAATATGATTACACTACAAATTTTTTTTGACGAATGGCAGAAATTAAATTAAAAGAATGCATTATACTATGTTTTTCTTGTTTTCCCTGACTGCTGGCTTCCTTCAGAAGTTTCGCAGAGCTGCAGTATGTTATTTCTTTCAGACTGCTGCTTCGAATTCAGGGCGATGAAAGAGGGTCATTGCATTCTTTCAACAACAAGTTTGGTTGCTCGCTTACTGAAGCAAAGCGACTACTGCAACAAGCCCGTTACACCGGCTGCCATGTCGTAGGCGTGTCGTAAGTGCTTTCTACCTCTGTCCATCGTTTATTGAACCCTGGGTTCTCCGCGCACAGTTAGACAGCAAAAGCGCCCTTCAAAGTGACGCACGTCTTGCCGTGAACATAACGCGCGCCGCACGCTACGCGGGTTTTGATGCACTATAACTACGTTTCCCCAACGGCTCTATTCCGCCATGAGTCGTTTTAGGGCCAAATGGTGATGTATTTATCAGCGGTAAAGAACTCAGAACGGTACTCGCACTTTCGTTAACGACTACGAACAGCTGCTGCGACATTTTAACCGAACAGGTGCGTGAGAAGTTGTTCTGCAATGCTGACATAAACTTAGGGGCTGGCATCGAGAAAAACTTTCTGACACTCACTCGCCTAGGTAATCCTTAGACAAGTTGACATAGCTGAAGCAAAATGAAATAGCGTTGAAGGTGCTTTAATTCCTGCGTCTCGAAACGTTTAAAGGTGCAACTATTGCAGCGTTGAACAAAGGTGCGTTCAGGGATGAGTTTTCTGCCTTGCTGAAACGCTTATAGAATGCTGCGGATGGCATGTACGTGGTTTGGTTTGGTTTATAGGAGTTTAACGTCCCAAAGCAACTCAGGCTATGAGAGACGCCGTGGTGAAGGGCTCCGGAAATTTCGACCACCTGGAGTTCTTTAACGTGCACTGGCATCGCACAGTACACGGGCCTCTAGAATTTCGCCTTCATCGAAATTCGGCCTCCGCGGCCGGGATCGAACCCGTGTCTTTTCCGTCAGCAGCCGAACGCGCCATAACCACATAGCCACTGCGGCGGGGCGGATGGTATATACTGTTTATTTTTTACTACTGTACAAACAAACAAAAAATAAACTGTATATGCCATCCGCCCCGCCGCAGTGGCTCAGTGGTTATGGCGCTTGGCTGCTGACCCGGAAGACGCGGGTTTTACTACTTTAGATACCCGGGTCTTCAGTGAGATTATAAACTGCACTTCGGAGGAGCCTTGAATTTCGGCAGTGGCAGTCTTAAAAAAGGCTAAAGAAACGTGGAGCACAAAGCTATACTTGCCAGCAGTATGTTTTGCTGCGGAAAGCGGTTAAAGCAACGATTGATAAAATGCGATATAGAGCCTGTGGATGGTTTCTGGTTTTGGGTCAACGTAAAGTTCGCTTGGTCATATCTGCTCTAGGGATCGAACACCTATATATATATTGCTTTCTGAGTTTTATCGGCGCTGGCTCCATTCAGATGCGTGATTAAGGTGATGGTCATTATTGCGGCTATTGGGCAACTGCCCCACATCTCTCAACTTTGCACCGCTCTCGTTACAGCGGCAGTTGCGCGTATACTTTTTTTCTGTTAATTTTGACCGCTTGGATATGATTTTGTACTTACCATATGACCTATACTTCTACAAATAAAAATAGACACTCTGTCACAAACATTATACTGCATCGCTTCAGGAGACTTTGAGGTCTCGCACAAGCAGGTGTTATTTAAAAATGGCTTCATACTTTCGGTATTTGGGTCTCTCATGTTCAGAAGGTGGCTGGTTGGCACAGTGAAATATCACGCCGGTGTCACTATCAGCAAAGTGGGGATGCCCAACCGCCCCCGTCGACTTCTTTATCTTGTCCGCATGTCGCGGCATGTTGGAGATTGCATGTAACTTGCGTGCTGGCAAACATTAGTAAGCGCAGAATGCCGCACAGAGGCCCACTGCTCATCATAGTCGTATACCAGTGCTATGATCCTTCTGAATCCAGAGTAGACGATGATAGTCATCATCGTCATCATCATCAACAGCAGCATAGTTGTCTAACTTACCCTATCTGGCACTTTTCTTTGAAGCTTGGACCCTGGCCAGACCATGACCAATCATGCCGACCTGTAAAGTCTGACTTTTTTAATGCCAGGCTTATTCGAACTGTCATATCTGCGACATATGACATACGCCACATCTGTCATATCTTAATGTATGCAGAAGAAGAAAAGGAACCACGGCTTGAAACGTGTCGAGGACATGCTAGACGTTTTCAAGCTTTGCTCAAAATCCTTGAATTTCTGACTAGAACTGCAGCAAGGACACAATGTTCAGTTTCTATACTTACGACTTTGCTTTCACGTCAATAACAATGCGCGCTTGGTTTATATGTCGCGTTTAAAAAAAAAAGATATTAGTTTTTTTTTAAAAGCCTAGTACTCATGGAAGTAAAAGTTACTCCAGCATACATATTCATATGAAAACATTTCTTACAAAAATTACTTTAAAAACTATTGCTAACGCAGTAAAAAAATTAAGAGCGTTATTGCACTGCACAATGCATCGGAATTCACGCGCAAATAAACAGAATCATTATATTCTGATCTGTCACAAAATGATTGAAAAAAATCGAAGGAAAAGTGCAAGTTGAGAAAATGAATCTCGAAGTTCATTCCCTCGTAAGCCTCGATTATCGCCTATTATGCTTATGCTTTTCGTGAGAGAAATGCAAAATTGCAACCAGCGGAAGTTCTGATTTTATGTTGATACTAAGATGATGGCGCTGTGTGGTCGAAAGCCATAGGAATTCGCGATGCACCGAACCTTCAGAAGCTCGATTCGCTCACAACTTTCGAAGACAACGCATCAAAAAAGAGACGCCATTTTCTAAATTTGTACTGCATGTTTGTCTAGAAGCCTTCATCATGAGACGGATGACGATCCGTGGGTTGCGGGGAAAAAAAAAATACGGAGCGCACTTAAGGCTATTTCTATTTTGCGTGTACTGTGCGAAGTCAGTGCACGTTAAAGAACCCCAGGTGGTCGAAATTTCTGCAGCCCTTCACTACGGCGTCTCTCATAGCCTGAGTTGCTTTGCGACGATAAACCCCAATAAACCATAAAACATAAGCCATCTCTTTATTGCATTTTTATTTATTTTAAAATATTTTCTGTTCCTTTCTAAGTACACACCTACTCCGTAGCATACAGTCGTAGGCAGCGGATATACTAGGTTCACCTTTGTTGGCCAACAAACAAGATGGTTTTTTGGCCCGTTGGTGGCGTGCTCGCCTCGCGATCTGAAAGTTCAGGGTTCAATACCCTGCTTCTTAGGAAGGTATTTTATTTGATCGTTGATTTGAAGTGATCATTGATACCACAATGATGTCATCCGGGATTTTTAGAACCACTGCAGCTGGTCAACGGCGACGCCGGGTTCCGTAGCCGATGAGTCATAATGCTTTCGCATCAAGATAAAGGTAGATATCGAAAATTTTCATCAAATTAGGCATTTTATTTGCCGCGTCCCCTCTTAAAGGTTCAGCATTCTTGCGTGCACCGGGTTGCACTAAAGATGCTCTTTTGCCCCCTGTTGTACAATGCCTGCTAGCAAAAGTAATAGACATCTCATGGTACTCCAAACACCAGACTATCAACAAAATATTTCCGAAAGGAGCCTGAGTCCTTTGTGCTTCAAAATAAAAAAAAAAACACGTTTCAGCGTAACGGAGTGTTCAAGTCATTTGGCAGCGACATTTGTGCGCCTAGTTTGAACAGGTGGTTTTACTCGCGAAATGTTCATCAGTTCTGAATAAAACCTCGTTGCTTCTCATCGCAGCGAAAAATATTCGCACAGTATTTTCAGAAACAAATTCAACCTTTGTTGTCCGGCTTCCTCCGTGTCAAAGTGGTCGTCAGTTTCTTACTGCAGGTCTTATCTTCACAAATGACGTCTGATAATACTGCTGCTCTCCTGCTCCTGTTCAAAGACACTTCGGGGATTTACCGTTACTTCTGTGCAGCTTCCACGTCGGCTGCGCTTACCAGAGCACCTCAATCTTCACTCGCACCATCGAAAGGGCAAAGGCGGTCTTCGAAGCGGCAGCCAACATGGGAATTGACATGAGCATACTGGACATCGGCGGTGGTCTACCCGGAGGGCTACGAAAGCGCGACAAATTCCTCGAGGTGCGGATTTGACTGGCATTGGGTCGTTCCGCACCTAACTTCCCTGATCTCGAACAGACCATATATATTTTCAGTGCAAAAGAAAGCAAGACAAAAAACTATCTTGGTGATGTGTCATCAGATTCCCACCAGATTCTATTTCTCGAAGCGAATTTTCGATCACTTCAGCGGTTCCCAGAGTAAGGCAACACAAAGAACGGTATAAAAAGAGTGGTACGTGTTTAGTAATGGGACTTCATTTTTGAAAACTTAATAATTTCGTTACTTATAGCCATGCCTTCATTCTACATTCTGCTTTACCGGATACGTTTGTATCCGATGCAACGCAACAGACTTTCATGTCTAATAATGCTCTCACCAGGGTGTTACTGCTGTTAATTAAAATTTGAGACAGCCTTAAAATGGCACCTTATTCCGCGTTATAAAAACTCTATACACGACAAAGGGAGCTGCAGCTTACTGTGTCCACCAACTTGTGAATATATATAACTGCAAAAAAATTTCCATGTTGGAACACCTATGCCGATCCGTACACTTGGGATCGGCAAAGCATTTTTTGCGCTGACGCTCACAGTGAGGAGGTTCGGGGAATTAAAAGATCCACCTCCAATGTCACTCCAAGTTGTGCCACTGAAATATGGAATGGAATGGCAAGAAGATGCAAGAATGATCTGGCAGTGGTCTGTGTGTTTTTTACGCAGGTGTGCGAGTCTATCCGGCTGGGGACTGACCTCTACTTCCCGGAATCGAGCGGGGTGCAGCTCATTGCAGAACCAGGACAATTTATCGTCACATCCGCCTACGCACTAATCACCCAAGTCATCGGCAAGAGACGCCGCGATGTTCTGGTCGACGGTGCGCACATCACTTTTTCAACGCGATGAGAAGTAATAGCTGAAAACATTGTTGACAAAAGAGGCTAGTTAAATGGGGAAAAATGGATGAAGAGGAGAAAAGATGGGGGGAAAGCACATCCGGGAAAACCCGGTGAATATGGTTCACGAGGATCTTCCACAACACCACCGTGTAAGGCCTTTTCGGGGGAACGAGTCATTTCATAAGAGAATGGCTTTAGTAAAAGTATATTTTAGAGAGTTTTTTTTTATTCCTAGGTTTAGGGCACTGTATTTCTTCTTCCTTTTCTTATTGCCATTGTTAGCTTCTGTCTGTGGCCACCTAAATTCGAGTCCAGCGTCATTCGGAATCCCGTTAGTAGCCTATTTTAAGGAAGAAACTATGCCAAGGTAGCTAGCTTAGCCCAGCGTAAATTAGTTCATTGCGACTGTTCAGCAGCGTGCAGCATTAAAAGAAGTGTGAAGCATTTGCAGATATGTTTACTGTACAGTCGTGGTCCAGGATATATAGATATCTCGTTTGAATGAGAATTCTATTCGCTGTCTAGAGCATTTATTAATTGACTTCAATAGGCAAAGGCTTCCCTGTAGAGCAGACAGGGTGCAGTGAAGCGCACGGATGCCTTCATGCGCTGCCTTTGTAAGGAGGAGGAGAAAGACAGGAACGAAAGGCAGGGAGGTCAACCAGAAGCACAAACTCTTTTGCTGCCTTGCACTGGGGATAACGGATGAGAGGATGAAAGAGAGAAATGAGTAGCATTAAAATGAAGTCAGTATGCGAAGTCTGCATGTGCGCGGTAGTCACAGCCTGTCGAGCATGGCTCGACGCTCTTAAGAAGCGGAGTAGTGCTTGGGAGGCCTTCACAGCTGACGATCGCCACGGCTAGTGTCCGAGAATCTTCATCTCCGTCAACGGGCGTAGATCTAGACGCTCCAGCGCACAGCAGAGATTCTGCCTTCCGACACTGTATGAAAGCCTTTGTAAGCATAACTACCTCGCAATAGGGTGTAAACAAATTACCTTACTAGCTCCTCGCGAAGCAATCTTACTCATTAAATATTTTGTAAGTTCGATTCATGACGGGCCCTGCCATGGCCTTGCTTCGGTGTTGTAAGCTACTTTCTGCTTTTTGAACTAGCTGATGAAAAATCGCCGCTTTGTGCCAACTATACGGCCATTGAGCTTTGGTAATGTACATTCTTCTGCAGGTTGCTGTTTTTTTTGTGCGTGTATTTCGCTTCACATAAAAATAGCGCATGCAGATGACTATCACTCCGCTATGGATAATAACTAAAAAATGACTTTAGCAAGCTGATAAGTCTTATGAGCCAGTGTTCACCGTTAAGCATGAATAAGCTTAACTTATCTTCGTCTGGGGATAGGGTTACACTTCTGTAATTTCACGTTTGCTTATCTCCAGTGCCACAGCAATTAATTACTTACGAAGAGAATCATAGTGGGCATATACTAAAAAAGGTTGTCAGTACGAACTAATCTTCGAATGCTGCCGATCTATAGCTGCGCGACAAAAGACAGGGCCTGTGCGTTGTTCATTGCGGGCTTTTCGCCTTTACACTTCTGTGCCTTGCATGGAACTACACAGGCCAGGCTTCAGCATTATGCATGCTGACGTTATGACGATAACAAACGTCTTTTTTATTTTTTATTTTTCGGAAGTAATAGTAATTTGCATTTCTGCAAATGATTTTTGTGGCTCTGTTCGTCTCCGTAACCAAAAAATTCTCAATGTCTATTTGCCGCCTTGCTACTTCGTAGGTGTCACTCGACAGCACCAAGACTTGTTTATAAATGAAACCAAAGACAACTGCGTATCGCGGAATCTGTACCACCACTTGGACACGAAAATATGGCCGCTGCAGGTGAGCACAGCGCGGTGTTAAGCAATTGATTCGTGCTGCCCAAGCATAGGCAGAGCTATGTGCCAAAACCCTTTAGGAATGTTTTGGAACATCAAAAAGTAAAGCTGTAGGCTGTGAAACAGCTTTGTAATTTATTTGAATTGGGATCATGCAACTCTAGGGTTTGCATATGATTTTTTAAACGAGGCCGGTTTGAGCACCGTTCAGCTATGCGGCCAAAAAGCACCCAAATAATATGCGTTCTCGTCAAATAATATCTTTGAAGAAATTGCGCACCCGCCGCGGTAGCTCAGTGGTTAAGGCGCTCGCCTACCGAGCCCGTGTGCTGTGCACGTTAAAGTTTCCCAGGTGGTCGAAATTATTCCGAAGATACGGCACCTCTTTCTCTCTTTCTTCTTTCACTCCAACCTTCCTCCCTTTTCTTACGGTGCGGTTCAGGCGTCCACCGAGATGTTAGACAAATACTGCGCCAATTCTTTGCCTCAATAACCAATTATTATTATTATTATTTAATTGCACCTTGTTATTAACCACAGCGGAAAACTTTCTCACGATGTTACGCTCCTTCTATCTGTCGACATTTAATTGCTTCATGATTAATAAAAGGTGAGGGTATTGACCAGAACCGCTCAACTTTGTAACATTAGAACACTGAGCGTGGCGTACATGTCGCGTCGTTAAATGTCTACATCTCCACCCATAAAGATCGCCTATGTGGTGAAAGGTTTCGCAATATTTTCGCAGGTAATCAGGAAATCCTGCGGAAGTGGGAACTCATTTTGACAGCTGTTACGGGACATATACCGAGCGGCGCTGCTTCATGCTTTGCGTTGAGTCATTCGTCGGAGGCATAGTGCCGCCATCTATTGAGAGTAGGTCGAATGCTGAAGCTCTTATCTTCAGCTAGCCACAAAGATATGCCACGGGACCTCTGCGGCGGTGTGCGTCAGATCTGCAGCCACTTTCGCGTCCGCACAGCAGGTCTCACCTGAATAACAATTTATTTTCAAGGTGATCTGGATAACTATAAAAGTCTTAAACGACATGTCAACTATACTTAACCACGCATATCGTATACTACATATGTGGTCCCGTAGGTAGGGCATAGGTTATCCTTGTTATCCATAGGACCTTGGAATTGTAGTAAAATGAAGGAGACGAAGTAGTTGTAGACGAAGAAGATAACCTTATGTACTGCAGAAACGTACTTAGACAAACAAGCCATAACTAATTCCCTACGTTGTTACCTCTAAAACCAATACATACTCAACCTCTGCATATTGGTTGCATATCGCCGCCAATTGTGAACCGGTGCAGGAATCGAATGGCGAAGGCTATCGTAGACGTGAGGACCCGCCTCCGTGTGATTTCTGTTCGTTGGTTGGTTTATGGGGTTTAACGTCCCAAAGCGACTAAGGCTATGAGAGACGCCGTAGTGGAGGGCTCCGGAAATTTCGACCACCTGGGGTTCTTTAACGTGCACTGACACCGCACAGTACACGGGTCTCTAGAATTTCTCCTCCTGAGAAATTCAACCGCCCCGGCCGGGATCGAACCCGCGTCTTTCGGGTGAGCAGCCGAGCACCATAACCACTGAGCTACCGTGGCGGTCGTCTGATGCTGACGTCACGCTGACGTCACGCGAAATAAAATAGAAAACGGACAATAGGTCCTAATGGGGCACGCTCACTGGTATGCATATTAATGTTTTACTGCTAAAGCGGCATCAATGTCCCGATGCGACAATGCTGGCGGCTGTATGTAGCCTCGAAGAGGCTACACACAGTCTTCTGAAACACCGGCCACCTCCCTGCACCGACATCCTGGGCTATGGGGCTGACAACCCACCCACCCACCGGCCATCAACCTCCCCACCCTCACCTAGCCTCACCCTCTACAAGCGCCCTCCACCGCACATCCGCCCAACTCAACCCATCCTCATCTCACCCGGAAAAATTCTGCCGCGTGTGTGAATCCTCGGCTTAAAGAAGAAGCAATCATTCGAGTAAAAGTATCAAAGTAATCATCGAGCGTAAATCCAACTGCTTTGGCACAATAGTCTTATTAGATGTCTGAGAGGCCCTTAAATGTTTGCTCTCTCCATGCGAACATCGTAGAATGGCATTTCTATATTAGTTGCACCAATGTTTTAGCTTGTGTATTTGAAAATATATTTTCGCTTCTCTGGTTTGCGCACAGGAGCCCCTCGATAGACCGCACGACGTTCTAACCACGATATGGGGAGGCACTTGCAACCCAGTGGACCTAATAGAAGACCGGAAGCCGTTCTTCGACGCGGACATCGGAGAGTGGCTCCTCATGGACGACATCGGCGCGTACTCGCTCAGCAGCGCGACAGGCTTCAACGGCCTCCCGTTCCCAGCAGTGCACTACATCGTGCCGAACGAAGACGCCGACTTCGTGTGTCGAGTCCTAGATGCCTCTCCTCTGCGCAGTGGTTACAGCCAGCCGGAGGGCGTGCTCAGGAAATCCATCCTGGAGCAATGGCGAACACAAACGGCGCTGTCTAACTCGCGATTTGAGGCGTGTTGAAAAAGTATTGCTCTTACATGTTGTGCACGGTCATACTTGCTGCGATGTTCTCAGCTGCGACCCTGCGCGGGTGAGGGGGACTGAAAAAAGCGAGTTCGCGACGACATGAAAGTGCAGTCAGCTTCATTAAAACGGGTGCGAGGCGTTCTGTCAAAAGCCGCACGTGGCGGCTTTTGAAAAGAGCCCTCATCCGGGAACTGTATACATACTGATACATCAACAGTGCTCCTGTATCGACGAATGGTAATGACGACGTATGTTTGCCTTTTAAAATGTATGCCCAGAGATATGCCGGAACTCCTGTCAGCTAGAGAAACTTCACTGCACCTAATTTCGAGTAAAGAGGTTGGTTTCAAATTTTCCTAGGATTCTAGCCGCTTGTAGAAGCTTAAAAAACTGAGGAAGCTTTCCGCAACTTTGGGGCCGGTTTAGAATGAACTGGCAATTAAGTTTATTATGCTGCATTCATTTGTTGAATAAATCACAACTGATAATCATCCCTCTTAATCGTGTTTGTGACTGTATGCATACTTATACATCGATAGTGCTCCTGTATCGACGAATGGTAATGACCACGTATGTGCGTTTAGATGATCAGCACATTACTCTTTGTGTTACAGAAGTACACAGCTACAGGAAGTAGTTTCCCTCGAGGATTACGGTGGCATCACCATGGTTAATCGCAATGTTAACTTTTCTAGCCAGAGCAACTGAAAGTGGCCTGAATTCGCTTTGCCTTAACTTCAAGTGGCTGTGACTACACGAGTGAAATGAAAAGCCACGTGCACCAGGCATAAAGCAGAGTGACTAGTGTGCATGTTCACCCCTTGTTCAAACGACGAAACATTCACGTAGATGTTGCCAACGCCGTCTTTTGTCACTTCCTTCTGCGGTCCAGCACATAGTCTGTCTTAACCACACGTATACAGCAGCATGCAGAAGACGCACAGCAGCATGCAGTCGAAGGCAGCGGACATCTCAAGTTTCGGGGATAATGACGCCATTACTAATTTCCGCGCTCTTTCCCGACGCAGTGAGGAGAAGCCTGAACATTGTCGCGGTTTTAATCTAGATTACTTCACCATTTGAAATTCTAGCGCAAAAATATTTTGCGCGCCTTACCTAGAAGCTCTTTAGGTTCTAATTCTTGAAAGACCTCTATAATGCTCAGAAAACTATTTCAGCTTCCCTTTAAGGCGGAAGCCTTATATGATTCATCAGTAAATGAGCCTGTCGTTTGTCCGGGAAAAGTAGTAGCAAAACCCACGTGACTTCGTGACGTCATCGGCAAAGAAACATAAGCTTTCTTCTGAAGTTGCCGGGAATTGAACCAAGGACCTTCAGATTGCGAAGCGAGCACGCAACCCACAGTACACAAGACCGCTTTGCTTCTCGGCAATAAAAAGATGAACCTAGTGTATGTGTTTCCTTACGGCTATATGCTAATGGTAGGTGTGTCATTAGAAGGCAAGGAAAATGTATAAATCAAGAAATTAATGCCTTCGCCTTCAGAACACCTAAGTAGTCTTAAGTGAACTCTGTCAGTTTGCTTGTTTGGCTCGAAGTGTTTTTTACAGGGTGGTGTCGCGGGCGATGAGAGGCGCTCTTCGGTTACCAGACTTCGTGGAAGCCTCATTTCAACTTGACCTCGAGTTTACGGCACCTCTTAGTCAGCTACAACCGTACAACCGAGTGTCGCGGCTACAGTTGTTCGTTATATCCACGAAAAATTACCATTGCCCTAATGCGTATTTTGACGGTACTCTACATTCAGTACCGTCAAAATATACATTCAGTAGAGCATAAGTATCGAGGGTAAATCCAATTGATTTTGTAGAATTGTCGCAACATCTGCCGATCATTCTAAAATATTTTTTTTAATGAACGTGACAGCATGCGAGAACACGCTAAAAAGTCAATCATACGAAAGCACCCCGTCACTCTCGTTAAATAGTGTCTATGATCTCCAGACCTTCAGCAGGGTAATCAGTCTACTTAATGAGTATCGAGTAGACAGCGGATCCCAGTTTCGACCCTGGCCACATTAAACAGCACCACAGCTCTTGTAATGGCGAAGACGAAGGCCGCAAGAATAACAGGCACGGCTTGAGGTATGGTCGTTGACCAACGTCAGTTCAGGAATTCGTCACGACTGCCAGAAATGTTCCTATCTTCGAGCCGTAGCGCCCCATGGGAACGAAATACCTCCTTCAACTTGAGCTGTCATCCTTAAGCATAGGAAACTTGTATTGATATGCGCAAACTCGGTCAAAGAGAAGTTTTAATGCACCACAGGGAAGTTGGAAGGCTTTGTTCCCCACTGGCGGGATCAGGTCGGCGTAGCCCGGGGCTGTTGTGTCCGCAAGGCCGTATCTGCTTGTTGACGAAGTGGGGAATGCATCCCTCCTCCCCACAAACGAAGGGGAGACATTAGAGAGTTCCGAGACTCGCTGGTGTGGTAATTTAAAGAAATGAAAGGGATACCCCTGTCTTTTTTCCAGAACTTAGGTTAACATAATAAACACAGATCTTTTGCAGGATACGCCTGCGGTCTTCCTTCGGCCTTGTCTTAGTGAGCGTGCCGTATTTTGCGAAAAATGGCCAGCGCACCCTTACGAGCGGATATGCCTTTGCGAACCTTCTATCGCTGTTCACTTTACGCGTTTTTTTTAAACGTTGGCGCTGGCGTCGGTGTAATACCGTGTCACGCTGATTGATCACCATGCAGTTCCGTCACACATTGCGTAATTGCAACGCGACGTGTTAGAGCACCACGCTGAGTGGTTCGAACACAGGAACGTCACGAGTGGCAGCACAATGATGTCATGCTCATTCTACCAAAGAAGAACTGAAATAATGAGCAAGCACTATCATATTGACTACCGCAAACAGCTAGCCGTCACCGAATTTCGTGTTTTTTTTTTCGGTGACCATGCGTTGCCTTCCCTACGCCTCTATTTAGGAACAAAGTTTTTCCAAGCACATGTACTCTAATTACATCGATGTCAATGTTCTAAATTTTTTTTTTAACGGCGCAGAGACAGCTCGGTCAAGGAGCGCCTCGGCTAAGGGGGTTTAAATGGTATCAACTTTAGACCGAAGACCAATTTTCTGAGTAGTATTTCGGCAAGCGTAGCACGGAGCGGCAGAAAGTTAGGTGGGCACATGAGATAAAGAAGTTTGCAGAGATAGGGTGGCCGCAGCTGGCGCAGGACAGGGTTAATTGGAGAGATATGGGAGATGACTTTCGCCTGCAGTGGATGTAGTGAGGCTGACGATGATTATGGTGATGGTGATTATTCCAACGCATATCACTATAGCACCAGGTCAAGGAAAAGCGTGCATTCAAAGGAAAACGAATGGGCATTAGGTGGCACTGGAATTGAACTCGACACCTACCGGATACTCCCTGACAGATTCTGCAGGGGCAGATCATGGGGCAGATTGATCCGCCATGTCTCCAACAGACGCTGGGGTGGTAGCGGGGGGTAAAGAGGCGGTAATAAGATAGTAACCTGGAATGGTAAATTGCGAAACACACCAAGCTAGCGCGCGGATTCGTATTTGGCCTAACTACGCTAATCGGCTGCCATTTTTTTCTTTCGCGAAGCAATGTGCTGAAGCAAATGAGCTTTTGCAAAATATCACGAAGGCGAAAAATTTCGAGTATGTCATACCAGCAAAGAGCATAATGAGAGCTATGGAGCCGGTATAACAGAAGAAAGGAAAGCTTTTTTCCAACGATAAGGGAAAGAAAATTATGCGCCTCAGGTATATCACAAAGCTTCAATTTTCATACACCTTAACAGCCGTGTTGGTGTCTGGGGCGCTCTATCGTCTTGCGCGAACACTCCAGAACAGAAACACAAATTCGCAGGGCCATCTTCATGAAAGGCAAAACCTAACATATTTTGACTCGGCTCCGATCATGGCGTCGCCCGGGGCTCAGAAGATGCGTCGGACGTGGAAGAGTTGCTTAGCAAGTCCGGCCTGCACATGCACACTTTCGCCCAGGCGCTTTTGGGCAAACACTTGGTTCCATCACTGTACCAGTCTAATCTTTGGAAGTAGTCCACGTGTTTTTCACCAAAAGTCGTGTCGCGTAGCGTCCCGTACACTTCAAAGTGAGCCGTCGGCACCGTAGTAATCAGCACACGAATCAAATGCTTGCCAACTACGCGGCCACCGAGAGCAGACGCTTCTTCAACGCTCTTTAGCTCCCAGACAACGCACCTGTCTTGAAAGTGCAGTTGTGCAAGGGCGTTTATGTATGACAAGGCGTAACGGGAGAAAGACAGTGCCAATTCGAGGTCGTCCAGTTTGCGGCTAAAACCTCCGATGCAAGCGCAGAACTCGGGAGCTATGAATGCGTCCGAGCACGTTCTTTCCGGCGGTATTCTGGAGAAGACATTTAATCCCTTGTTCGTAGGCCTCAATTTCAGCGCGGGCAGTCCGGACAAGCTCAGCAGAGTTGCGTGAAGGTCGTAAGGTGTGATCAGGCGGTGCTGGTTGACCTCCAGCTGCGCAGTCGCTTCCGGGTATTGAGCTAGAAAGCGCTCAGGCAATATGAGGAAGCAAAATGGCGTCTTGTCCTCGTGTCGACCTATCTCGGTCATCCGGTACGGGCCGATGCGGGTACCGTGATCGCTGAGGAAGAGTACAGCGGTGTTTTCGAGGATGCCTTCATTCGAAAGATGCCGAAGAAACGCTTCAAGTGGTTCGTCCATGATCTTGATGCCTTTCATGTGGTTGTGAGCCAAGTCCGAGAACCAGACGTACGAGAACATAGGCTTATCGCGGTTCAGTTTTAAAACGTCACCGAGGTATCTGATGAGAACTTTCGTCTTCAAACGAGAGCCCACGCAGTATCTATCACTACCCCATTTTTGCTCCATAAGCCGCATCACAGGCACCGGGTAGTAGTCGGTCGGCTGATCCTTGAAACCCGTTAGGTTAGGGTGCGTGAACAGGCTGTAATACGGCATTTCCTCCAGGAACAGTGTCGTGTAACCTTGACTCCCGAACGCCTTCCACAGCAGAGGAAACGAGTCGAAGTGGTAGCGCTTGAACAAGCTTTCGGCGTCTGGACCGGAAATTCCCGAGAGTAAAGGAATCTGGTTGGGAAACGAGCTGTCGCCGACTTTGTTGAATCCGAGTAACTCGAAAGCGTTGAGTTCCTCGGTAATGTACTTGCGCGTTTTCTTCATGTGGCGGTTGAAGTTAATCCGCGATGTTGAGTCTATGCCGAGGACGAGAATGCTCATGCGACCGGCTTGCAACGGGGACGTGTCCTGCAATTCATTAGTTTGGTGTTCTACCAGCTTCCGCTGAGGGATGAGAAAGTACTCACTAAAGAGCAACGTTCCGTTAGCTTCACACGACACCTGCACGTATTCTGCGTCCAGTGGCTCACCAAAGGGCAGCGCCTGTGCTGCACTGAGGGTGGGCTTGACGTCCGGTACCTCGGCGTCCTCGTCTCTAAACACCTCGCGGTAGTGGCATTCGATGTCCTCTTCTGTGACGTTGTAGCTCAAAAGAAGACGTTTTGAGTCCAATGTGAACACGTCCAGGTTCTGTACGATGACCGTGGCGTTTCGGGTTGAACACAGCTCTTCGTACGGGGCATCAGAGACGTTGGCTTTGCTCCGGACCGACCAGTGGTAAGGGTCGTACAGAGGAAACGTGCAGCCGGGTGTCTCTAGAAGGTGGCCTTTTGAAAGCAGCGTCATGGTCCTGAACTTAGGTACCAAGTATGATAACTGCATTCGAATGAAATTGTACACAAAGACAGCGTACAGGAGCAGTAGTGCTGCCTGAAGTCCACGACGCTTTAGCTGTGCTAGCCTCCGCATGGTCTTCGCTTTCTCTTCTTTGATTTGTTCCTTTATCGCTGACATCATAGATAACCTGGATAAAATTTCATGGACTTTTGATTGTTGCCTTGAGATGCAAAGAAGACGAAGCTTTCAGTAACCTTCAAATAACCTGCAATTATTTTTGTTTACACCATTTTTTAACATCCTGCGAAATATTCTCCAGGGTGCAGCACAGTCGACCAGCACTTCCCATTAGAAGAGGCAGGTGAAGTTGAAAATTAAGCAAAACTCATGCTTATTTAGCAGAATTCGCTACGCAGGAGAACATATCAAAAACTTTAAATCATTATCATGTACACCTTTACATGCTGTAAAGAGAGAGGTTGCGTAAAGGAAGACGACGAAGTTTGGAACTCGGTGGGGAACATCTTTGAGAACGTAGTTTTTTATTATTTTGTATGATATTATCTTAAAGAATATTGATTATTTTGCGCTTGATAATCAGCAGTGCACTGATTTTAAAATTAAACTGAATCGAAACCAGACAACAGCCCCAGATATAAATGCATTTGCGTGTTCTTGAGGAAATTACAAGCTTGCGGGTGCAAGTTCGCCGCGGTTCTTTTCCAACCTAATTAAAGAATCTTTCGACCTTCTTTGTAAATTGTGTAACTTTTCTGCACAAATTGTGCTTTGCCGTATATGTCAAACTTTTTGGTTAGTTGTCACTATAGGTATTTTGCCTGTGTATTTCTTCAGGACCCAAATATTTAGGGACCATCAAGAGAAAAACTGAAGAGGACACTTATGCTACGCCTTAAGTGTACGACATAATAGCATTAATGGCTTAATATCCTTATGTGCGGAAGTGTTCATTCTTTACTCTACATTCCTAGACCCCTGGTAGTCTTCGTACCCCGCCTGGCGCAGTGGTGCAGCGGTTAAGCGATGCGCCACTGCCCCGGCAGGTGCTGCTACCGGTGGGGATTGTGAGATCCAGGCTGCTCTGCCCGAGCAGCCTCTCGCAACCGATCATTAATTTAACTGCTACTTGCCATGATGAGCAGTTTGCTCCCAACGCAGTGGAAAACTTACGAAGAAAGACACAAGATCAGGTGACCTAAGTGGCCTACCTAGATTGCTTCTTCAAGAATTTTTCACGCACGCCGCCGCCGAAGCCGAAGTTGACAAAGCCAGCTTTTCCGCTGATCGAGACCCTTCACGCAATCGTGTTAAAAGTATGTGTAGCAGCTGTGTCTTATGGGTATAGACTATGGGCAAGAAACGTGGATGCAAACAAAGTGGGTCGGTCGGTCGTTCGGTCGGTCGGTCGGTCGGTCGGTCGGTCGAAAGTACTCCATTTCATTATCATCATCATCATCAGCCTGACTCCGCCCACTGCAGAGCAAAGGCCTCTCCCATGTCTCTCCACTCTCCAATTAACCCTGTCCTTCGCCAGTTGCGGCCACCGTATTCCCGCAAATTTCTTAATCTCATCCGCCCATCTAACTTTCTGCCGCCCCCTGCTACGCTTGCCTTCTCTTGGAATCCACTCCGTTACCATGAGGGACCAGCGATAGCGTGAAGGGTCTCAGAAACTGGGTCACCTGGTCAGCTAGTGATCGCTCTTTACTCAGCTCTGCCGGCTTTAGCCTAGAGGTCCAGGTTGTGATTAAGGGATAGAAAACACAACGTGTCATTTGGCATGGCTGCATATGAAAAACATATGCTCGGTGTTTGCGATGAAATGAGGACAACTGGGGCAGTTTGGGTCGCTGTGGAAGCCGAATAATTAAAGTCGGCGTGTGGAAACGGATGAACGCACTAGGAAGACTCTTAGTTCCCTGAATTCCTCTCCCCTTTAACTCTAAAGAAGGTCCAGAAGGCAACGATTTCAGACAGTACGCTAATAGGCTGAGAGTACGTACAGCAAGACATCTGATGTACTGGCTGAGCAGTCCACGGTACAACATTGGCAGTTTCGTGAACGAGGAGTTTTGTTTCCCAGTCCAGGAACTCCGGACAAACGCTTCTAGCCTGCAAGATGTACTAATTATTAATGACTTGATGGGCTACTCCAGATAACAAAGCTGTCCCGCTCTTCCTGGTAGCATCCTTCACGACTGGCACTTTCAATATAAAACGCAACAATGTTTGAGAATTCAGGTAATGATCAATCAAAAATTCTTGTTTCTGTAGATTTTGAACCACGTTTGAACATTTTTAATGATTATGCCGTAAAATTTTAAACGGTATTTTTTAACTCTGTGGTAAAGGCTTTTTATTTTCCCGTAGGCTACACAGTAAAGATAAAGTTAGCCAAAGATTTCGCAGCGGTGAACAATACTTTCGATGTGAAACGAAGGACATTGACGTTGATATGCATGTAGAAACAGTTGAAAAAAAATTTTGTACTACATGTTTGCGCAGAAGAGATATCGGAAGCAGTATGGATTTGGGAACATGGAGACAGAGGGGAGCTTTTGAATCTTGTGTTAAAGGAGCTGCTATGACAATAACGACTCTGGAGAGATGTTAATGAACGTTACTTGTTGGCACTTTCAACAGCTCTTGTTTTCTCGTGAGTAAATCTTCCTTCAGTGCCTCGCCAGGTTGTGTGTATCCACTTCGGAGTACCGACCGCTGCACCATCTGTCGGATCAGAGCGGCGCCGGAATGGTGGCAAATGTAGTGGACGATGGGAAAACCAGTTCCATTGAATCCGCACGCAAAGCTGAGAGTGTACGCGCCCATATTGTCCATTAGGAGCCACTCGTCGACATCCACGTCGAAGAAGAGCTTCTCGGGATCGATGAGGTCAAGCGGATTGCATGTTCCTCCCCATAACGTGGTCAGCACGTTCCGCGACCTCTCCACCGGTTCCTGCAGTAGTCGGAATAAACAAAGGCCCACAAAAATTGTATTGCTCTCACTAAGATAAGTGTCCAGTAAACTTCGCCTCTTGGAACGTATTTCTTATATTAGGTGACAAAATTGAAAAACATTACATTCAAATGTAAGTGAAGTAGTAGCGGTGAATATGTACATCGAAAAGTAATATATTCGTGGGAAAAATGTGCATCAAATTTTTTTTAACTGAATGTAGCCACTCCTGATTTCATGTCTCGAAAAAACATTTACACTAAACAAGGAAAACAGGTAGAAACAAGAGGTGCATCGTATCCGCATTCTGGAAACACAGGGAAGACAGAAAAAGGAACCGCAAACCCCATACAAATATGTATAAACAAAAGGCGAACCTTCAGAATGTGCTGCAGATAACCTTCAGAACAATTCGAGTAACGAAAGCTACAGTTTTTACATTTTATACGAAAACCGCACGACAACTGTTTATAACCTCCGCGGCCGCCACATATGCCTTCCTTCCCCTCAATTATGAATGAATGAACGCGTTAAATACACTTCACAGAGATCTATTTAAATATATACGAAGTAACAGGCGCAGGGAATGCTAGAGTTAAGTAGTTTAGCTTCCCAGACATGTCCCCTTCCTTAAAAGGAATGCCTTGGAACATCTAGGAACACTTAAGCCTAAAAAATATACTTTGCTCATTCATAATAAACTTTTATATTCTAAAATATACTTTGCTCATTCATAATCTGTATTCTTCATGAATCTGCTATGGCTGAATCGGCGAAGCAAGCAAACAGTTCATGTAAGAGCACGTCTTCGATAGTTATCTGCACGTCATCGCCATGAGTAACTTCCGCTGTGCTCGTTCAGGAAAACGAGCGTGCAGCTTGTGCGTTCACCTGTAAAGGCACTATCCTCACGTCGGAGAACTGGTAGAGATGGCGGGAAACACAGTTGTCTCGGCTCTCGTTGAGAAAGATGTCCTGGTGGTGCTGGAGAACGCCTGGAACGCACGAAACAAAGCATTGATAGATCTTATAATGCATTGTTCCGATTTCGTCCCATTTGAAGGTATTGCTAAGGTGACCAATAAATCACAGGCAGGTTATCGTGTGCATCGTGCGAATTCAATGTGGATATAATGATCAAGTTCCTGTGTCCGAGTAATTGTATTTATTTATAACTAACAAATGGCAGTTTAAGCAACTTCGTGTTTTCTCTCAAACGCCTCTCTTTTAACTCACTATGCACCGCCATGCTTCCCAAATGTGAACGTGGCAGGTGCTGTTCGGCGTACGATGCCCGCGAAATTTCGGATGGTTGAACGGTACTGTTGCGTTCAATATAACCTGCAACGCGCCGGCGGAGACGGTGCTGTCGTCTTCTTTTGATACCAGTCGAAGGCGGCGTGATATACGTGCTATCTAAGAAACAGAGCACAGCAGAGAGCTCTACACGTCAACCCGAAAGCTACATGCATAGCTTCTAATGCAAAAGACTAAGCATAACATTGACCATAACATCGTGACTCTCACTACGTAAAAAAACTCAAGCTGTGTTTAAGGTTTTGCGAGTCACGTTTAACATGGCTGAACTCATGCGCGCCCTTTTGTTTGCTTTTTTCGAATGCGAGCTCTTTCACTGCCGCATTTTAAACTCGCTGGCAATCATCAATGTACTTGCTGCCAGTACGCTTGACAACTTGCAGAACAGATAATATGTCCACCATATACTGTCGTCGCAAACGCCATTAGCAAACGCATTCGCAAATAGGGCTGACCCACTCCTTTGTTTGACATCATATATTAAAGATCGTTATATGTTTTGAATAAAGAGTCACGCTTAAAAATTCTACGCTGCATTGGGATAAATGAAGAAAGCTTGAGAAAAAAAATTGAAGAGCATCAGATACGCCAAGCACGCACCGTCAATCACAAGGTCTCTGCGCCTCTTGCCGACGACTCTGACTGCGAGGTAATAGGAAGAAGTGACGAAGTACTGGCCTGGCTCGGCTATGATCTGCACTCCTTTCGAGGCCGGGAAGTACTCATCGATGGCTTGTCGTATGGATATGCAAACCTGCGGTGATTGCATTTGCTCTCAGTCACTCTGCTTGATGCCTCTTGAATGAGTTTTTTACTCAGCCAATACCGCCACTAATTCTTGATACCGTGCCTCGTGCATTCGCTCTACTGACACGACTCCTAGTTTAATGTATTTCACCTTATCCAGAAATAAAAACCGAGGCGTAACGCAAAGGGGGACAATGAAGACTTGTCGCATTCCCAGCGCTCGTCTCACGTAGACTCCATGAGACAGAACCGTTACGACTACTCTGCATGCAAATGCGTTTACGCTAAGCTCAAGCGTGCTTGGTTGGACAGGTTCTGTAAAAGTTCAGTGTTTTCAATTCAATGTTCCCTTGTTCCTCATTTTTTTTTATCGGTAAGCCCTATGCACAGCATCAATCTGAATGCGACTAGTGACGCCTACAGGTAATTCCTGCGTAAAACTCAGGCAAGGGTCAAAATGAAAGTAAAGTTAGAACTTCAGTTGTGACCTCTTTACGCTTGCTTACCCACCCTCCCTCCGGTTCCTAAGGAAAGCCAATATGAAAAAATTATAGACGGTCAATCCGATTCATGCAGCAGAGTGTGTGTTAGCTTTAGCCTTCTCCCCGGATGGAGCAGTCGCTGCCGCTGAATTGCTCAGACCGTGCGACGCGGGTGGCGTGATCTGATCCAGTTCGTCAACCATGGTGTGACACACCGTAGCCCGCTCCACTCTCCCGATCCAATGCAGCAGACACAGTGTGACACTACTTCACCCCTCTCCACCCTTATCCATCCGCCACCTTCCACGTTCTCTTAGTCTTCCTTGTCTCACTTTCCCTCTCCACCCGCTCCTCTGAAAGTGGGGAAGGGGATTCTTTCCTCTTTATTTTTCCACCCTCCAACCATCGCCTCCCACTCTCCCTTCTTCTCATCTCTCCCACTTTCCCTCTTTCCATTTTGCCATCCGCCAACCGAGGCTTCAGACGGAAGGACAGATTCGGCCGACACTGGGGTTCTAATGCTAACGGAATAAAGCACTTTTTTCAGTGTGGCGGATTAATCATTGCCCAAGCTTGCGCAACTCATCGTTCCCTTGTAATCCCCCTCGGTGGATGAAATTTACTCTTGCCAATTACGATCACCCAGAACCCTCTGTGGCTTTTGTCAAGGCCTGCACAAGCGAATCAGGGGACATTTTTGTGATGATTGTGTCGTGATCGTCGTCCTTAAAAGGGTTCCGAGGTCAAGACAGTCCGTGACGTGAGAACGGGTCTGGAGGCGTCTTCTTTTGTAGGTACATGACAGTATGGATGCTACAGCATAATGCTGACTTAAATGTACTACACTGAGGACAAATTGAAGTTGACCTGCATAGTCAGAGTGCCACGCTTTATTCACAGAAAGACACTATTACTGAAACCGGAGTTTCTGTACGCTACAAAAGATCGCAAAAATAGTTGGCATCACCTCCATCACCTCCATCTACTTTTTTCGCAAGAAAACTGTGATGATTCCAGGACTATTTTTTGACGCAGGTCTCTCAGGCTAAGTTACACGGCCATTCCCTTCCAAGTGGTGATCACGAAACATTCTTTGATACTGATGTCCTGAGTTTGAATCAAGCGGAGGAAGCAAACATGAAAATAGCAAGAAAAAACCAAAGAACCCATTTTTACGAGGCATCGTTCGCCAAACGAATTAGACATTTCGCTCTACTCTCTTCGATTTCCGCCGGATAAATTATGGCTCTTTGTCTTCTAGACCTTTTGCGAGAGTTCCTTTGGCGTCTAACCCGGAGAAGATACAATTAATTGAATATGCAACAGCAGTTGCCTACCACAGACGATGCAATTCTGCCCTTATCCATTATGTCTCTTCTCGTATTGATCATTGTTTTAACATTTTGGAATACCGTACCAGAACTAATACGTATGCAAATTCATTTTTTGTACGCTCTATCAGTGAATGGAATCACCTTTCAGGTCAGCAAGTGTGTTGTATGAATGAAGATGTGTTTTTTTCATCATTGTAACCCCCCTGCTGTAGCGCCTTCGGGCTAAGCAGGGTAAAATTTCAATAAAGAATAAAGAAAACAGTACGAGTCATTCTTGCGCACTTGTTGAGCATTCAGCGCAGCGAAGGTGTTAATAATAAAATTTGGTCTATGCCACAGGGTCAGTCGCAGTTACGTACTAAGTCGCCAGTAAATATGAAAAAAAAATATGCGTTATATATTATGAGTCTATAGTTTATCTTCTCGAAAGGTTATTGTGGGTATTTTGTCGTGGTCGCGGAACCGCCGCTAGGCCCTCTGCAACGCTGACGAAGTATTTGACGCGACGGACATGGAGACTATGTGTTACGGGTACACAATGGCCCACACCGCAACACGTACGATGTAGTTCTATACACAGTACGACTAGTACAATCCTATTTGTCACGAGATAAATTTCCGCTTTGAACAACGACTACAATCACGACAGGCGACCTGTTTGTATTTGTCGATGTTGCGAAGTCCTCCAGGAAATCCGCCTCCGAGGTCGAGGACTGTCATTGGGTTCCCAAGCTCAGCTGCTATGTCAAATATAGCCTTTGCCTGTTGAATGGTGCGAGTGAAAATCTCTGGGCTTTGGTAGAGCACCCCGACGTGAAAACTGCGTGGAAAAACACGTTCAAAAACTGATGCTTGAGCGCTGACCGGAGGCATTTTAACGAGTGGCATTCAAGCTCGATCAAGAGTTAAAAAGATCACACTGGCCCTTTCGCAGCCGGGTTACGTGTCTGTGACGGCGATATTTATTACTATGTTGAAAGTTCGTATAGTGACTGCTTTTTTAGTATGGACAATATGACGTACAAGAGGCAATCGGAACTGCGCATTCCATGAACGCCTCGAACTTTGAGCTAGACATATTGCGGTCAACTCTTTTTTTTTTATTATTCCTTCTCCTTCATGTTCGTTCAACCTTCCCTTCGTGAACGTTTAGACCGCGTGGGGTAGTGCCTAGACCCACGGGGCCTGCGGGACTCGAATTCACTTGCTAAACAAAGTTTTACCACCAACCTCTCGAAAGATGACGCATGACGGAATTTCCTTTCGCTAAACAGGCACGCGTTTTTCCATACATCGGCTATGGTCTTTTGAAATTAAAGAAACTCCAATGTCTTGTGAAATCTTCGTATTTAAACAAAGAAAAAAAAATGAATGTGGTAAGACCAAGACAGTTTCAACACGTAAGTTTGCTCGCCAAGATTTCAACACATCCCCTTTTTCTGCCAACGCTAAACGGTTACCCGATGCAATAGTGCTGTATACCTGCTTTGTCTCTTCGGACTATGGAGGTAGGAAATGCAACTTTTGAATTAGTTTATTAGAAAAATTTGTGGCTAAGAACAACTGAGACTATCTTGTTCTCTCAGTAATTCCTTCAGCGATGATGACCTGTCGGGAATATTGTTCCCTTCCGGCTGCACGTTCGTACGCACAGTAACTAAATTAAGGATCCTGCATAGGTAAGGTCTCAAACTGAAGGCGCCAAGTTTTAACGCTTGCCATCAATTTTCCTTCTCCTCTTCGTTTAATTGACAACATACACGCACACATAAACAGAGTGATTGGCTATTCTTCGGTTTTGTTAGCACATTTTACAGTTTTAGCTCTCCAGGACCCGCAAAAGAAGATGACCGAGATACCGAACATGTTTTACTCACGCCACACCCACAATGTTGCACTGAAGGTCACGAGCTTTTTCCAATATGTGTCTTGCCTGGTCCACGGTGCAACCGAATTTCTCATTGAAAGAAATTCGGCACCCTATGTCGTCGCCTTTAATTCGAAGCAATAACCTAGAAAATAAAATCAATGTACATTGAAGGCGATTGCTGAAAATTGTCCCGATCGCTTTTGTGCGTTCCTCTTTTAAGTTGCAGAAAGTAATTACTGCCATATAAATTCACCGTTCACTCAATCCGCTTGAATTTTTGTTTTACGATTGATTTGATATAGCGGCGTCGTCGGCATTGTCAGCGCAAAATAAACGGAGAATAAACTTCGGGAGGCCAGTTCGGAAACTTGACCTTGTGGCGTCATCAGAACCTGCCCACCGGATTGTGAGCAAACTGGTAACCGTTGCAGGTGGCACTTAAATTAATGGTTTGTAGTGAGCGGTTGCTCGGGAAGAGGAACATGGGTCGCACACGCGCATATGCTAGCAGCACCTGCCATCGTGGTGCAGTGCGTAGAGTTTAGCCACTGAACCACTGCACCAGGAGCCGTATGAGGACTCCCAGGGATCTATGCATGTAAAGTAGGGAATGATCAACTCCGCACATTAAGTCATTAGCCCATTAACGCTATGACGTCATACCCTTAAGGAAGAGCTTAACTGCACCCGCTCCCACAGCCAGGCCCCAATTTTTTTTTTGTCTTTATCTTTTCGCGGACGTCAATACACATCAGCCCTTGAGTTATTTATCACGTAGTGAAATATTTTTAGTGAAACACAGATCCACAAGCTAATCCACGTGTTGAAACTTCTTTTGTTTATGCTGCAAAGAGTCATGCACTATCTAGCCGCCTTGATACTGAAGCCGGGCAGAGTTCTGATGTATATGTTGTACATTCGTGCAGTCATGCATGTGAAGTTGCCTCTTTGTTCCTGATGCACGCATCTGAGAGAAGCAACAGTCGTGAATTCGGATAGGATGGTAGGATGTACATGGTGTGCTTATGTAAAAGTAATAAGTACGGACAACAGCGGGCTGCTGGTGAAGTGAAGTGGAATAGTGAAATCACGCCCCTACTTTGCGTGTTTGTCGGTGACCTTGAGAAGCTCTTCAGCACAGTCGAACGTCATTAGCCTGACGCTGTTTTCTTGGGCGAACTTCATGTGAGACGTGCTTTTCACGGGGTGGGCATATATTATGCGGTCAGGATGGACGCCCATATCAAGAATCGTCTTCATTTCTATCTGCAAATTAAATAGTGGAGAAAATAGGGACGAAAATTTATAGTGTATCACGTCGGCGAGAGCAGGTGTAAGGATTAAATGCACTGCTGAAAAAAGAGTAGCACATTCTGACGTTAACTACAAGTACACAAATAAAGGGTCCTTTGCATTATGCATTTCACAGCTTAGAGGGTATGCGTTCTGTAAGCCGTTCGTTCCGGCAGTGTCTATTTCATAAATTTCACTAAGCTTTCTGCTTTCGCAGCAGAATAAACAATCCCATTCACTCCCAACTGTGCATCGTGCGATGCAGACACAAAGTGCTCCTTTATTTAATTCTATCACATTCATCAAATTTTGCAGGAAAGACATGAGAGAGGCTACCATTCGAATGATATTACGTCAGGCAGCGAATCGGCTAACAAGCTGCAGGCAGGGGTTGTACCTTAAACTGATCTCAGTGTCGTGGAAATCTTATTCAAATAGTCCCTCACCGTGTTTGAGCAATCGAAGTTTACCCCTAAACGGGCCAGCTCATATAGCAGCACGGGGTCTCCGTTGCACTTGATGGCTTCAAGGAAGAAAGAAGAAAGACAAAATGGGAGAAATCACAATTACGGAATGTAAGGTTCTGATTTTTGTGTATGCCTAACAGAAGAACGTTCGAAAGCGATTTCAGTACTTCGAGAACGATAATAACTTTCTGAAAAGGTCGCAAGACTGGTGTTGTTTGTGCTTAGAGTTCGAGGGCCGTGTAGTTCTTCCATAGCCAAAAGATACTTTACACAGTAAGGCGGCCGTCCGCTGTGTTTTGTGCCTCCAAAAATTCAGTGGCTTTACTGTAACACTGAGAAGTGAATCAGGGCCGTATATTATGCCGCGATTCATTCCGTTTTCAGTTATTTTGGCCTGTGCCACTGGCCGCTGCTCCCGGTGTGACGTAGGCGGGGAGGAAGGGGGGGGGGGTGACAACACGCTGCTAGTATTACGGATACGCCCATGATGCCACTTGCATAACCCACATGTCCACGTCATACAGGCGGAGACCGGTGCCGACGAGGACAACTCACGGAGTACGAAAACGCGCTTGACGCAAGTGGCGAACTTTATTGGCCCCCATTCCGTGTCGTGAAAGGAACAAGGCTGCAGCTGTGCGACTAATTGGCGGAGCACGGTCCCTGTAACTAGGTTGGGCTGGATGCAGCGGCAGGAGGGCCGCTAGTGTCGGTGCCGCGAACAGACTGACTGAGCTGCTGTAGTTTTCGTGACGATCATGGCCGAATGAAATGAAAGCGAAATTAACAGTTTTATAATACGGCCCCTATTGGCGAACTCTTGCGCAAGCGCAGTGGCTGATAAACTTTTTGTAAACAAACACTAGGCTTTTCTTTATAGAGTTGGTTTAAAGAGATCTTAACTGTGGATCCTGCTGAAGACATTAGCAGGAACTGTACCGTAGTAAGGCGTCACTTCGGGTAGACACTGCCGCCAGAGCTTGGCCTTCCGGGTGATGTCTCGCACGTCACAGACAAAAAATGCGTCGTCTGCATCCTGCGGTGAAGTTTTTTGAAGTATATTGTTTCCATATGCACGGACAGAAACTAACCTCACATACGTTATAGTCTTATAGTCTTTATTAATGATACATACACTGAAAGACGCGTCCACTGTACTCGATCTCACATGTCTGCAGCTCTGTGTAATGTGAATCTCTCTTGTCCAATCAGGACTCCAGCAACACAACGTTTATTACCTCAAATATTTGAAATTCTTGAGATATTTTTCAAAAAATTATTGGTGTAATTGAAAAGCATTTTAGGCTAGTGATTTGTAAATACAGCGAGGGTTTCATTCACCTGTTAAATCAGCAGGGAAAGTCTGCATGGACACAGCATTGCGGAGGCCTGCTGTGCAAGGGTGCGCCCCCATGCGTAACCATGGCGTCCGCCGAGTCGGCCGCGTTTCCTGCGTGCCGCAGCTGGACACTAGTGTGCTTTCCTTACTACTGATGGAGCCACCAGTCGCGTATGGCGGCGCCGGAGGAACACATTTATGCAGCACGCGCCGTCTGCATGGTTATGGATTTATGCGAGTTTAACGTCCAAAAGCAACTCAGGCTATGAGAGACGCCGTAGCGAAGGGCTTCGGAAATTTCGACCACCTGGCGTTCTTTAACGTGCACTGACATCGCACAGCACAAGGACCTCTGGAATCGAAATGCGACCGCCGCGGCAGGGATCGAACCCGCGTCTTTCGCCGGATAGGTTGACATCACCGTAATTTCAACGGCGCTACAAACAACTTGTGAGATGGAGTATAGCGTGCGCGTCCACCTGATGAGAGCAAGATCGCAGGATCGATTCCAGGCGGCTCCGTTTTGAAAGAGTGTTTCGTTTCGTTTGAAGTGTTCTCATAAGCCCACGCGACCACTGATTTTGAAGAACGCACGAAGCACAACGCAGCGGGTCAATTTTCTTTCGTTTTCTTACTTGTTTTTTATTTGCCTTGTAAGTCGTTTATTAATGAAGACCTAATTTACCAATATTTGTACTTTGCATGTTTCGTTTTTATTCACGGAAGAGCAACTAAAATGCTGTCTTAATGCCGACTGTTCACTCTCTCTGATTATAGTAGTATCAAGAACACCTGGAATACGTCGGAGCGGGAAGGGAGCGTCGAAAGGTCAATGACACTCACTGTCAATGTAATGAAATGTCGGACAATATTAACGAAAGTTGGAAAATAATGCGTTTTTTTTTATTTAACTTAGCGTCGCTGCCGCAAGCGCACGCGGACACCTGACCGTGGCACATACAGTATATCAAGTAACTTTACGACACCACATACAACAGCTGCCGTTTTCATTATAAGTGCAGCGCGTTTGACGGCATAGACAAGAAGACACACAACACACATAGCGCTCTGTGTGTTTTGTGTCTTCTGTGTGCCGTCAAATGCGCTGTAGTTGTGGAAGCAAAAAACCATCTCTCCCAGCATATTGTATTGTAGTTTTCATCAATTAGCAAGCGAATGAAGATTCTTATTTGAGATCGGCAGCAGGATTGCGTTACCGTGCGAAAGTGCATTCCGTTCCGTCATTTCGTGTTGTTCATTTATTTTCCTTCGATGTTTCCGGTGGATACGTGCACATGCAGCCATTTGGTTAGGTATGCACTGAACTAATTCTAGCATTTCCATATGAAATTGAAGTCTTCGCTTCATGGAACTATTTCTCTTTTTTTATTTTAAGTTAAGAACCAGCCGATGCGCTTTAAAACGCGCCGGGACGACCGGTTTCAGTCCAAAGAGATTTGACTCAAGACAGCCTGAGTAGTCGTGGTTGGCGCATGATAGTATTAGTGCTTATATGGCATAAAACACAAGACAACATTCAAGGTAGGGCTTAACTGAAACATTTTGTATACCTGCTTCTCAATTATTTCTCGAGCGGCCTCTTGAGGAGTACCTTCGGTGAAGATGAATGTTTTGCAGGCCTCACTTCCATATCTTGGATCCTGCAAAACGCCAATCGAATAAGATCAAAATGCAGAATTAAGGAGTGCATTCAACGCAAGAGTAGATTTATACAACATGCAGTCGGGTGCGAAAGTTTGCGGGATGGGCGTTCTCGGCTACGAATTTATTTTAACGCGGCCTCACAACCAAGTCGGCTGGTTTGATGCCAAGGGGCGGACCATGTAGTACGTGCCTTGCATTTTAAGCGATAGCCTTCAGGGACTTCACAAGAAGGAATTATTTTTCGCGCCTCTGCCTCTGCCGCGTATACTTTTGCTGTGGTCTGTACATACTCGGCATCGACACTGGAGCAAGGTGACCCATTTGCGTGGCTCACTTGAGCGGCCACCTTATTCAGTTTTAGTCAAACACATAAAATAAACTTAACTGCTACACAATGGCCGCAAGGACTATTGTGCCATAGGTTTTACTACAGGGGAAATGCCCTTGACATGGAATCATTATTCTTGTTCGCCTCTGTAGAAAGGGTACCCGCCTATGACAAGGGCCTGGCCATATAGTTTGTGAAATATATCATGCGACTACGTGAAAGACGGCCGAAGAATCAGGGATGGTTTTTAATAATGCTGAAAGAAAGTGGAGAGTGATGTGCCTTTGAATTGAAACACATAGCGTCCTCAACCCGATAAGTGCACTTAACCAAGACTAAAATCATTGAAGGGGCACATGAACGCCAGTTCAAACCATGACAAACCTGAATGCCAGAACGCCAGAATGGTATAAAGCCCCTTCTCCTACTCTTTTGTTTGGGGCTATTTCGATTTTCTTTGCCCAATGTTTAGGCGAATCTCTCAAGGTGGAGTAGATTTGTCATTAAGGAGTGACTGCTCAATAGCACCCACCCCAGCACAGTCATACGGCTACACAGCAATGCTATATAGCTTCTACAGCGGCTTCGTAGTTGAAGGAAAATTCTTCCTCATCCGGAGTTCGAGCAAGGAACCACCCTCACCGAGGCAGTCAATCTTCTAACAGAGCTAAGTGGGACGGCTAGCTTAGAGTAGGGCTAGAGCGAATTGATGGTCTAGTTTTTAAGAGAATCCTCCAAGTTTGAGCAGATTAGTAATATGGGAGTAACTACTCATTAACCTCCAGTCAAGCGCAGCCATACGGCTACAAAGCAAAAACTGCACATCTTCAACAGAAACTTCATAGTTTCTGTGGATTCGCTCTCGCCTTCACTTATGTTAGCCACCTCGGTTAGCATAGTTAGTAGAGCGACTGGCCAGTGATGTGGACCAGGACGAATTTTTCTTTGACTGCGAAGTTTCTGTGGAAACTGTATAGCTTTTGCTTTGTATGCGTATGGCTGCGCTTGACTAGTTGTTAATGAGTAATTACTGCCTTATTATCGATTTCCTTATTAGACGCCTGAGTAGCCGTGACTAAGAAGAGAGCATCGTCACTAAAGACTTGTGTTCATTTGTGGGAAATGCGTTTCTCATCACTGCAGTATAGACCAGATTATTTTACCCTCACACGCAGGCTGCTGGCGCGCCCCTACTCTCGACACCAGTCGCCATCTATCGGCGCGCGCGGCCCGGTGGACTGCGGGTCGCGCCGGCGCCGCGCGTAGAATGCATGTTTACGTGTTCGCTTCTGTCGTTGTAGTGCTTCATCATAACGTATGAGGGTGTGTGCTGTGCGTCACTACTCACATTTTCCCTCTACCAGACAGTACTGCGGTTATCTTGCGCGCAGTTAGTCGTTAACGTGACATCTCCGAGTTTTTTTCCGTCCATTTGGATGTGAGTAAGTGCGGCGAGGCAGTGCGCGTCTGTCTCGTTGTTTGTGCCCACCATGATGATATTCATATTGATAATTAGTGCTCGTGTCCTGTCTTCACCTTTTCTGTGTCTCGTTTTTCACGCTACGTTTTTCAATGATGATATTCTGCTGGCTCTAGTATTCTAAACGCTGGCACCGCAGCGGCGACGCTGCTCCACCGAGCCGCTGGTGCGGCGGCGCTGCTCAGGGAAATTCTGGGATAGTATTGCAAACAGCAAAGATTTTTCCAGCAGAGTAGTCGGCCAGGTAGCGTACGGACTGGAAACTGGCACTTCTAAGCAGATTTCTGCGCTGGCGTGTCGTTTGTTGCCGTCTTTTACATGCGCTACCATCTATGATAATTTTAGGCACAGGAATGTGGATTTATTGATTTGATTCAGTGGCGTAATAACTGGATAGGCGAGCTGCAGACTGAAGGTCGTCCCAACGAAGCGCGTGTTTTCGATCACCTCATTGCGCTGAGCTCGCTCTAGCTCCCATTAAACACATTTCATGCACAGGATTGTAAGCACAACCGCTACCGATTTCAGTTGCTCTTTCCGCACGCATGTCATAGGGATCAAAGGAGGGGGGGGGGGGGGGGGGTAAAGGGTTTCGTAGTGTCTTTCTGCTTTTGCTATCTACCTTAATCATTGGAAAATATGCGGGATTTTAATACATTCATTCACACTTAGCCAAAGACCTACGCAACGCTGTCACACGCGGCGAGAGCTACACAATAAAATGAACGCGACTTCGGACCTCAGAATTTGTGAAAGCTGGATTCGCTGCTAATATCTATTCAAGTTTTGATAATTTAAGCAAAAGTACGTTTTTATGCACCAGGTTGCATAAACCATGACAAATTTTGTTTTCTGTTGGCGCTGCGACTCAGTTAACAGCGGTAATTTGTTGATAAACTGGCGCACCACGCATGTGACAAGAAAGCCCTGTTTGTGGGTAGTACTTTATGGCTGAAGGAATAAGAGTGCATGGGAATTGGAACTGCATGCTAGCCGCACACCTAATACTTGATATTGAACAAAAAGTTTTTTTTTTGCAGTGGAGCACCAAGACGGTAGCGATATAAGCACGAGCGCGTTCTAAGCGTCAGCACAATTCACGTGAATGTCAAACTAAATGTCATTAAAATGCATCAATGTGCTCCCTTTGATAACGTGAATACTTCCTGCAACACAGCCACGCTGCGGAAGTATGCTCGGCAATGTTTTTTTAGCGCCCGAAGCGCGGCTATATGCAGGCGCGGCCGCGGAGCTGCCGCAGCCCCGCAGTCCCCAAAGAAACGCCCTCACCGCGGCGCACCAGTCGGCGGAAAATGGCCGCGCCCAGGAGCGGCTCTGGATTCTGGTCTATAGCCTTATTGGCAGTCGTCTTAAAATCACAGGGTTCTCTTTCCAGCCGTCCATTAGGGCCCTTATGGCCCTCTTGCAGCTCTAAGCATCTGAAGGGTGGGAAGAATTCTCGTCCTCATCATTCAAACGCCTGTGGCCTATAAGAGTGTCGTGAGTCCTCCAATTCATAGCTGAAGAGCAAACCACGTGACAGGAAGGCTTTTGACCAAGCATGCATACCTACATTTAGATTACCGGTGACAAGATGTCGGCAACCTAGAGCTTGATATGTCGCAGCGAATGTGCAGCAATAGCTTGTGTACATGTTACCAGTATATACAAGCCCAAATCTGTATTCGGAAGTAACGTAGATATGCTCAAGGGGCTAAGCAATTTTTTTTTTCAATAAGCTTCTCAGCCTGATAGGGCACTCTCGTTTGCAACAGCCGATGACACATTTTAAATTTGCTTCGCAAGATGCGAGCGCGTAGATCAGAGCTAAACCTCAGACGACAAGCCTGAATGACTAAGTACAAACGAATGTTCGTAGGCACGGAGGGACGTTGTACAATCTTTGGAGAAATCTCCCCTCTGCAATGCAATGCGCCACTTACCGCGCTGGAAGTGGAGGCCCAGCTTCCGCTGCCACGTACCGCCGTGGCGTCGTCCTTCGAGAGCCTCCAAATGCCCGATGACCGTCCTTTGCGCAAACGTACCTTGTCTAGAAGCAGACATGGTGCCATGCTCTTGGCCGCTGCCTGCCAGTACGATCGCCTGTGTCCGGTACAAAAGTCGAAAGCTCATGCACACATGAAATGAAGGCCAAGAGTATCATTTAAGGGCAAGAATATCAGGTGCAACCACCATTAAATGATAATAAAATGAAGCAGGAACGGGGCGTGTGGGGTACGTATGGGTTGGTGCCAGTGACGGTCTGTGATGGCCAGTGATGGCCAAAGTTTGTGCATGCAAGTTTCCCGTCCGTGGCACATCCGAATTCCAGAACACGCCAGGGCGGGCAATGGTTCTGCTCGACCAACTGTGTGGAGGGTCCCCCTCATGCAGCACGATAACCACCCGGCCCCTCCTGATCGCTCATTCTGACCCTCTACAGGCGCCTGGTCAAGAGTACTGCTACACACGCAGCTACATGGTGGCGGTCGTTCATAGAACAGCGCGTTTCGTTCTGAAGCCCGCGGCAACTTCCACCCTCCAGATGGTTCCGGTGGTAACCACCCACCGCTTGCGCTGACTTGTGGTACCTTTACTACTATAGTACTGCACCGATGCGAAACTCAGGAAGGGGCGCTTTACAGCTGTCGCTGTAGAACGATGTACGGGTGTCGCTACACCGACCGATTTCAGAACTAAAATGCTGGCAAGTAACAACTAGTTTTAGAAAATGAGAATGAGGGAGGGCCAAAGATCCGAAAATGAGGGAGGAAAGACAAAAATGAGGGCATTTGCCCACTTCCGGTGATGGCACAAATTGAGAAAATCGCATAATTGCGGTACTATTTTGAAAAAAAAAAAAAAACTTTAACACTGCGGTTTCGTTGAAGCAAGGTTTAATTGCAAGAATGCATTTAACGACTTTCTTGTCCCTTATGTCAGCATACGTTTGTGTGTGCGCTCGCCCGTCCACACCATGAGGAAGCACAAGAAAATGACCATCTCCAAATAGGTCACTTTCACTGTCGCTTGCAGACGGGAGGTAGTTGAAAACAGATGCGAAAGGGAAGAATGAAAGAATAGGCGCGTCGCAGCAACCCCGTCCACCGATTGGATTGTTGCAGCAAGAGATACCGCCATAAGCACACCCTACCCCCTTTCAACTTCAGATCTTAGAAGTCCATGCAAAGGGGACGTGATAGTTAGCTTGTAATTAGTGTGATGCTAACAAGAACAGCTTTGCTAAAAACTGCCTCTAATTTCATGCGGAGCGAAGCAAAAGAAGGAAAGCAAGGATTTGTGAAAAAAGATACCGTGCGAGAGATAATTTTTTTTTACCACTTATGAATGCACAATAATCTCACGAGATGGCCAAAAAAACACTTCTTGAAAAAGTGGAAGCTTTTTTTTTTCTTTTGGAACCCGCTGTTTTTATTTGTGATGAGTTTTCTCGTGCGTTCCAGCAGACGTTCGTAGCCTCCCTCGTATGTGACCCAGGCAGCACATGTAATAGGCCAAATATTGGAAATGGATGGTTTACTCTGGGCCTTGCTGGACCGGCCTTTGCCAATACGTTTACAATTATGGGCTGGTTACCTGTGCTGCTTGGGGCTCTTATCGGCGGTAGCGCATGCTTATATTGTCCGCATTTCTCTCTCCGAGTGTGGCAAATCTTGTGTGTCTGGTTTGGTGGTTACGTCCCTAAAGTAAATAAAGAACAAATTCTTTCGCCGCGACACCAATTAAAGGCGATTATTCTCCGCAGACATGTCGTACACGTATGCTATCCCTGAATGCTTACAAATGATATAAAGGAACACGTGCATAAAGATGTCTTTAGTGACCACCTTCATTGTGTTTCTCCTTGTGTAGGTATAACATCAAAATATCGAACAGTACGCATGCGTTCCTGCAGTGGTGTAATCTAGGAGTAGCAAGAGTTTGACCGCTAATACTACTATATAATTAAATACCTCGGCTGTCGTATGCAGTAAGAGAAAAGTCCCGTGATTGCCAGCTGACCGACCTGAATATAATGCAGGTTTACTCGGGCATACAGGGCAACGTGGAACGATTCTGGGAGCTCTCCAGATTTTTCCACATATAGCCGCATGATAAATCTCGGTCCTTGGTCATAAGAATATAATGGGTCGGGGTCAAGCGTTCTATGATGTGTGCCATATGTGGAAACGTGATTGAAAAGGGCTGGGATTGGCCCTTGCTCTGCGGCTTCCGTACAAATATATGCGGCCTATCTTTTCCTCTGGACACAGTGAACAGTGCAGATGTCTTTCTTATATGGAATAGTGTGACTTCGGTTAACACCCACATGAAGTTATCCACGCTGCTACAAAGGAAAATTGAAAAACTTTCTCGAATCTCCATAACTGAAGGAATGGTCGACCTAAACCAGGTCGTCAGTTCCGTCGGAGTGGTCACTCTCCAGAGAGGCCCGAATCCGTCAAAAACTTCAAATAAAAACCATTTTAGCACGACCGTAGCAAAGTAAAGCAGGCATCAAGGATGCGAAAAAACAAAACAAAGCAGAAATAACGTCCAACTGAGTGCAACCATTTGAATGCAAGGCAAAGCTAAATATATTTGATAACATTTCCCAGTTGAATAAAAATTTAAATCCGTCCAGGCCTCAACATCATAATGAGCACCTCACCGGAGTAATCGCTCTTCCAATCGAGGTGACATGGCAGAAGGGCTCTTGTAAGCAGTTTTTTCTTACGGTGCCTTTGGACGCCCAGCTTTCATGTCCATTAGCAACTAGCGTCATCTTTGGGCCTCGAGTAGCGAACACCGCGTAGGTCAGTGTGGATTTTTTAAACTTGTAATTTTAACAAAATTGGAGAGCACCGATGGATTCGGCGTGAACATGGTGATTATCATGGCGGGCGTTTTCTGCTGGCTGCGAAATCTCATTTATAAAATGCTTCCTGCGCTCACCGCGACTATTTCCGACATCGTATTTTTTATTTATTTCTCATATTCACCATTATTTTTCTGACATCTCAGTGAGTGCATTAACAATATTACATCCTATTAATCCAATAGCGTTAAGGCTGCTGTTCTGCTGTTCGGCGCCGCCATTGTCGTTGCCGGCCTTGTGAGCGAAAAGCAGATGGCCCACCTGCCACCCGAGTCACGTGACCTTGAGACGTCATCATAACTTTCCCACTGTGGCAGGTGGCAGTTAAGTTAATGATTGGTCGCGAAAGCTTGCTCGGGAAGAGCAACCTAGGTGGACAGGCCCCACCGGTAGCTGTATATGAAGCAGCCACCTTCGGGTACAGTGCCGAATCGCTTAACCGCTGCACCTCCGCCCCAAGAATGTTATGAAGACACCACGCGATCTATGTGGATGTAAAATACAGAAAGACGAATTCCGCATATATGAGTATGCAGTAATAATTTAGGAGAGAGAGAAGAAGTACTTGCGAGGGAGGGATCTCTAACGATATCGCATTGTATTCTTAAGGGTAGTTTAAGCGTTATGTGATTATTAAAGAAAGAACAGTATCCATGTTCGCGAAGTGATACGCAAGGAGGACCCCAGGCCGCTGAAGGGAGCCATAAATGCCCATTGGGCGGAGCTTAAAGGGACATTGAAGCACTTCTTTTTGAAAATTAGACTCGCAGCGGCGTCATATGGTTTTTCATGCTGTGTACTGGAATATCGCATCCGAATAAGGCAAAAACAAGGGCGAACTGCCTTTTTTAGCAGAATTATGCGGCCTGTGACGCGGGGCACACCGTGCGGCGTGCCGCCGCCTATGACTGGTCGAGAGGTCGTGACGACACATTGAGCACCGAAGAAACTGCCGATATGGATCCGGCGCTGCGCTGAGTGCAGATTGCAGCTTTCCGTGGTGTTGTAAAAGCGAATACGGCGACTAGTTTTTCACTGACCTCCAAAGTAAAGGATACTACAGTTTGTTCATTCCAAGTATGACCTGAAATCAAAAAAGACGCAATCAAAAAATTCTACGCCTAGCACAAGCATACGCCAGCGTGAAAAACGCGTATGCATTCCATGAGTAAAAGGTACCAGCACAACCGCGGCCCGCATTCTCGGAAAGGAAGGGGTGCGAACAATACTCAAGCAAATTACCACCACCGGACACTTCCTGGCTCGCCTGAAAGAGCGTCATCCTAAAAAAATGCTCAAAGCGTTGTGCACAAAAAATCCTGTTCTCAGTACCTGGCGTTGTAGGTTGGGGCAACAAAGTATTTCAAGGAAACGATGAAGCAGCAAAAAGCTGATGTCAAAATGAGCGAAGCGCAGTGGCCTAGCACTGCGAGGCATGTGACCAGAAGATAGAGCCGCAATCAATGTGCGCTGGAAACCAAGCCAAATACGCGCATAAGGCTGCTGCTTCAGGCGTGGCACGTTCAGCATATGCCGGGAATTGTTAATCGCTCCCTCGGAAACGTTCGCCCTTCCTAGACCTGCAGATTAGGTTCAGTGAGCTGGCGGCCAACTATATGTGTGTTCAAAAGCCAAGCTAGCAGCAACTCGCCCGCTGTCACAACTTGATAAAGATACCGAGTAAGGTTACGAAACGTCGTGTTTTTTTGTTTTTTTTTTTTGCCATAACTTAGTTGACATTCATTTCTCTCTTAAATATGTAACCGAAATCAGACGGACCTCTGTTGAATGCTTTCATTTTAATTGTTGAGCCAAGATTAAACGAGAGACCGCATATGAATAGCTTCGATGCTTGCTTGCTTACTTGCTTTGCTTTGCTTTGCTTGCTTGCTTTGCTTTGCTTTGCTTTGCTTTGCTTGGCTTGGCTTGCTTTTGCTTTGCTTGCTTTGCTTTACTTGCTTACTTGCTTACTTGCTTACTTGCTTACTTGCTTACTTGCTTACTTGCTTACTTGCTTACTTGCTTACTTGCTTACTTGCTTACTTGCTTACTTGCTTACTTGCTTACTTGCTTACTTGCTTACTTGCTTACTTGCTTACTTGCTTACTTGCTTACTTGCTTACTTGCTTACTTGCTTACTTGCTTACTTGCTTACTTGCTTACTTGCTTACTTGCTTACTTGCTTACTTGCTTACTTGCTTACTTGCTTGCTTTGATTGTTTTGCTTTGCTTTGCTTTGTTTTGCTTGCTTGCTTGCTCTTACTTGCTGTTTCTTGCTTGCTTGGACGCGTCGAACCGAGCCTTGCTGAGCGCGCCTCATGTGTTCTGGCCGCGCCTAAGCTGAGGAGAGCGACAAATGCTTGAACCTCTATAAAGGTTCAGCACGGGCTAATTGAGCATGTTTATACTTTTATAAGAGGCGCTTCTTGGCAATGGTGACACGCATCTCATAGGCGAGAAAATCAAAGGAACTGTGTAATGGTTCAGCCATGCCTTTTTGACAGAAAACTCTAGAGATCGCATTAGCGACAAGTTCTGCATGCAGCCGCTCTGACGAAAGTGCTTCGAGCAGAGTACGATTTCTTTGGTCGGTTTGAAATTCTCCCCCTTCAGGGCAGCGACCCTCTGCGCTGCGAGTTTATAATCTTGTGGAAAACAGTGGAAGACGACACAGTCACGGCCGTAGTTGTTCGTGGATACGAACGCAGAGCAGTACCTCGTGTTGAACCTGATACAAGGTCGGCTGACACGCTACACGCAATACGAGGAACAAAGCATGCAGCACGAGAAACAACGCTCGCTGAAAGCTCGCTCGGGTGCGTAGAAGTACCCTTGGCTCCTCAACGTGACGTCACGTTGGCGGACATGGACGAGGTTTCCCTTTCCGCTGTTCTCTCCTGCACTCGCGCGGGAGATTTAATTCGCGCTTTCAATTGGTGATTGCGCCATTGTTTTAGCCAAAATAGTAAAAGTAACTTCACAGACGTAATCAGCAACGACACTAGCTCAAAACCTTAGAAGGTTAGCTAACTCGAAAACCGCCTCAGTATCCCTTTAAGTGTACCCTCAAGTTGTTTTGCTTCATCGCAGGTCATAATTGCGTTTAATATGACTTTTTACTTATTTACGTTGTGGGGTTGTCATTGGGGGTATAAACACGTGTTCATCGCTGAACTTCGGCTGACAGGGTTTAAAACCGCAGGAATCCCCCCTCGTGTTCGCGTACGCAACCGGGCGCGCGCCGACCACGGCGGGCGTTGCTCTGAGGGGGAACAAAGAAACGACACTCTGGCTGACACAAACAAGGCATTTATTACTACAACAACAATAACGCCAGCTAGCAACAGGATACGCTAAGGGAACGAGGTCGTCCGACTCGCCACGAAGGTTACGAGCGAATGTTGGCCCACACTACGGCAGGGGAGAAGCTTCGTGACCGGACGGGATGAGCTAGAGGGCAGATGTCCACACTAGCTACGATTAAACGATGGCAGATGTCCCCACTAGGCTTCGCCTCGATGGCGGAGAGCGAATGTCGCGCCGACGCGTCAGCGCGCGTCAAGTTCCCAGACGAAGAGCGAGTACTCGCCCCCGAACACGCGCGCAGCAATGACGCGTGTCATGCCGGGAAACCCGCCCGGATTCCAATTCTGCTGGCCGCTAACTTTCTCCTACGAGCGTCCCTTTTGACAAGCCCTGGTGCTGCGCCGCAAGGCACGCGCCCTTACGCTCCCTGACAAGCCACGATGCTGCGCCGTACGGCAGCGGAGTCCTAAGGAGAAGCATCTGCAAGCAACACGCCTGGACCTGTCGCAAGAAGCCAGACAGCGAGGCGCCAGTTTTCCTTCTCCCCGGACGCCACCGCGCGCGGCAAAATTTGAAGCGGTTGGCCCGCGCGATCGCTGATTGGTCCTTTCGGACTGCCGTCGAGTGCTGCCTTTGGATTGGCCAGTTCTAAGGGGCCACCGTTCCTCAGGCTATATAAGCCCCAACGCTGCAGCTTGGAAGTGTGTGACGGAGTGACCGAGTGACCGACCCACCGTGAGTCGAGTGCTGCTCACGAGTGGAGTCGGATGGTGTGACGCGCTGGTGTCTCGCTGATCGTCGCTGTGCGAGAACAGTCGCGTTGTATAGCTCTCGGACCCCGTGCCGATGTTGAACTATATTATGCCCTGTACATAATGTATAAAGCATTTTCTTAGTCTCACCGACGCCTGACTCGGAGTCTTCGCTACCGCTAAGAGAGCTGGCAACGCTCAGTCACGAAACGGGTGGCGAGCGCAACGGGACCACCTCTATGGCACAACACGCGTCCCTGGCACTCGTGTCGATGCGATGCCGGTGCCCTCCTTTGTTGAGTAACTATAAACTAGGGAGTGCCCGTCGCGGGGAAGCAAATGTATGTGCATGTTTTATCCGGGGAAATAGTATCGGTGGGTGATCGTCACTGCACAACATGACGCGGAATCAGAGCAGGGACATGTGATACAGATGAACGTTTACTAGCCCATTGATATAGATCTATGTGAAAAGAGGCAGCATCGAGGGCAGTAATTTACAACAGCTGTTTTCAAAACTAATATTTCCCTCATTTAGCCTGGAACGACAGAAAGCACAAAGATTATGAACACAGCACCATAGTCTTCTCCGTTCGACTTCTTCCTGTTGTCCCTTCCTTTCGCGCTAAATCAGATGAATGTGATGTCAGACTGCAGACTAGCCCAAAAGTTTGCTCTTTTGGAGGCACCTTAAAAAATTACTGATTTTGCTTCTTTGCCAATGGTAAGACCCCATTTTTTTGAGGCTAGAGCCAACGAATTGTAATGCTCGCTGGATATCTGACATGACGTCACAGGCGACAGATATCCATGACGTGAAATGGCCGAATACTGAATTTGAAGAAAAAAAATTGGAGGGTTATCAAGGTTAAGCCCAGTGGATGCGAAGCATGTTAAGCAGCTGCCTCAGTGTGGATGGGGCGGAGTCGCCGATTCCGCTAGTTGAATCACTGGTTGAGGCTTCACTTATACCCTCGGAGCGTTGTCGTCGAGCCGCATATTGAGCGCGCCGCTTGGCTAGGCGTTCTTCGCGTTCTTCATCGGTTTCCGTAGCACGCTGCAGCCTTCGTTTTGCATTCCTATTATTAACGTCCTTAGCGTTTGGAGGCATCTTGACCGCATACACGCCCGGCGCAAAGACGCTGGCGCGGTTGCGGGCACAGAGACTGACGCGACGGCGGGCGCGCGCCGCTTCATCCCTGGCGTGACGTCATCACGTGACGTCACATCATGTGATCTCACTTCAAGGGCAATGGTGGCCACCGCCGGGAGGCGACCGACGGCGCGATATGAGGCCCCATCTGCAGCCGGTGTGACGTCATCACGTGACGTCATGTCACGTGACCCCACTTCAGAGTGAATGGTGGCCACCGCCGGGCGTCGCGCGAAGGCCCGAAACCTACGTTTATATGCTTCGCATAAAAACCGTTACAAAATATGATCCATATACTGCCCCGCTGACCTATATCGCATGTCCCCGTTCTGATTTTGTGCCTGGATGGCAATGACAAACATGTCCTAGAATTATTTCTTAATTAAAACGTACGTACAACTAACGGCTTAAAAGAAAACAGACTCGTGGGCAGGACATAGAGATGGGCATGCCACTAAAGGAGGAAAGAAAGTCAACCAAAGCTGACAATTGGGAAATCAGAAGTGCGTGGCTACCAGCAACGTAGTGTGAAACAAGCTAAAACATTAAAGGAAGGAGACGTGTAACAGCAATGCGGCGTTCAAATGAACGCCTGCCAGATCACAGTTTGAAAATTCTTTGAGACAGAAAACAACAGCGCTAAAGGGAGACAAACAAGAAAGACCGACGCAGGACATGTGCTATGCGAAAACAATAGAACACAGCCCTGCCTGACGCTGCCAACAAAGAATGCGGTTCTACTGCCGATGGAAAAGCGTAGCGAAAATGTTGCGTAGCGCGAAACTTTGGTTGCTATGAGCTGATTGTGCGCAGACGCTCGCAGCGCCTCTTGATGGCAGCTTGTGCCAGCTTATTTCCTCTTATTATCAGTCGCCTATCGGACTCCTTGACGCACGTTTCAAACATTTCGATGAATGGCCGCATTCTGTCTGGGTGGTTTTGTCTACGACGAAAAGGCAACGACCAAAAAGTTTAACACAGCATATTTCTTGAAGTTTACGTGACTGCCCGCAGGAGCAGGAATATAGAGCGTGAGCCTTATTCTTCGCAGGAGCATTTCCCTCTATTTTTTTTTTTCCCAAGAAGGACCGCTGAAATGTACCGGTACAGTCAGAGTGAATGTGAAGATGACGGTATCGCGCCAGTCTTACAAGTCCAATAAAACTAACGCGACGGTTCACATCATGTCCAACAAAGCTAATTGTCAAGATTGGAGGAACATAGCTATCTGTATGTTTTAAGCTTCCTGAAAAAGTAAAGTTTGGTACAGCGCCCTAATTGGGAAAAGTTAAGCCCAGAGCGATAGCGATCTCCTTTATATTGACTGCAAAGGTGCGGAAAGTGTTGTTACTTCGGCATCGACAGTTATGGGTGAACCGTACAGAATGCTCATCCGCGCATTGTGACTATGCACGTAAATATTTACAACACGAGGCTGCATTCCTTACCTCCTACTCCAGCGAAATATAAAGCGTGGACATGACGTTAAGAATGCCCAATATCGAAACTCACCAGTGATGCAAGCCCGCCAGTTGAGTCGCAGTCCACGCAGCAAGACAAAGCTTGTTCGTGCAGGCAGTATGGTTTCTGGAAGCGAATTCGTGAATAATAACCAGCGAAATTGCAATTGCTCCTGTCGAAAGTTCGCTTAAAAAAAAAAAGAAAACTGAATAAACTTTATGCTGTGGTGCGTAAAGCGAGAACCCAGTCATAGTTGTCACACTGTACTGTATACAGTCCCAGGAAATCTGGACAAGAGCTTCTACTTTGTGCGGCTGCCACCACAGGCTGCATGGCACTGAGCGTCACAAATTAACTCGAGAATTTTGAATGTATCGTACACCTAATTGATTTCCTATGGCCATCAAAAGCCTTCGGTGTGAGCGCAGGAAATATTTCGCAGGTCCGGGCCTGCGGCGCGTAGGAAGACTTAGTAAGTAGTATAAATATTTCCAAACACCACTTCACGAGAAGCTTTAATGTTTTCTCTATTACAAACAAAAATATTCCCGTTCAATACACGGTGTTCGCTATCGGCGCCAGTTGGTGATGTCCAGGAAAGCTGGGCATGATACCCTCTCCGTTCTCCGGAGCATGCCACCAGGGCAGCGCCGTCTTGCATGAGTGACAAGTGACACTCTCGCATAAGCGAATAAGTGACAATGAAGGCTTAATGTAAGGCCCACCTTGGCTACGAGAAAACTGAAAACGCTAGATTCTCGAGAGTGCCGACAATGGCATGGCACTACGTGCAGGACGGACCAAGGTAAGCGGGAACACTTCAGCGCATAGTTCTGCGGCTCGCGTAGCGCCATCTTCGGGCGCATCGGGTAGCTGGGGCACTGTCACTGTGTGTGGGCACTGCCTCATTACGTGGTCACACTGTCTGTGTGAGGATCCAGCTGCTTAAGTTGCGCGAGCCGCAATACCAAGCGCTGAGTGTTATCCCCCTGTACCTCACGATTCAGACCCACTTAGAGGGTATTATCACCGATTAGGAAAGGAAAGCTGCAGTTTTCGGATGCAACACGATGGCGACCGCTATCATACACGACGATGTGTTGCACTAGTTAATGTGGGCTGTACAAATATCATCGTGAAAAAAAGAAAGCGGGTAGGTGGTAGTTACGGAGGCACAGAGGATGCACACCTCGGTCACACTCGATAGCTGGAAATTTAGCGCAGGAGGTTAGTATACATACCAGAGTACTTACAAACTTTTACTCCAAATAAAATTTCGGCATGCAGCTGTGGGAGAGCTTATGTATGCGTTACCACGCCGCGTCGCTAGGTGTTGTCTAAGGGAGGAGACTGCAGGGCAGGTGGCCGGCGTTGAGAGTAGATAGTAATGCGACGCTGTGTCGCATAGTTTCTGGCTTTAACTTTGTATCTTGCAACTGCTATGCTCTGCGCGGGTGCCGTGAAGGATGCTGAACACCTGCTGTGTATTTCGCTGCCGCTCCAGCTGGAGAGGAATGCAGGTGAAGGCGTTCTCTTTGCCTAGCGACATTGAACGTTGCGAAAAATCTGAGCGGGTGATGCCCCGGTATGAAAACGGCGGTTTTACTAAAAACACTTCGACATGAGTGACATGATTCGTGTCGATGAATCGATTGTTCTAGGTGCCGTTGCGACGCGGCAGCGCGGGATATCGAAGTTGAAGCCGGACGCCGTTGGGGGTTATTCGACAACCCCCGGGCTTACTTGTCAAAATCGAAGTTGAGACCTCGGCTGATAATGCAGTAAAAATGTTCAAAAAGTCGCTGAGAGCCATCAGCTTACCATGTGGTGGCGGACTCAAGGCCGGTTGTGTGCAATAGCCTCTCTTACGCAGCTGCTGTTGCTAATGATATTGCGAATGAAAAACTTCGCTCAATCTGGCGTATATAGAGGGGAAGTACTGACGAGGGCTTATTTAATGAGGAGTGCCCACCTGCTTTTCATGAAACAGGCCGATTGTCGCTGCACATACCATCCTGACAAGGAGCGCACAATACTACCTCTAACAGCAGTATGAATTCAGTCCACGAAACTGGCAATAAAACGACAGCCGTATAGCAACGCTGGGCTGTTGATATAAACTCGGCCGGCAGCATTTCATTGTCTGTTGGGGATATAGATTCTGCGAGGATGTAAAAATTCTGAAGCAAGGAACTAGAATGTCAGGTTCAGAAAGGTAATGTAGCGCAACCAGGTAATCAGCTTTTGAGATAAGTGGGTGTGCCGCAATATACCAATAGTCACATCATCACCTAAGAGAAAGGATAAAGGCTATGCTCAATTTTTAAATGGAAGGTGTTTAATACAGTAATTCTACGCACTGGATATAAGTCAGAATTATTGGCCGTTTACAGGCATGCGAATTTGTTTTGTAGCTTGCATATATGCAACAGACACTTGTATGAGGCCAAACTAAATTGCTTACGGGAATTGGTTCATTATAGTCATATTAGTGTTTCATACATCATCAAACTAAAGAGGGCTAGTTGCTGAGTAAAAGTACGGGCCTTTCAGATCAGTCGCATTGTTTTTTTTAAGCGCCTGTGAAATGCCATACGTAAGCACTAGTTCACCATGCCATTGTGAGATGGAAATGCGCGGTCGCAAAGCGTTGCGTTACTCAAGGCGAGTTGTACGACAATCAATGAAATTCTGCAGCCCATGTCCCCTGAGTAATGCCCGTGTTTGAAGACGAAATGCGTGACATGCGCGTTCACGAGTGCCGACCGCTGTACTTTCGTGCCTGAGTGAGTTATGACAGACATCTCCTCACCGGGTGCGTGCATAGTCGTTTGCTGTATCACCAGGCTGGAGCGAAATCTCCGCCCTTAGTTTTTTTATAGTAGTTTCTCGTTCATACTATTTTGTAGCGACAGCTACACTAAGATACCTACCTCACACTTCGCGTGACTAGCAGCCGACCTTGAATGATCTTGGTTGAGGTATGGCTGGTGTTGCTATGCGCTTATATCCGGTTCTGGTTCGAGCCTGTGGCTGGTGTTTCTATGCGCTTATGTCTTGCCATGTGTGCTCCACTCAGTGGACCACCCTTGCCCTTTAACCTTTGACCTGGACCTTACGTTTGGTGTGGAGGTGTGGAAGAATGGAAGGTGTGGATCATGAATGGTAAGCTACCATTCATGATCTGAGATGGAAGGTTCTCTCAGATCATGAATGGTAGCTTACCAATATCCCTGAAGAGAAAAGTATACAACAGCTGTATCCTACCGGTACTGACCTATGGGGCAGAAACGTGGAGGCTAACAAAGAGGGTTCAGCTTAAGTTAAGAACAACGCAGCGAGCTACGGAAAGGAAAATGACAGGTGTAACGTTAAGAGATCGGAAGAGGGCGGAGTGGGTGAGGGAACAAACGCGGGTTAATGACATCTTAGTTGAAATCAAGAGGAAGAAACGGGCTTGGGCAGGGCATGTAATGCGAAGGCAAGATAACCGCTGGTCCTTAAGGGTAACGGAGTGGATTCCAAGAGAAAGCAAACGTAGCAGGGGACGGCAGAAAGTTAGGTGGACGGATGAGATTAAGAAGTTTGCGGGGATACAGTGGCGGCAACTGACAAAGGGCAGGGTCAATTGGAGAGACATGGGAGATGCCTTTGCCCTGCAGTGGGTGTAGTCAGGCTGATGATGATGATGATGATGTGGAAGAAGTCACGTGGCCTTTGCGTGATACCAAGGGAACGTGGCGTGTTGGAGTGCGGGTGTGACGTCAGCGTCCGGAGTTGCATATAACCGAGAGGTTCGCGCCGCAGCTTTCGCTACGGTTAACTCGGTTCGGCCAAGTTGAGTCGCAGCCTCATTTTTTCCGGACCGCTTCCCTTTCTCATTGTATGCAAAGGGCGCGCAAGCCGAATAGTCGCTATACAGCTGTCGGACGTAGGATCTGGCGTAGCAGCTTTCACTTCGACGAGTTGAACGAGGTTGTAATGTAGTCGGCTGGTGAAATATTCGCATTGTACTCAGGTATATGCCGAAAAAAAAAAAAACCTTTTCATGCCCATTACTATGCCGCACAGCTAAAATAACATCCTCTTGTTGTCCTTAAGCTTTTCTTTCCAAGTCTTTTATAAGTTCCAGGAAATATCTTCCACACAAATGACTTGCACTTAACATTGCTCGAAAAACACCGGAAGCAGTCTCAGCTGCGACGTAGAGGTGCCGTAAAGAGCCCGTGTTGGCGTCGTCTGTGGCGCCCCTAGCAGCAGCTTATTTCCCTGTGCCGAACTTGCAGTGAAGCTTCACGACCACATACAGTATTGAAAACTCTGTATATAGTAACCGTTAGAGATAAATGAGAAGCTTGTGTCGCCAGCATTTGTTCAGTGTTCGGGTAATCCAAAACAAGTGCTCCGCGGGAATTTCAAATGTTGTTAATTTATTTTCTATGGCGTCACGAAGGACTCCATGATCACATATCATGATCTCACCAATCATCTTAAACTAGAGAGAACTTTCTCGCCTCCGGACTCAATCTTGACGAAAGAACAAGAGGTTATGTGGCATCACCTACAGATGACATCGATATGCACCCCATACCTCCTCGCGCACATTTATCCGGCTCTATACAACCCGAACTGTAAACACTGTGGCCAACGAGCCAACTACGATCACGTGCTGTGGGATTGTAAAATAGGGCCACCTCCGGGTGATCTAGTTACCACTCCTTCTCTCGACCGGTGGGAGGCCGTGCTGGCTAGCTCTGATCCCAGAACGCAAGTTCTAGCGGTGGAGTGGGCTGACAAAGTCGTCGAGGGCTATGTACTCTCGACCACTTAACGCGACCTCTTAGCAAGCTCTTTCCGGCGAATAAAATGTTTTACAATCAATGGCCGTCTGAAATAGTTGGTGTGAGCTGAGGAAGAATTTTTTACGGTCATATTTTGTAGCAAGCAGGAAGAGTTAAGCATGATACTCACAATGTTTGAGCACAACCTCTCAAAAATATCTGCTTTTCTCACAATTGCTAGCTTAAAATACCCGCACTGAGTCCTGCGGCGTTCGCAATCCGATTCCTTTTTCCGACTAACCTTCTGGCCTTTTCTTCTGCTCTTTCTCCTCCTACTGGCGGCCAACAAACGACGCTAGTGTGTGATATGTGCAGGAAAGCTGAGCATGGCTACTAAATTCGCCACAGAGGATTAGAAGACTGCAAGGTAACATACCGTAAACGTTTCAGTAGGACACATGGATGTAAAAAATAAAAAAAACAACCTCGGAGTTGGCGTTTAACAGGAATTCGTTGTCTAATCCACGCTGCTGTACTTGCTGCAAGCTGTGTTTTTTGTCTCGTGACGTCGGTAATGGTTTAACGGCACCCATATAAACCCCTTAGCCTAATTTTCCTGTTATTGTTAGCCTCTAAGTTTTGAGTTTGAGGGCTTGGTAGGAGAGCATTTCGAGAAAGTTTTTAGTTATAGTTGAAGGGTAGAGTAAATGAATACACGTAGGCTCACCGCGTCGACTCGTGTCCACAGCTGACGGCGGTCTGCGTTGCCCTGCTCTATGCCAGGTTTTCAACCAACCCGTTCCGCTTAGTTGGAAAGAAAAGAATATAGTCTATAAAATTGTGTTAAATCTGCTGCCTTTTATAGGGAAAGTATTTAATAAACAGGATTATAGAGTAACTGACGAGCGACACTTTTTCTTTACTATTCGCAGCATGCTGCGAACGGCGTGTGACACGTTCTTTGGAACAACGACAACCAGTTCATTTATCTCTGACAAAACATTTCCGTTATCCCTGACAGAACTTGATTAGCGGACAGGAGTGTCATGCGTTTGAATGTTGACGAAAAGAGAAATAAACTGCAACGCGTCGCATCCCTGATGACCTGCCTTGCAGCAAAAGTTGAAGGGTTGACCAATCGGAGACAGCAACACGGAGTGGAACTACACGGCGCTGTCGGATCTACCTCCCACCCAAGCAGCACAGTTAACAGCTCCAATATTGGTAACACAATGGCAAAGGCCGGGCCTACAAAGGACCAGGGTGACAATACCAGTTGTTTGGGGAGTTGGTGTTCACGGTGACCCATAGCAACAGCGCAACAGACGGGGCTGAGCAAAAGACACAACTAAGAGCGCTCTGTGGTGTGTCTCTTTTTGTCTGTCTTGACTGTCGCGCTGTTGTTATGGATCACTGTGGACTAGAGTGAAACCATTCATGCATAATATTGGGTCTATTACCTGCACTGCTTGGACAAGCAGCACAGAGGGTCGGCCCAATATTGTAAACGTACTGACAAATGCCGACCCTGCAAAGGACCACAGTGAAAACATCCATTTGCAATACTGGGCCGATTACCTGGCTGGTTGGGAAGCTTGTTCCTATTGGAAATTGTCAACTCGAGTGTATTTTTCGGCACGAGTGGTCACAGCACGTTAGCGGGGACATCTAAGGAGAGATGGAGGTAATGAGACAACTGGCGCAGGGCTGGACGGCCACATGTTTTATCCACGTGCGTGGCTGTACATGACGCCGGGTGTGACTCCTGGCGGGTTATTATAACAACTACGCAAGCAATGCATCGGCAGCTGTTATGGTGGCTCATTTAGCTGTTAAGAAGTTGCGGTTAAGAAGAATGTTCGAAATAATTAATGAAATCCCTTTCGTATGAATGCAATGGCAATTGTCACGTAGATAATAATTCCTAACGAGGCAACTTTTTAGAACGCAGCTCTTAGGCTCCCTTTCGTGGATTCCGCGTCGTAGTTGTCGATGCAACATGCCACCTGACAAAAGTGGCAGGTAGAAGCAGAGCGAAAAGCCACCTGCCACGGCGAGAGTGGAAGAATGGGCAACAGTAAGGTGGCTGCGCACGGGAAGATCCCGGATTGTGGCTAGCAGCGTAGCATATCACCTGTCAGCCATGACAGGTGACGTCGGAAGAGTCGTGCGCTCGAATTGCGCGTTACCGGCTGTTGTAATCGTCGGTAATTTTTTTTTTTTTAAATTTCACTGCGCATATTTTCTTCCCTTTCTATCTAAAACACCCTCACGTTCTTCTCCGTCAATCGAGTAATCACCTCTTGTTTTCACTTTTCGACATCTGAGCATACCCTGGTCATTTTTAAATCCGAGAGCATATCAAATTTTTGTGTTGTCTCGCTTTACTGAAGAATGAAGCCTTACGCCGGATAACAATATGTTGCTTCGTTTTCCAGTCTTGCGTTCATCAATGGCGAATTAAATCTTTGGCTTCAAATGTTTTTCGGCAATATTGCATCCTCAAGCACCCAGTCTTCGCCTTAACAAGTAAAACGCTCCCCTTGGAATTGTAAAAACCCTTGACATTTTCAATGCCGTCGGAATGGTTCCACAAAGATTTCTTTTCTATGGGCTTCCCTGTGCTCATGTAAAGCTCCATACTTCGGCGCACCTGGCATGTCGTACTTTCATTAGTACGTAAAATGCCTCTCTCGTCGTGTACAAATACTTTATTCTATAAGCTACGCACTGAGAGCGTGCTTTTAAAACATGGCTAGACAGAAATAGAATTTTTATGTTTTCGATAGATTGCTGCCAGTCTGACGCTCGAGAGAAAACCGAGCATTAGTTCATGAGTTGTAAAGTCGCATTACTGTTATGCGCTGTAGTTATGGAAGTCAAAAACCAATTTGCCCAACGGACTCTATTGTGGTTCTACAGAGGACCGTGAAAAAGTTTATTAGACTGCTCGCTCATACTCTACGATACCTAACAGCTCAATTTCCCTGTGCATGAAACAGCAAACAGTAAATGCCCACTTCGGCTAATTGAGCCAGTGCCGACACAACTTGCAATTAGCGCGAGTCTTTCAGGGTATAGTTCATTGCCCTCAGTAACTGATTTTCATCGCCTTCCCTCGATTCGAATTCACTATGGCCAGCATCTCTCTTTTCATTAGAACACAGAGTAATTGCCCAGGCGGAAGTTCATTTAAGCGACACAAAAATTACGATACGATGAAACATATGACGCGACGATTCTGCGACAGCAGTTGTATTTATCGTCGATGCTTACTTTGATGTTTTTACTCTATTGAATGCTTTTACTCTAAGCCGAGGCGTCACACTACGGCCAGTGTCATAAAGAAGTTTATAACAATTTCCACCGTTTCCAGTGTTATAAAGAAGTTTAACGACTCTGGCTGAAACCCGGGCGATTTTAATGCGGGAAGGTATGTTTGTGCTCGCTGACGTTTCGAGTCCGGGATCACGCAGCCATCCCTTGCACACAGTAGTGTCCGGCTCTGACTTTGTCGTCATCATGCGGGGCACGGAGTAAAAAAAAAAAGACGCCTTGAAACGCATTCACGTGATCACATCGTGCATATCCCACGCCTCATGCCTCGCGGTATCTTCGTAGGGGTGTGCCTTTAGTGATTCTTCGAAACCGAATCGAGTACGAATATTGTAGTTAAAGACCGAATCAAATAGGAATTGAATATTTGTGTCATTATTCGTGCATGCGAATATTCGTACAAAACGAATATTCATGTGAAACAGGGAAGCAGTTGCAGCTGTCGCTGTCGAAAGATGCAACGCTGATGTCCACTAGGGAAGTCAGAACACGAAATCTGTATATTAAGTCTGGGGCCTTCTGCAATACGCATAATAAAATTACGTTTTGCTACTGATGACGACAATGAAAAACTAACGCCAAATCCCAATTGATGATACGGACTAGACTTTGAGCCATATCCTGCAAGATTGTTGTTCATGCCGGCGCGTTTGCTAAACCTGGATGAACTCTGTCATGCCGCGCAATCTTGAAGGCCATATATATGAGAATTTTGAACGATGTAAATAGACCGCGTTGCGGTGCTGAACCCTGCTTTCCGCACAGACTTATCGCGGCAGCATGCTGTGCGGAGTCGAAGTGTGTTTTGTATATGAAACAGTCTTCGAACAAAGTACTGCGTGCCTGATTCGAACTCCGCGACAATTATTAGAAAAATATTCGAAAACTTGACAACGAATTGCATTAGATTTTCGAAAATTTCAAATACTCGGACACCGCTATAACTTCGCGTCATCACGTTGGGCGCAGGGTTTCAAACATACTTCTCGCAACGCCTTGAAACGGCTCTCACGAAAGCACCCTGAAATGACTGAACGGCGCTCCATCCATCGCACCTGCCCACAAGCATCCGCAGCTTACGACGCAGCTGCCAGCGGTGACGTGGGACATCACACGTGTAGCGGGAGGGCTATATGAATCCAGCGGAAGCGGGGCGTTGCCCTCCGAACGCATCACGTATGCGAAGGCAAGATCCAAAAAATACGGCTTGTTGAACACGCGACAAACGCTGTCGGGACACTTCCCGCAAATGCGATGCGCGACGAGTTGCTCATTACTGTTCCAGCATATTTCTCAAATCGCGAAGGACTCGTCGTAAACCTTTCCAAAACAGGAACTCAGCGTCACATACTCATGTGCGGCAGCAGCATTCAAAGCAAACGCAGCAACTGCAAAATTAGGGCGTGGACCACCTACCGCTGGTTCTCTGCATTACCCCGAACCTAATCTCCGTTAATTTTTTCTTATGCAGTACAAGATTCCAAGGTGGAGCCAAAGAATGCATTTCGAGACTAATAAAAGTTGCAACTCCACGGCGTGTTCCGTGTGTATTCGCAGCTTTTCTATCTTGCATGCCAACCGACTGGCCAAGACAACTAAGAAATTATGATGTGTGTTTTGTGTGAGGGTTAAACGGAACGCTAGGTCACAAGGTATCTTCTCTGGCACCTTCCAACAACGCCTGGGTGAAAGCCAATGCTGGCCATGTTTAGTACACCTCGGGTAAATGGTACAGGGTCCGTCAGAAGTTCCCAGGCCGCAGAGTGGGTATGCTTTTGAGCAGTGCGTCGGGCAGTTACGACACCCGCGATGCTCTAACATCTGTAGAAGGTAAAAGAAGCATCGTTCTAACCTTTTACAACCTCGACAGCTTTGTCGGCATCTTAAGTTCCAGGATATGCCAAAGAAAAGCAGAACCTGTGGCCTGGAAACTTTTGACCAACCTTGTACATACCGTCGTCCTTCGCTGCACGCGCCTGTTCACAAAATGCAAACAAACACAATGAACACATTGTCAAGCAGAGACTTGAAAGTGATGGCAGTATATCGGGTGGCGAAGTGGTTGGTGGTGAGAGAAAGACGACGTTTGCGACATCGGAATGTGTCCCAAATATAGGGAGGCTTTAGGGGGCCGGCGTGGAATATACGTCTCAGTGTATTAGTGCCATCGAGAACGGTAGGTTGTGCGCAGAGAGAGACAGAATGGATACACGAAATATTGGAAGGTTAATGAAGCGTCATACCTCATTCCTGGTTGGCTACTGCGCATATGGGGAGGGATATGAACAAAACGAAAGACGAAGAGGAAGAAAAGTTAAGCTCGTTTCAGGAAGAGGCTGAAACACGTTATGAAGAGGTCGGAGAAGACAATTTTATTGATCTTAGGAAGCCGGTAAACGAGAGCCCATATGTTGTTCTTAGGTCCATTCCGAGGAAAAAAATATACTGATGTGATGTTTGTATGTGTCACAAAAGTGGAAGCATATATAATATTTAATGTCTTGTTTAATTAAGCATATGTAGGCGGCCCGTGTGGTTAAAGATATCATGCACCTTAAGCTTTGAAATACAGATCTATTGGTCGCGTACGTGCACGAATGCGTGGTATTAGCCGTACACCGCTCCTCTAGTCAACCACCGGATGCAGACGAGGGTTTATGCGATGATTGTTCTGTTTGTATTTTTCTTTTTTCTTGTCTTCAAAGTGATCCCTAGCAGCACGTAAGTAATGGCGTAAGTCTCTCTTTTTCTGTTTGCGCTTTTTTTTCTGGTTTTCACAGTGACCCTAAGATGTGCGGACTTTTTTCAGTAGACTTTTTTTCAGTGGCGAGGTGACCCCAGCCACAGCTCACAATTGAAGCGACCTTCACCCCTCTGGAGCAGGAAGGTCATACGGTGGCAAAGAGGTGTGTGAACGTGCATGACATTTGAGGAGTAAAAACCGCCGCCGAAAACTCCCAGGACTCCGATCCGCCGGCAACACCGCATTTCCCTCGACAACCAGCTTACTTTTCGGGAAGGACCCCCACCTTTGAGAAACGCTCCGTGTTATGGTGAATAGACTGTCGCTGCGCCCCCCCCCCCCCCCCGTCACCTTATGCTGGTTTTCAACTTTATTTCAAATTTGAACTTTTCGCTTCATTTCATTATTCCTCTGACTTCGTTAATTGGAATCGCTTGAGTGTAATTTGCATGTACTCCTGCAAAAAAGTGTAAATACATGTCTATAATACTCTGTTAGCAGCTATCATTTCATATTCACTGATTAGTGTATGGACGCGTTTGATTTGCCTTCCTGAGATTAAATTTGTTGCTGTTGTTACCTGAATTCGTGGCTCTGTATCGAATTCACAACGCTGAACATAAACCGTCTAACGCTGGGCGTCAAACTACACCCTCTTTTGCCTCCGTTTGGGAGGGGGATTCTCATTTTTTCCGGAACCGTGACAGTATGTGACAACCTTAAAGGCCGATATACTAAGATGAAGCATCTTAGAGTGGACCTTCGCTTCCCAGTTTAAAGATAAGGAACCTTTGTCGACTGCCAGTAATCGAGGTTAAAAAATCTAGTGTGAAGTCGTCGGCATGCGAGCACGTTACGGAAAACGCTTTCACCCCGGTCAGACACTCAGAAAATTTGGCAGCTTTTTGCCCCTGAAGCACAAAACGCAAAGCTGACGAAATATGCTTAATTCGCATGCCATGGCATAAAAAAAAAGAGGTTGTGCGGCCACGGTAATCTTGTGATCAGAAACACTTCACATGCTTGCATTCCTATCGCAGAAGCCGTATTTCGATGGCCGAGCAAGGCAAGACGCACTATTTACTCAGGTTGTGGAACAGGTTAAAAAACATTCAGGAGGCCAAAATGAATGCTCCACTAATGCATAACTACTGTACTGGGTGTGTACTTACGTAAAAAAAAACCAAAGCTTACACATTTAAAGTCTTTTTATTTTGTTTTCAGTAAAATAACACTGCCATGTGGGGCTACAAAACAGTGCGCGAAAACCTTTAGTTCGAAAAATCAGAAGCATTTTGTTATGTGATTGCGATAGGCGGAAATTTCCCAGGCGTAACACTATTTCAGCCTTATGCTCACCTGTTCAAAAGCCTGAGCTACAATGTTCACAAGTATCTTTCAAACGCAAAACCTTTTTTCGAGCAAGGAAAGTACTACGATGAAGCAAAAAGCTACAGAAACCCCTCAGTTCTGAGTATGCAGCGTACACAATATTGGATAAGTGAATGGCCCTAGAGACAACAAAAGCTGCAGCGGATATGCTTTTTGCTGTTTGGACGATTGGCATCGGCCGGATGAGCGAAGCGAGGAAAAAGAAAACTTTTCCTTTGGTTAAAGCGCTACAGTTATCTTAGCTGACGTCTTATGAAGAAGCCAGTACTGAGAAACACACGATAAAAAGCCAGACTTACAAATAAGGCCGGAGGAGCTTGAACCAAAGACTTGTGTTCGCCATGCTACACGGCACAACGGACACTACCGCCGTCAGAACGGTATCCACAGATGTTCCTGGCATAAATACGAGAGCTGAGTAACGCACTCAGGATTCGCAACGAAAAAAAACAAAAAAACTGCGAACTAATCTCGTTTTCTTTCGTTTTTTTTTTTTTTTTTTTTTTTTAAGAGGAGCATAAGTAGCTATTTTTTTATCAGTTTGGCCTCTCGACAGAACTCGCACAGCTGTGCAAACTATGCACGCTTTCTTCTTTTTTACAAAATTGACAGAAGTGAGTGTGGTATGTTCGGGATTGGGGTTTCAGTCACGCTTCGTTCGGGAGAACTAGAAGAGCCTCGGAGTTGTTTCTTTTTTTGCGTCTTTTGCAATGTGCATGAAGGGCTGCCAAGTGAGCCGGTTCCTCTATGAGCTTTACTAGGTGTGGGCTACTAGTCGCGCCTTCTGTACACACGTATTGTCCGTGCCCTTGCTTCAAGTTTACACATAAAGTTCACTTTTTGTTGTTTTTAAAGTATTTGTGTTGGCCACCTGACAGTGCCAAGGTCAAGGCATCTCCTGCGATGACCACTGCTAAGTCGATACGTCCACATCGAGGTAAAGGAGAGCCCATTTATTTACAATTCGATGCTGCAGCACCAGAACGAAGCGATTCACCTCCGCATTATTGTTTTAAGTATGCCAGTAACTTCCAGACATCACCCATAAGTTCAAGCTACGGAGCTTCCCATAGAAAAACGGCATATGGGCGTCTATGGAAAAAGCTATGTATGTCCGTCTATGGCCTATTATCACCGTCTATACACACCAAAAGTGGTGTTAGTTGCCAGCTATTGAAAATATGTGCTACTGGAGCTATAACTTCGGAAAAATACAATTGTTTTTAGCTCTCTATCGAAAAGTATAGCCGCCTGAAACTACAGCTATAGACGGCCATACGAAAGGTTTATAGCTGTTTAGACCAATTACCTACAGCCGGCCATAATACATTTTTGTATTTATTTTTACACAAGTTCCGCGGATTTTCCAGGTGCTTAATTCATTCATGTTTTTGTCACGTTCTGCTATGGCTTGCCTACACCCAGATCATCGTCAGGCAACCATGGGCGCTCAGTACGTCAGCTACCGAGCTGTGTTTAGCCAGCCGCAAGGTATGCTTAGTCTGGTCTGCTAACATAAAGCATGCAGACTCCCCTTTGTAGTAAGCGTCGGTTTGACTTTGTTGTCTCATGAGCCAGGCTATTTTTCCGCAACAGTACAGGTACTGCACAACATTTTCCAGGGAGTGAATTTTCGCATTTAGCGACAGGAAATTGTCACAACTGAAGATGGGAGACCCAGGAAGTAATCAAAGTCGTTTTTTTGGGGGGACTGCCGATCCCCGACAGGAAACTAAATGGAATGTTCAGCAAGAATTCGGTGCGCTTGTACAATACATCCCGTTCGAGAAAATCCTCAGCCGATTAGACCTGCCGATTCAATGACCGCATATTTAGTTTTTACGTTGCACACTGTTCCCTTTCCGCCGTTCTCTCCTCAAACCTCTCCGCAACGCAGAGCCGCATGTCAGCGCCGTTGATTCGCCGGCTATACTGTTCATTGTATTAAAGAACATGTCCTCTCTCTCTCTCTCTGAGATGTGTCACTTTACAGCGTTCTTAGCACTGTGTTACCTGAAGATCCGCGAAGTTAGAGGCGCCCGACAGCATAACTAACACTGAAGTTTCTAGAGAACACTGGCCAGGAAGGCGAGTATAAAGCACAAAGAACCTACATTTATTTTTGCATATGATGTACAGGTGGAGCGATATCCGGTATAAATTATGTAGGCTTGATAGCGTTGATCCCAACCCCACCACAACCGCCATTTCCTTCCAACTCGTTTACACCAACTGTTTTTCAAGCAGTGTGGCCTTTTTACTGAGGCTATGATATTGAATATTTTGTGGTGATGAACGAATTCTTAAATGATAGGTAGGGGTTGTACTTTCCGTTTTTTGTTGTAAATTTGGCGGATTTTTTGGTGTTTATATCGGAACGATATTCTCATGTGGTACCCCTGTGCGCTGAAAAGTCATGCTTTTTGATGACGGCTTGTGTGTTAACAAAATCATTTTATGTAGAAGTAATTAATATAGTATCGATGTTAGAAATAGTTCACCAATGGTTAAGAGATAGGGAAGTATGACAAAAACATAAACAAATGTTAATCTCTAAAACTTGGGTTCCGCAGTAATACCACTGAAGGAAAACAGAGTTAACAGAAGCAACAAGGGAGCAGTACACATACATTTTCCTCGCTTACTCAATTTGAACCAGACCATATAGTAGCCTTCATGTCGGAATAGTATTATTTGGTAAATGCAAGAGGATTTGTTGCTTTCTAAGACACCACTTACCTTTTCAGTCATGGAATCATCAGTGGGAGCAGCGAAAACTCCACAAACACAATGTTAACTTTTCACAATGTTAATTTTGATACGGAAATAAAATGACCTTGACCGGAATCCATAAAGGAGCCAGAGGACCTTCTATCACGCAGCCCGAGTGATGATGGCAGCGATGGCAGCGCCCCTTAACAACCGCGGAAGCGAGAGCATGGCGCTTTTTCGAAGCGCTTTTGCACGGCTTCGAGTAGGGGGTAGCTTGTTGCGGTTATAAACGTTGTAGACGTCGTTAGATGTCAGGCAAAAACTTCTTAACCTAGTGACGGCTGTGATCAGGAGATCACAGCCTGTGAGCCCAATGCGCTACACAAGTAGACAAAGCTTGACGAGGTAATGAAGCCTCTCGTCTTGTACCTGGAGTTTGCCTACAGTAGCGAAGCGAAACCTCAAAACGTACAACACTACTACTTAATTCAACCATCGCATTTGCACTTTCTTAATTCTCTCTTTTGGTCAATCGTAACCCGTACTCCATAACCAGCAAGCTACGGCGTACATCCTAAGGTACTGAAGTCTTTCTGTTTAAACTGTGTTTGAGAAAGTGAATGCGGCGTAAGTTTACACTTTTTAGACGGAAAACTCAAACCCTTACTTAAAGGCTTCAAATACTTCACACAAGTGAAGCGATAAAATGGCTTAAAACATAACGCCTTCCGGCAAAAAAAAAAAAATGTTTCTTCTCATACATGTTTGTACTACAGCAACCTTCGAAAGATAATGTACCGTGGGCCGAGGTAAAGCGAGCACTTGACGAGCTTCGCCGTCTTGAGTCTCAACATGCGCAAGTAGAGCCAAATAGGAAGAAAATAAACTTAAAAATACATGTATATACGTATATATACCAATGTAGGAAGCCAACAGTCACCGTAGCCAAGGAAAACAAAGAGGATGCTTCTAATATTTTTTTGTTGTGGGGTTAATCAATGAGAGATTGATAGTACAATTATTTTATGGCTGCAAAATAATTTTTTAACGACAAGAAAAAACAACCGGTATCAAACCCCAACTTTCAGTTTTCTCAAGGCAGCGAGCAAATGTTAGATTTTGGAGCCGAGTCTCCTTCACGAATAAGTATGAAGCAAGGATAAATATTTCAGATAATAGTGCGCAACATAATTTGAAACTTCGTTTCTTTCCGTGTTTTCATCTTCTTCTTTTACAACCTTGCTCTTTATAGCATGTAAGGGTTCACAAGTTAATAATAGAACATTACTAATGTTCTCATTAAAGAGGGAGTGCTGCTAAACTTCCCTGTGTTTTACTTAGTTCTGAAACGAATCTGTCTATCCTAATCTAAGGCAATGGGAGTACTCGTCGACTGTAGTGCAGTACGAATGATACTTCGTAGGTGTTCAAAAATGGTATAGACGAAAATATCTTAAAGGTTTATCGAAGAATATCGCAGCCTCTGTGTTCTTTACATGCCAAGGAAACAAAAACCCCGTGCTTGAAATCTTACCCAGAAAAGTTATGATGTTCGCAATGAGCTAACTAATCGAAGAAGAGAAAGTGAAGAGCATGTGGAGGCTAGCACGGCTAAAGCGTCGACGACTTCAGACAGGACTACTGCTCCTGTACGTTGTCTTTGTGTACAATTTCATCCGAGCGGAGATATCATACCTGGTACCTAAGTTCAGGACCATGACGCTGCTTTCAAAAGGCCACCTTCTAGAGACGCCCGGCTGCACGTTTCCTCTCTACGACCCTTACCACTGGTCGGTCCGGAGCAAAGCCAACGTCTCTGATGCCCCGTACGAAGAGCTGTGTTCAACCCGAAACGCCACGGTCATCGTACAGAACCTGGACGTGTTCACATTGGACTCAAAACGTCTTCTTTTGAGCTACAACGTCACGGAAGAGGACGTCGAATGCCACTACCGCGAGGTGTTTAGAGACGAGGACGCCGAGGTACCGGACGTCAAGCCCACCCTCGGTGCAGCACAGGCACTGCCCTTTGGTGAGCCACTGGACGCGGAATACGTGCAGGTGTCGTGTGAAGCTAACGGGACGCTCCTCTTTACCGAGTACTTTCTCATCCCTCAGCGGAAGCTGGCAGAACCCCAAACTAACGGATTGCAGGGCACGTCCCCGTTGCGAACCGGTCGCATGAGCATTCTCGTCCTCGGCATAGACTCAACATCGCGGATTAACTTCAACCGCCACATGAAGAAAACGCGGAAGTACATTACCGAGGAACTAAACGCTTTCGAGTTACTCGGATACAACAAAGTCGGCGATAACTCGTTTTCCAACCTGATTCCTTTACTCTCGGGAATTTCCGGCCCAGAGGTCGAAAGCTTGTTCAAGCGCTACCACTTCGACTCGTTTCCTCTGCTGTGGAAGGCTTTCGAGAGTCAAGGTTACACGACACTGTTCCTAGACGAAATGCCGTATTACAGCCCCTTCACGTACCCTAACCTAACGGGTTTCAAGGATCAGCCCACCGACTTCTACCCGCAGCCTGTGCTGTGGCTGATGGAGGAAAAATTTGGCAGTGATAGATACTGCGCGGGCTCTCGCTTGAAGACGAAAGTTCTCATCAGATACCTCCGTGACGTGTTAAAAATGAACCGAGATACGCCTATGTTCTCGTATGTCTGGTTTGCCTACTTGGCCCACAACCACATGAAAGGCATCAAGATCGTGGACGAACCACTTGAAGCGTTTCTTCGGCATCTTTCGAACGAAGGCATCCTCGAAAACACCGCTGTACTCTTCCTCAGCGATCACGGTACCCGCATCGGCCCATACCGGATGACCGAGATAGGTCGACACGAGGACAAGACGCCATTTTGCTTCCTCATACTGCCTAAGCGCTTTCTAGCGCAATACCCGCAAGCGGCTGCGCAGTTGGAGGTCAACCAGCTCCGCCTGATCACACCTTACGACCTTCACGCGACCCTGCTTAGTTTGTCCCGTCTGCCCGCGCTGAACTTGAGGCCGACGGAGAAGGGACTGAATATCTTCTCCAGAATACCGCCAGAAAGGACTTGCTCAGACGCATTCATAGCACCCGAGTTCTGCGCTTGCATCGGTGGCTTCAGCCGCAAACTGGACGACCTCGAATCGGCCCTGTCTTTCTCCCGTTACGCCTTGTCATACATAAACGCCCTTGCACAACTGCACTTTCAAGACAGGTGCGTTGTCTGGAAGCTGAAGAGCGTTGAAGAAGCGTCTGCTCTCGGTGGCCGCGTAGTTGGGAAACATTTGATTCGCGTGCTGATTACTACGGTGCCGACGGCTCACTTCGAAGTGTACGGGACGCTGGGAAATATGTCTTTTGGTGAGAAGCATGTCGATTTCTTTCAAAGATTGGACTGGTACAGCGATGGAACCAAGTGTTTGCCCAAAAGTGCTTGGCAGAAGGCGTGCATGTGCAAGCCAGAGTTGTTAAGTAACTCTTCCACGTCCATCGTGTCGTCTAAGCCAGTCGCGACGAGATAACAGGAGCCGAGACAAAATGTGCGAGGATTTTCCTTTGTTAAAAATGGTTCTGAGAAATGATGTGTGTCTGTTTTGGAGTATTCTCGCAAGACTACCAATTTTGGCTGACAATGTAACGATTTTTAAGGTGTGTGAAAATCGAAGTTTTGTGGAATATTAAAAGCCCATGATTCTTTTTTGTTCTCGTAAGGAAAGAAAGATTGCTTTGAATGACATCACAATGCAGGCTTCGTGGACCATATTAAGCTCTCTACTAGTACGACCTACGGAAATTGCCCGCTGTCGTAAACAATTTGTGGGATTTTATTTACTCCGAAAGAATATTTTATGGAGGAAATCGCCTTGGTAGGTGCTCCTTATAACCTTGCACCAGGAAGAAAGACAGGAGTCGCGGTTTCACGTTCCGACTTAAGTTCGTGTTTCGTGTAACCTGTTCCGTAGTGATTGTGAATTAGAGATCAGCGATTGCGTGTCTTCTGTAAAATGGGAACCGATCAACGTAATCTACATCAACTAAAAAGAAAGACAGCTAGGCGATTGGCTGATTGAGCATATATATTAACTATCTCCAGCGTTGTTATCGTTCGTTCGACGAGCCTCTTTGCTGTTAAGTGTTTTCGCGTCTGAGCCACTATGACTCTCCCGCTCACTAACTATTAAAAACGCCGACTCCAAAGCTCGTTCACCCTCCTCCGTTATCAAGGAGGAGTCAGGAGCACGACGTGTGTTGCTAAGAGCAGTGACAGACATTATTCAGTGTTGCGTATTCTACTGCTCCCTCCATACTGCCAACTTCCCCACTCAACAGCTTTAGCTTTCTTGCCTCCGACCTAATTTTTGTAACATGACTGCGAGAAAGAACGCTTGGAAATTACAAAGAAACCTGAGTGTACAAACTCGCACGGCTTTTAAAACTCACGTTTCAAGCCCAGCCTTCGTGCTTCGAGCTTCAAGGAGGTGGCTGCGGTGATGGTGTGGAAAGACAGGAATCGGTCTTAATACAAGCAAAGCAACACTACACACAGACAAAGCAGCTGCAAAGATATAAAACAAAGGTACACAGACACACTCATTAGCCGGAGTTGTTGACTACTGCCATTAAATCCTTGCGCTGGCGTGCAACACTTTGACACGGGCCGCTTGTCCACTGTAACTGCATTTACGGTGCCCTTTTCGGTAGTTAACTGGCTATGGGTTTCAACCACAGACCAACACGTCGCAGGTTGGATTTCCAACCATGGCGGCTGCATTTTGTTTGAAATGAAGTCTCGTGTACTGAGGTTACTGTGCATGTTAAGAAACTGCTCTTAATCTAAATTTTTCTGATTCCTGCTCTAAAGCGCGCCTCATTACTTTCATTACGAGAACGTTGAGATGTTTACGTTGGGCTGCAGTACGTGGTGCCTTGTTTCCAGTGATAATGGCACGCCTTTCCGGAGTGGTCACTTCCCGGTTTGGCCGGAATGAGCGAAATATGTCCGAGTTTAGAGGGCGCCGGCACGCACCGTGTACAGTCACGGGTGCGGCAATGAGGAAATGCTTAAACCAAACGTCCCCACAGCGCAGCCATGTGTCTCATCCCGGCACTAGTTATTCTAATAAGCTGTTTAGATTATGGACAGCTGGGTAGCGTTTCGTGGCAGCGGTATGTCTATTCTATGCTGATTATTACTGAGTATATCTAATCGTCCTTATAAGCTGCTCCACATTAGAAAATTTATATTGACTGATTGACCTCGCTCTGACTTCGCCTCGACTGCGTTTCGCCGATTCTTGCTTTTGTTGCCTCAACTAATCATGCGCTGTTTTATCTACAGCTGTGCGTCAAGTGCATCAGTGGAGGTGATTGACCCACCGCCTGAATTAGTTTCGGCACGGGTAGACAAACACTTGGTGAGCCCACCTGTGCTGGCGTATCAGATTCTGCCTGCCAGTGGCTCATATTTACGAATCAAATTCTTTTGAGAAGGACAAAAAGTACCGAAGGGGTTGTTTAGTGGTTCGAGCGTCCACCTATAGTATGCGGGAGGTGCCCAATTCGATCCCGTTGCTAACGGCTGCCCCGCCGATTTTCCCGTGGGTACAGGCTTTCCCTTTGCTGGCGTAGCGGCTTCTAAGCGGTAGAACACAGCGGGGAACATGAGTCTTTGAACCAACCTCGTGCAAGCCATTTAAACCCCCTTGCTCATGGCACTGTTTTACCAAGCGGTCCAACCGCCGCAAAAAAAAAAAGACAAATCAACTTAGAATAAAAGACGTTTTTGGCAACTTGTTAGAACATTGCCAAAGGTGTACAGTCTGCGCAGTTGGCAATAGCATAGTTGACTTAATGCAATGGTTCTTGAACTTAAGACTGTAAATAAATACCAAAGGGAAATAATGCGCAGTCAATGATGAAAAAAAGAAACTCACAGAACGGTTACCACAGCGACATTCAATTACCGCTGCTTGTGGTGGTGCGTATAATACGCGGTGCCTTGAGATGACGATTTACATTGCCACCATGTGTGACGTCAGTGCATGCTGACCAGTCAGCGCACCACGGTGTTACACCGACGCCAATGCTGCAGAACAGGGAAACATGCCCTTAACAGCCATCGCTTTAAATGTGAAGCGGCATACGAAAGGCGGTAAATGGTTCAGGCAAGGCACGTCCACCAGTAAGGGTGCGCCTGAAATTTTTCTCTAATGACTGCGTTGATTTCCTTCCATCCCTTTCCCAAGATTTTGAACAGCGACAGGGGGCATTCTTCTCACTTCTTCGAATCTTTAAATCTCCGCACCAGCAAGTGGCTGGGATAAGTACGTGGCCGCAAGAGCTGTGAGCGCTTTGAGTCCAGAACTTCTGTGATCGGTAGTACACGCGTCGATTACTTACTAACTGAAGGATGATTACAAAGAACTAAATTTGCCAGTATCGGCTATTTCGACGTTCGACTGTTACCAATGGATAATTTCTTTCGTTTTTTTTTTTCAGATATATTTCGGTAAGCAAGACGGCAAGAAAATCTGCAGGTATACTCGGCCTACAGGACATGTTCGGCTGTGTCTGCGGGTTTAGAGAAGCATGCGCGTATTTTCATCCTCCGGCCCAGCAGATATATGCAATACACCTACATTGAGCAGGTCATCGCCGCCGCAACAGTGATTTGAATTGAAAACGATTCACTTCGTCTCCCAGTGAAACTGCACACTTGCTGTCCCTTATCTCTACGGGCTCTCATTTCGTCACTCGGATGGAAGCGGATGAAGCCTTGATCATGTTTCCAGCCCGCTTATTGACGGTTTTTGACGGTGCACCGTCGACTACAGTAAATAGATAGGCCCTGGTCGTCGCAGCATCAGTACGAGCTTTCAGCTCTTGTGCGGACTTAACGATGAGAGGGAATGTGATGGCTCCGCTTCCTTCATACACATCTGCGAGCAGGGAGCTAGTACGTTTGCTCCCATCGCTTTGCCTCGCCAGCTCCGGTCGAAACCATGGGCGCACATGTCGACTTTTTTTTTTGTTTATCGAAGAATACAATAATTAGGAGTGGTATGTCAAGCTCGAGCAAGTTTGTTGTTTTTTATTTATTTAATTATAGATGCTGCTATCTAGCACGAGATCATAGCAGAGTGGGTATACGTAACACATAGAAACATACAAACACACACTCAAATTATCTACATTTGCAGGCGTTTTCCAAAAATCATTAAAGAATTCTGAGTAACAATCTTGCTATTAAGATAATCCCAGTCAGTGATTGTCCTTAAGAAAAAAGAATATTTAAACCCTTCTACCGCCCGTTCAAAGTGGTTTTTGCTGAAGCACATCTTTGTCTCGTGTTATAACCTGAGGAGTAAGCAAAAAGAGTGGGAAGTATTATCTTTATAATGAGCGTTTACCGACTGAAAAAGAAGCCTAGATCGGCAGACGCAATTGTGCACAGTCACTGGAGGTAATCCACTGCGTTTTAACAGCTCGACGACAGATCTACGACCGTATAAATTGTAAGCAAACCTAACTACCTTATGCTGTATTCGATGTAGTTTGTTATTGCTGGCTAAGGTGATAGGCTCTCAGATAATTAGGGCGTATTCCAAAAACGAACCAAAAAGTAAAGTGGCTGTGGTTCAGTTCAGCTAAGCCAGGATGTACACTCTGTTATGCATGGTTAGACGCGGTTTAGCTTTGGCTCATCTTTATTGTTTCAAGGCTTCATATAGAGCAAATTGTTTCAGGGAGAGCAAATCACGTGATGCGTCACGCGCCACAAGCGCAAGAGCGAGTATTTCTCTGACAGGGAATATTAGAGCTGCCACGGAAAAAGTGGCCTACAAATTTGCCCAAAATGTATTCTGTTCTGCTGGAAGTTGATGTAAAGTTGGACAGCTCTGGCAGCTTGAAGCCAGAAGCAGCTGGCGATTTCTGGGTTATAGAAGGAATCGCGCACCACACAAGCGGCTTTGGAATGACCCGGCCTGAAAGGCATTTTTGTAATATAGCGTGGCCTTCAGTAGGCATTACGTGGTGCTGTCTTGAAACAAGGAAAACAATAAGCTTTTGAGGCTGATGAACCAGGGCGTACATTACAGATATTTGGGAGATTTAGAATAGGGGACCCAAGCTTAGGAGTCCCCTATTATAAATCTCCCAAATATCAAACTTAGGAGCCCTCTATTCGCACGGCTTATACAATGGCCTCGCGACGAGTACTCGTAAGAGCTTTAGGATAGGAGGCCGACCGCATCTGGATAACGTTATCTGCACGCAGCAAAATTTTGGCCCAAATGTCAGACGCTAAATTGCAAATTTGGCAGTTAAGTTTTGGTGTCAATTTTATCATGCTAGCATCGGCAAAAAAAAGCAGGAAATCGTAAAAACAATCTATTATGTGAAAAAGAATAGCTGCTGACCTCTGTTTTTTAGCAACAAACACAAAGCCGTCTGAACATCCCACACTTCCTGACTTCGCAACTTCATGACGACCACACAACGCCTCCTACTCGCTAAGCCTAGCTGCTGTTCAATCCAGAAGTAATACTAAAATCTGCTAGAATTTTGCCGTACCGTCATTTTGAGAGAAATAAAAAGCTTCGTGCACCAATGATTGTTACGAATGCGAAACAAGGTTAAGTGACAACTACGAATTGATGATAAGAGGACCACGCTGTTTCGTCGGCTTTGGGCTAGCGTCCCCCGCTATCTAAAGGACCTAACGGGCGTTTCCGTTCTGCGCGTGCGCACTGGAGCCCCGCTATTCCCCTACACTCTTAAACCAATAGGGTCACCCTATTCAAAAGCTTTCTATCGCTGATAGGGCGATGCCAGTGTTTAGTGTATTTCGCAGTCTTGCATATGTTTGAAGTAAGGCCACACAGTTATTGCTCAAAGATTGTTGATAGCGTTTTAGGAACGTCAAAATTAAGGAAGCTATGCCTACATGTCGACCCACCCCAGACAATCTTTCGCGCAGCAATACGGTACAAGCATTTATGCGCATGAGATGGCATGAACATAGTAACCAGGCTAAGGCATCATTAGAAAGAGTGCCGCAATCCTTAGGTACTGAAATTAAAGGACCAAGCACATCACAAATCGGAACCGCAACCAACAGCGACGCATGCAACCTTCATCCACTGCACACTCGCTTCCTCTTCGCCTGCTCGCCTTACTCTTATTCCAGGACCCATCAGAACTAATCACTTTTGATGGTCCAGGAAATTTATTTAATCATTGAATTGTTACGGATGAAGTGACCGCCACTGCTGCGCACAACAGGCTGCAGGCATGCTTTTTAAAAAAATCCAAATAAATTCACAGCATATAACATACAGGCTTTATGAACAAATGGACAAGTATTAGAGGAGTCTATACACACTTACACACCCTATCAATCTCTGGAGATTCAACAGTCTTGCATCTTCTCATCCTTATAGATGCTTGGGGAAATTCAGTGTTTTAATATGGTCTGTGTCCAGTATCTTAATATTCTTCATGTGTTTTTTTTAATCAATAACCTCAAAAAGTAATGATAGAGAAAGGGTACTGTTAGTAATGCAAATATGGCTTCCTTAAAGGTAAGAATATTTTTACTCTCTGCATTTATTTAAATTAATTCTCATATGGGTATGCAAAAACACTTGATAATAGCGCAAAGAAAAAAATGTCTCACAGAGTACGCATCTTAACAACTTCCCTCACCAGAAGCTCAAACGCGTCAAAGCCCCCCACGTCACACACAAACATGCTAAGTTATTGAGTTTCTAAGTCGAGTACATATTTGCTTTAGCCGAGGTCTCAATATTTGGGACTTGGTCCTTACCCAAGAATCTACTCAAGCTATACGTGGCCCAAAGATCTATGCTTGAGTTTCGAAAATACACCCGCATGAATGTTTAACACGTTCACTGCGTCGTTGGTCACAGGTGTGCCACGTCATGTATTCATGCTACACGGCCACAAATACTGCGCAGCACGGTAAAGCCGTTGGACAGCTCATATTTTCAAGGAGCCTGCGAAAAGCGCGCATGCCAGGTATAGCTACTCCTACCTGTTTTCGGTTCCAAGAAGTAGGCTTCGCAGGTGAATTGCATAATTAGTGGGTTACGCCACGCTTAAGAAAATTTAAGGGTGGCCTACCGTTAGGCTACGGCGCACAGGATCCACGACCTTGAAATTCGCTGCCACAGTGCGCGCGTTAAACACATGTTGCGTCCCTTCTTCAATAGAGGAAATCCCTTCGGTTTTCTTCGGAACCATACGTTACATGCGTGTGCACTCTTGTACGCACTCGCAAACACATAGCGCTGCTATGTTGCGTCACACTGCCATTTGGTGCTGTTTTTTTTATGTGCTGTTTTTTCGCGGTTCTTACCGTAATTAACTGTCACTGCGCCTTATAGTATAACACGGCGTCCACTTACCGGCGTCAGTCAATCTCGTTGTAACAAAGAAAGCGAAATGAGATGTTATCGCAGTGCGCTTGAGGCTGGCTGAAACCGGATGCCTACGCAGTAAAACGACCTCTCGTAATAAGGTAAATGCCTGGCGCAAGACTGCCAGTTCTGACTACGGGACAGAAGAATGTTCATGTCATTAGCCGCAGCTGCGTATGTATCTGGCTTAATTTTCTGCTTGTGAGCTTACAGTAATCGGCCTGATACAGTAATCGACCGCCTGACGTAGACGATGTGGGCTGCATTACTGGATCTTGCTGGATTTAATTCGGGTATTCAGTGTGTATCGATATATGTGAATAATACTTTATGCCGCAAGGCACGCTGTCGCATTAAAAAGAAAAACAATTTCCGCTGCCTTGGTGTTGCAGCATCCATGCAGCAGCCATCATACACGTGGTGTTACCAGCATCGCTTGAGCACCATGTTTCTGTCCAAAGTGCGGGACGGCAGCAGCTGTTGCCGTTGGAATGGCTGTTGACCTTGTCTGACTATGCGCGCGCCAGCAGCGCCCGTACCGAGTATTCCCTAAACGGTGTCTTGCAGCGGATGCTTGCACTCGTTCAAGCGCACATTGAATGACTAGCATTGCACACTATAGCACAGTACACATCGCTTTCAGAAATCGCATGCAGGGCTACGCCCATCATGGTGCTAGAACAACAATATGATGTGTGGCACGTAAACAGTAAATTGAGAGGTTTAACTCATTGCCTAAGAGGGACGTCGTAGTGGAGGGCTCCGGATTAATTTAGACCACGAGGGGTTCTTTAGCGGGCACTTACATCGCGCAGCACAACGACATTTTTGTTTTTCGCCTCCACTGAAAAATGACTTCTGCGGCTTGGATCGCACCCGCGAACTGGTGATCGGCTACCGACCACCAAAGCCACTTGTGGGGCCAAGGACAACTCAAGCCGTTCCTGAACGGCTTTTCCCTTGGTTCCTTTTTTTTTCACTGTATAGTGAGAAAATAAAATAAAATAACTGTCATAACTGTCAACTTGAGCCACTGAGCATCGCGGTGGGTGAGGGGTGATATGACGCGTGTGGACGCCATTCGGTTGCCGTATTAGCTTTACCAATCAGCCACTCATTCTCTTTGTTTCTCTCTCTTTTAGGGAGTTTGCTCTTAGCCATTTCCTCTGTTTTGTGCCGTTGTCGTCGGCGCCGTCCGCAGTCCTCCGAGCAACCTTCGGAGGAGATACATGGCATGATGTTGATTGCAGTCATTCTATGCATGCATATCAGTCGGATCTCCCGTTGTGCATGAAACCCGATGCCATTGGTGTTGTTTTGAGCGGAAAAGTAGCTGGCCCCGCTGACACCTAAGTCACGTGACTTTGTGACGTCATCACTACCTACCAGGTGTATATATACATCTGGGCAGGTTACCCCCTGCCTACCTTGGTAGGTGGGCCAACTTCCAGAACCAGCTTTCAGGGAAGCATCAGTGACATCGATAAGTGCAGGCCTCATTGCTAGCGTACTAAAATAGTTGGTTTATTGGTTTATTGGGGTTTAACGTCCCAAAGCGACTCAGGCTATGAGGGACGCCGTAGTGGAGGGCTCCGGAAATTTCGACCACCCGGGGTTCGTTAACGTGCACTGACACCGCACAATACACGGGCCTCTAGAATTTCGCCTCCATCGAAATTCGACCGCCGCGGCCGGGATCGAACCCGCATCTTTCGGGAAATCAGCCGAACGCCGTAACCACTAAGCCACTGCGGCGGGTAGTACTAAAATAATACAATGGAGAGGACTGGCGTTAACACCTGAACACATTTTGGGGGACAGCAGGAAGTGGAAACTAGTCTATGAACGAGTGTTTTGTTAGCAAAATTCTGCGATTAAGCTAACTGGCAGGACTTTGCAAGTTCTTAATGCGACCAATGAAGACTCGCGCTGAACGGTTAAACTAAGGCATAGCCTATTTTAAGCAGTTTTATTTCTTACGGGAAGGTCGTAAGTTCAAATAGGACTTGCGAATGGAGAGAGTTTTAGACGAATCGTTGCTGCGTATTTTTCTCATTAACTTTGTCCGTCAACTCGTGCAGTGGTTTGCGTTTCAGCAGATTCGCCGTGGCAAGCATTTCAGGTGTTTAATTATTGAATCCATCCTTGGCTAGGATAAATACGGTCACACATCATGAGCATGAACCTGTTCTAAATGTTTTATTCTCGACTCTGCATTTGAGAAGCCATTATTCGTTTGTGTTTCTGGTTTGCGTTAAAGCTTGTCTTCCTAAATTCAGCGAATATTATACTGTGTCTGTTGTCTGCATTCTACTTGGACGTAAGCTTTGTTCGAACTGATGAAGAGACAGCCTTATGATATCTACACTACGAATGACAGAGTTGCTGAATCAATAAATCGTTGTGCCTCAAAGTATGACGGGTTGTTTCTGTTAATTCCACTATAATCCGAACTTCTTCCTCGAAGACTTTAAAATACAAAGAAATTCAAAGGGACACTTAAGCTCCACTTTAAGGATATGCCGCGACAGAGTTAATGCGCTAATGCTCATATGTGGAATTGGTCAGTCTTAATTTTACGTTCATAGGTTCCTAGGAGTACTTACACCATTTATTCTGCAATGGTGTTGCGTTTAAGGGATGTGCCATTGCCCTGCGATAGAAGGCGCCGCCATCACTGCGGCTTCTGCGACCCAGGTTGCTCTTCCCGAGCGACCTTTCGCGATCAATCATTCATTTAACAGCCACCTGCCACAGTGGTCAGTTTGCTCACAATCCGATGCGCAAGCTACGATGACGCCGCAAGATCCCGAGACCTTGGTGGCCTTGCTATGTTGCTTCTCTGGCGGGTGGCCGCCATATATGCCACCCTATTTTTCTCTCACAACGTCGGCGCCGGGTTTTCTGTGTAATGAGACCTTTTACACTATCGCGTTTATATACGCGCGGCTTTCCTGTCACAACCTTCACATCCTTTGCATGTCTTTAGGTGGTGGGGGTAAAAACGTTCATTTCCTCTGAAAAGAGGGAGTTACATGGAGGTTGCTCTGGGGTCAGGCTTAGTGCCCCTCCCCTCACAAACACTAGGTGGAGTCCCTAGTACGGGACCCCAGTGGCTTCTTCAGTAAGGTCGCGATTTATGAGTGTCGTTCCTAAACCTTTCAGTCGCTTGCTGGCTGCATGTGTCGCCGGTCACACAGGAACGTTTGACCGATTGCACATTGACACCGACTTGGCCGCGACGAGACAGCAAAAACAGGAGGAGAGAGAAGGGATGCTTGGCCCGGGCCAGGAATTTATGAACTGGTTAAAAATGCGCTTGTTGCTGATGATGACGGCGACCCTGAGCGTCTGGCTTGCGTCGTATAGTAGCACCCCTAGCTGTCGAACGATCATTTCAAAGACCCCCGGACCGGCAGTCGATCGACTGAAATGCCAATTGAGCACGTCGACACGGGTAACTTCGATGGCCGACAGGATGGAGTCAGTGGAGAAGCGTACGCGGAACTCTGTCGAGGTTTTAAGGGGTTTCGAGCGGAGGCTGTGTGCAATCTCGGACACGGAGTCCTCGCAGCAACACATTGAAGAACAAAATCAAAGCATCATCGTGTTTGAGAATACTGAACTTCAAAATATACGTCTTCTTTTTTTTGCACACACACACATAAAAAAAAAAAACAGGCCGGGAGTCAAAACACTGCAGCACGCATAGTGCAGTCGGGGACAAAAGCCTGTGGACCACGTGTTCCTCAAACGAAGCCGATAGCTCTGCTATTAGCAAGTGGCTGGAGACTACCCTTGTGGAGGTGAAAGTCAAAATTTTGTTCTTTCATCGCCATAACTGAGGTCTCCAGGCAACCGGATAATGAAGACATTCCTCATTTTAGAACCGCATTAGCCAGCATTGTATATGTGGATCATTGACTTGTTTGCTTCACGCTCACTTTTTTGTATTGTGTTTATTAGAATCGTCGATTTCCATCTGCAATGTCCCAGGCCTTGATGGTAAAATAAATAAATAAATAGAGCCATCGGCTACGTTTGAGGAACTTGTGGTCCATGAAATTTTGTCCCCGACTGTACCAATGTTTCCAGAGAAACAAAAATACGCCCAACACCAGCTCCCTCAAAAGTGTATGAATGATATATAAAGCTTGTCCACGACAACGAAGTTCACTTGAAGAGTGATTAATGCTACTGTAACGAATAAACAGTTTGTTTTTAACCTTTTCAGGTTAAACTTGTTGGTTGATTGCAAGCATGCCCGCGAAATTGTTGGCGGCTACGGTGGCGCCACAACGCCTTGGTGAGAGGGGATCGAATCTAGGCTGCGATCCAGCTTGCCGTGTAGCAGCGACACGAACTCCTTCGAATTCGATAGAGACTGAGAATCTCCAATGTGTCCCTAAGCTTAGCTGCGTGAGAAAGTCGAGATGCAAACTAAAAAAAAATAGAAAAAAGCTGTTGGCGCAACGGGCTGGAAGAAGTCGCCAGGTGTTGGCTGTCTGCATAATACATTCGACAGCTGCGATCCTGAATAGAGATCTGATTACAGAGAAATTGTGGTTACGTTGTTCTCTCTGACTCTCGTGTGTTCTCCTGTTCTTTTTTTTTGTTTTTTGGATAGAGCTTCTATGGTTTGCTCAGCGGGAGCACCGTTTCACATTCTGTCGCTGTGCACGTTCAGCCATGCAACGTCACTTAGCAAAGAAAGAAGCTTGCACGTGCCTCACCTGCAACTTCTGGCCATGTGCGCGACAGGTTTCGCACGGGGTCGGCTCAGCAATAAAGCAACCTGTCTAAGGCAACCATGCATGGGAGTAGTGATTGTTTGTCACGTTTCTCTTGTGTTCTCCGTGCAATGTACCAGAACGGTTCCGCAGGACCTAGCGGTAAGTTGGCTGATATCATTTATATGCGCGCAACTTTCAGACGTAACAGTGAAGCTTAACGGCCTGCACTTAACTTTATGGCGGCCGTCGGAGTCTCGGGATCGAAGTATATCTGTTGAAAATTTTGTATCTTTGTAGTTATGTGGAGGCTAAGCAACCTCTCTCGCCCTCTTATTTAAAATAGTGAACTTTTATTATTTTACACGCTTTCTACTTGAATAATATGCATGAAAAATTTATCGCAATTACATTGAGTTTGCCGTGAACGCTGCCGAAACAGGACTACACATGCCTCCTGAGTGATTGTTGTGATCGAAGGCATACGGAAGGCACAGGAGGACTGCAAAAAAAATTGCAGAAAAACTGTCGTGTCCACTTGGCTAACATCTCGCTCACATTTAACATGCATCCTCGTGGTTGGCCCTCATGCATTTCGTATACCACATCGTTGCGCGTATTGGGTTTGTGTCCAGGAAGCTGCTTGGACTGAATTCACGATTGTTTGCAGTCGCATCACCGAACATTCGTTCGAAACACTACGAAACCTTGAGCCACTGAGTTTCTTAGTGATAGCTAAATACATTGGCAGAAAATACAAAAACAAAAAGAAAAACACACTTGCTCATCAAGCACCAGCGATTACCAGTGTCAATAGGAGTGTAATATAGATAGGGATCCTTTCGCTCCCATTGTTATAGCTTGGATGATTTGGACATAGATGCAACGTTGAAAGAAGACGGCGTTTTCGGAAAGCCCATTTATTCCACACAATGACCGGCATGTGGTGCGTGTCTTCAAAAATTTCAGCCACTGATTGTTCACATTTACAAATTCTTCGCAGCAACGAGCCGGTCCGTTTAGCGAAATGGTTTGTGTCAAGTTGGCGGGTCTTGTCGGTACCTTTAAAGCGTAGATGCGACAAGCTCGCCAGAGAAACCCGAAGTACAGAGGCCTACATGTGCGCACCCTCGAATGCAGGGGAAGGCTGCCCTGCAAAGCGACCAACCTGGCAGTAGCAGCCTTTGCTGCACGTACGGGCAGCAGCGGCAGGAATGCATGGTTTGGCCACGCGCCTCCTGCTGCTTCTTCTAGCAGTCGTGCATTGTTTCAGCACGTGTTCGCCAACAAGCAAGTATCACAGTACCCACTACAGTTTCCTCTCTTAAAAACTAAAGGTTCCTTGTTGATGCAACGTGTTTACCTCATTCATCTCAAGGCTAGCGTGTGCTGTATCATTCGCTCCCTTACAAAATTTTTTAGACATGCTATGGAATGTCCATAGACTTCTGTCGATAAAGTCTATAGACTCTCTATAGAAAAATCCTGGACAACTTTCTATGGGCTGTACAAATGCTATAGACAATCTATAGATTTGTGGTCATGCACTTTTAGTAGAATTTTGTCTATAGAGAGTTTATAGACTGTGAATAGACAAAAAGAAATATCTATAGAAAGGCAATAGAGTCTATAAGATATCGATATAGTGTCTATTGATTATTTTTATGAGGGCTGCAGCCAAAGTTTCCTGAGTTCACTGTTTTTGTTCGGTTAGCCCGCTGAGAAGATATTAAAGCAATGTCATGATGCGCAAGACGTACACGTATCAAGGGCTGTTATTGCGCTTGGCGTTTTAAAGATTGACTTAGCTGGAGAGCACTAATAGGTGAACTTAAATTGAAAGACATGAGACTACTTATCTAAACGCCGCCTACGTTGTGACCAGCACATTTTCCATCGGTGGCTGGCGACCACAGACCCGGTACTACAACGCATCAACCCGGCCTAGAAACCTTATTTCATCCACTCTGAGCGTATGCGAAAAGTTGTGCTGGTGTCATGTCTGCCAATGAAGGCTGCCGCATTTGTACCTCCTTCCTCCGATGATGTATCTTGGAGGGTCTCGCCTTTTCGTACGTCCCCTCCATGGGCTTAATGCAGCGTAAATACAGTCTTGCATCGTTAATAAGGACACTTTGGTTCCCGACCAAAACTGTCTATAAAGCGAGTCGTCCGTAATAACGAATCATGACGAAAAAAACATTTAGAAGAAAAAAAACGCTATGATTAGAGTTTGCCCTAGTGATCTGTGTGGGATACGCTTCATGATGTGTCATGGCTAGATGGCCTAACTACTAGTACAAGGGTTCACATCACACGACCCCACGACTCAGTCGACTGGCAGCTGCTGAACAGGCTTTCTATGGAGCACAAATTGCCGAGTGTTTCCTTCGCAGCCATTCATGCAATATGGCAAATGGTAAGGGGCGTCGACTCGGCAACGTTGCTAAAAACTGGAATGAAGAGGACGACAATCTCTGAATTTGAAGTTTTGCGCTGCATTAATGTTGAAATTGTAGAAATTGAGACATCCGTTTGGAGTAGAAGATATTTTTTTTCTCATCGCTGTCCATACTAACGCGACAAAAATACGCGGGCCCCAAGCGCTCTGTGCATTTCCACCCTGTCCATTATCCGAACATCAAGTTTCCATATTAACGAGGTGTAAATGCACTGGAAAAGTTTGGTCGCAGAAAAATTGTCGATAATTCGAGTCGTCCATATTCACGGGGGTCATAATAACGGGGCACGACTGCATACCAAAACTGAAAATAATTTTTTTACTTAGGTGTTGTGAATTAGGTTCTAGGCGTTTTCGTGAACGCTAACAAAACGACGTTTACGAGGGTCAATAATGTGGGTTCCTTTTTTTATGCGTTCATATGAATTGATTGCGAAAGCAAGTAGCCAAACGGATGTGATTAGGTCCAGGTAGTTTCTGTCCGGACGACACTAGTTCCAGAACACCTACACCACAACTAGCTTAACGGTGCCGCATAATCGGAATGAATATGACGAAGGCTTTTAAGTGGGCGCTAGTCATCATCCTGGCTACAGTCCCGGCTGCAACTCATTGTTGCTTAAACTCGCTTAAGCGCACCACTTAGTCTCCACTCAGGCTTACTTTCGCTAAGCGCTATCGTCGATTCTTTGGCCGTAGAACAGAAAAGTATGTGCGCTGAGATCTCTAGTAACTACTACGTGAGGATATAAAGAAATTAAGCTGATATCACACAGCAGTATAGCATGCCACTGCGTGTTTGCAGTGGACTGTCCTTACGGGAGTTTAGATGAGTAGCATCACGGCTCCATGGCATTACACGAAAAAGAGATAAAAGCGCGCACAACTTGGTGACATCGGGTCACTGATCCACGCCGTTGTTATGCTTTTTTTATTTCTTTTAATTTGTTGATAGCTTAAAAAATTATGTAATGCCTCATCTACACAAGACGAATTTTGCATGACTGTCTTTCATATCAGTGACTGGTAGCGGCTGTATTCATGTGCAAGCCCACAACTCGCGTCATTCTGCTTCCAAACAAGCCGATTCATTTACAATCTTCCAAAGAACTGCGCAGGACGGGAAGTGGTCGTGGTGGCCGCTACTTGCTCTTCAGCATCGTTAGCCCGCAACCACTGCCTTCATTTTTTATTTTTTTCTGAAGTTACTGCACGCCCCTTCTGTGAATCGGACTCAGCGTGTAAGCGAGGTAAATGACCTTAAAGGCATACAATATGCGTCGGCCAGAATGACGGCTGCGTGCATACAACTGTATCTGCCACTCTCTCTTGATCCTTAACTTTTGTTCGCACCATTGTGTTGTGATCTATACAATATCCACTAAACAGGTTAAAATAAGGACTCCACCACCCTCCCGCTCCATATAATTGCATATAATTAATGAAAGATCCATCCAAGCAATTATCCGAAATTAAATATTGTTTTTTGAGGAAAGGCAATGACGCAGTAATTGTCTCATATCTCGCTGGACACCAGAACCGCGCCGCAGGGGAAGGAATGAAGGTGAGAGTGAGGGAAGAAAGGAAGAGAGAGGTGCCGTAGTGGAGGGCTCCGGAATCATTTAGACCACCTCGGGATCTTTAAAGTGCACTGACATCACACAGCACACGGGCGCGTTTTGCGTTTCGCCTCCATCGAAACGCGGCCGCCGCGGTCGGGTTCGAACCCGGGAACTCTGACTCAGCAGCCGAGCGCCGTGACCACTGAGCCACCGCGGCGGGTTATTACCCCAAGTCATTAGGACATTTGGTTCAGCTTGCTGATGTCAAAAGCGTAATGAACCTGACGTGCGTAATTAGTAGAGCGCACGACAGCAGAATTCCGCGCAAGGCGGCTCTTTATATGAAGTGCTCATTTATCAGTTTTTGACGACAAGCACGGGATCAAGAACTCTGCAGGCATCATAAAGTACCGTAGAGATCGACTGCATGCGACCTGGAACAATGAAAGGCATGCCTGTAATGGTTACGCTCCATAAACTTTAGACAACTTCATCCGCCGCGGTGGCTCAGTGGTTTGCTATAAAAAATTGGCGGGATTCAGCTTCTTGTGGCTGAAGTGCGCTCAGCCAATATTCAGGGCTGAATAAAGCATTCAATTAATTTGAGAGCTTCGAGTGCATTGATAGCGCACCTGACAACAATCCGAATTTGATGCCGTCCCGTCTCTGCACGTTACGTCAGAGTAATATGCACTCGGTAATATGATGCTACCTTCTCTAAAATGAAATTTCCGGCGGATCGCGCTTTTCTTTTTCTTTTTGCGAAATCCAAAGGCACCCAGGACAGTTCGGAGGGTGATGATGACGACTGGGAAGAGCATCACGACGAGTACACCTACACGGAGCTTAATGATGACGAAGAGAGCAGAGAACGAGGGCTCGAAAAAGCTGGTTACCATTTTGAGAGCGGGGCTTCTGCAGGTAAGTTGTTGGAAGATAGTTCAACTAAGCTTTTGTTCTTAGTGCAATTCTTCTTCCTTACGTGACTTCGAGAGAGATTTGTCCTGGTTCAATAAATACTGAGTTAATGTGAAAACAGACTGTGTATTTGCTGAAAGTAAGAGATGAAGAGTCTAATAGAAATAAAATTGGCATTCATTAAAAATTCAGAGGGGCACTTTGTTGACCTAAAGTGCGGTGAGGCGAAAGCCTTAAGCGCGGTGTTGCTGATTGTGTCACTGATGTGTGGTTAAGATGTTAATTAAGTACACAATCTTTTGTGAATATTAAATGCTGGAGACACTGGAGGGTGTTTGGGAGGCATCCGTCTGTTTCGACGCCTTTCTGCAAACACTCTCCAGAGTCCTAGACAAGGAGGACTACATATGCGTTGGCAGGAAGTAGCGTAGCCAGCAACACTTGCACTGACACGGCAGGTTAAAATTTTTTCAGTTCAACCAAGTCATCCAACACATGACATGTTTTACTTCTTTGTACCCGTTGTGAAAATGCAATAAAGAAAAAAAAAGGAAGTAGCGTAGCCATTAGCACGCTCGGCTGCGGAATGGAAGGATGGTGGTTCGAATCCCATCATGCACAAAGATTTTTTTTTCTGGTCTGACTAGAAAAGCGTGACACCTCTGCTGACAATCTTCTGCTGACAACCTTCTATCGACAACGATGAGGCATTAAAGGCTTTCGCCTTAATAAGGAAAGGCAACGAGTTGGGAAGGAGAGCGTGGTAGAATGCTGGCTACGATCTCAAAGACGAGGATGATGTAGGCTATGCACAGAAAGGACAAACGGAAGAGCAAAATGTTCGCCCGGAATACCAGTTGCCGACCATATTTAGAGAAATAAAATGCAACCCTAGTCCCTTGACGAGAAAATCTTGGTTTGCGATCACAAAATCCAGAAAACCGCTTTGAGCAAGAGACCATGTCCAAGGGAAAAAAGTGATTACCAAAACGGAAGGCATCCGTACAGAACATCTATTCACCGGGTGCTCCCCCGAAAAAAATTCGTAAAGACAGCCTGGTCGAGATAAAAAAAAATGCTTTGAGAAACAAACGGTCAGTCGCGCCGAGGACAGTTATTTCTAAAATAACACTAATTGGAATGCGAATTAGCTAAAATTACTAATTAGCTTTTAATCAAAATGGTCTAGTCGTTTGTTTCATTCGTGAATTGCTAGTCAAGAACATTGCGATGCTATATTAGTTTTTCAAAAGAAGGAAGAGTCATTCTTTAAAGCACTGCACGTCTATGCGGTGCTTTTTTCCGCCCAAAACTGAAACTGAGCGCGTGGTGTTCACTTCAAACACGTCTCCCGGTGAGGTACTGCAAGGCTTGCGGCACCCAGGTCGAATTGCCTGCGCTATCCTACCACAATATACACTTAATTCTGCTTCGTCGCTTAGTGAAAGAAAAAGATAGTCATCACAAACGACTTGGCCACAATTTTATGCGATAGCACAGAATCCCCACTGGAGCAAACACTCGGCACCGTGCGGCGCAGTCCAGAAAAAAATCTTTATTGAATGTAGGGCAGTGGCGTCATTAATGAAGTCACAAGAGCAGAAAAATCTTTTTGCTTGAGAGACATGACATCAGCAGCATGACAGTCACGTCACCAGACCAGTACGATCTGTGTGAGACATCCACCTGCCTGAGACATGCAGGTGGAGATTTGGGGGCTGGGGGAAGTTTCAGGGGAATGTCACGTGACCTGTCGACGTCATTACTGTCCCGACCAATCAGCGGATTTCATGACAGAACGCTCGGTTTGTCCCAAATTTTATGGCAGACCATAACACCAGTTTTTTTTTTTTCCGTGATGAGGACTTATGCCCTGTCCAAACAAGATGACCGACGATGCGATGGACAGTGTACCATCAGGAATGATGAGTTTCTTGCATAAATGGCTACACAAAGACGTACCATCCATTTCTAACATTCCCACACCTAGCTATACTCCTGGGTCCCACAGTACAGCTGGTAGTATCCCCAGCGCTCCAAACTGTTGCACAGTGAAGATAATTTTCCTTCTATCCCTTTCAAAGTTTCTTAAGGCCGTGAGTGCTAGAGCGCATCTGTTACTTTGCCGAATAGGTAGGATGGGAACCATTGAAACGGGTGATACATGTTTAAATAGACTCGCCAACTGTGCTTTCCCTCGTACGCTTCAAGAGGTTTCAAGGCAATTCGTAATGAAGGATCCGGGACTGTACGCCGTGTAGAAATGGCACTCGTACTTATAGAAAGCCCGTTTTCTCTGCAGGAGCAGAAATATCGAGAGATATTTCTGCTCCTACGTTCATAACATGATTTTCATTTTTTCTTAACCTCTGTTAGGTTCTTACGGCGGTGCCGCCTGGGCAGGCTCAAAAAAGTCAGCTGCTTTAAGGGCTTCTCACGCTGCAGGTAAGATTACTGTGCTCATTTGAACACTGCTATGTTTTTTTGGTTACGAGTGACAGAAAATTAGGAACGACACAGTAAATCTAGAATGGCGCTAATGCGTTCTGACGAATGCACTATACAAAGAACTAGAGTGTCGTTGGGCAACAAACGGTGCCAAATAGAGCCCTATATGCAGCAACTTCACATCTTTATAATGAAGACTGTCCTACAACCATGCCTTCTTGCTTGTTATGTCTATAAACACAGCTAGCCGCCGTAGCGGCTTAGTAGTTATGGTGCTCGGCTGATGATCCAAAAGACGCGAGTTCGATCACGGCCGCGGCAGTCATTTCGAGGGAGGCGATATGCTAGAGACTCGTGTAGTGTGCGATATCAGTGCACGTTAAAAAAACACAGGTGGTTGAGATTTCCGGAGCCCTTCACTAAGGCGCCCGTCATAGCCTGGGTCGCTTTGGGACTCAAACTCCACAAACGACATCTAAAGCATAAACCAAATTATAGACACAGCTGCGAACGCTGATAACCACTTAAACATCCTTGCTTATATACGCTTGTTAATGCTTAAAGAAAGGCTGCGTACAATGACCGATGAACTCTGCTGGTATTCACTAACAGCGGTACGTGTGTTAAGAGTCACTAACGGGGCCCATTAACGCCGTAGCGTCATACCCTTAAAGGCGGAGCTGGAATGTACTCCAATTTTTAAACACCTAAGTCAATGATAGCAGTGAAAACGAAAAGGAATGTTGCGAGTGCAAAAAACATCAGCGCCCCCATAATACCATTCCGCGGAAACGTTACGACAAAAAATATTGAATTTCTTCTACCCTGTCGAAATCACGTGCTATGATCAATAATTTGCAGCTGGTGGAAAGTACTTCAATTTCGTTCGAAACTATCTTTAAAAGCCTTTCCTCTTCTAACTGAACTATCTTCTAATTGTTCTATAAGACTAACACACTTTGAGTCCTCATGTGTTTCATGGGATCATAAAAGCATTTTGATTCATCAAACGCTGGCATGAGCCCAATGATGACCCATGACTAAAATGGGCCTTCAAAATTCCTTAATCCGTGATAATGCTCTGAATGAATGAATATTTTTCCTTACCAACTTTGACCTTAGTAAGAAAAGAGAGAAAGGCTGGAAGGATGGAAGGACACACGCCGCTGCAGTTATAAATAAAATCGTTATCCGGAGCCTTTTACAACTGCCGATTCTTCCAGCAATTATCTCAAACAATCAAAGTGACGCTAGTAAAGATGTTCCTGAATGCACGAATTTGTTGCTTGCTCTCCAACAGGCGCAGCGAAAAATCTAAAGGCATCTTCAAAGCACAGAGCCATGGCTTACTCAGCGAAAGGAAAAAGAAGAAAAGCTGCAGCACTGAACCAACACCCAGCTCGAAAGAAGACTAAACGTGTGAACAAAGCTTCGCAGTTTGCAAGGAAACAGGCTCCGGGCTCTAAGAAACGTAAATCGCTAAAAAAGGGTGCGAAAGGAAAGATGGTTCGCGTCAGTAAGAAACACTTCGGCGGGCTAACGATGATAGTTAAAAGAAATCCGAAAATCTGGCCATCTGGTGCATCTGCTGGTGCTGGCAGCTTAAGAGGAAGTAAAGCCCAACTTTACAAGTGGAGCCCCTCAAAAGGGCCAAAAAAGACCAAAGTCGCCACATCGAAAAGAAAAGGGGGTAAAAAAGGGAAAGCATTGAAAAAGAGTGCGATTACCGGTGCAAAAAAAAGTTCGCATCCGAACTCCTCCACGCAGAGAAAAAAGGGGGCCTTGAGTGCGAAGCCAAGCATCAACACCGAGCCTAAAGGAAAGAAACGCGGTAAAGGAGGGGTCAAGTCGAAGACGAAACGAGTCACCGCAAAGAAGAATGGCAACGCCATGAAAGCGAAATTGTCCTCAAAGAGGCTTCCATTCTTCTCAAACTCCAACACTGTGAACTCCAACAAGAGACGACTGAGGGGTTCTGTCCAAAAGACAGCTGGAGTAACTCGACCTGCAGTGAAAAAAAAATTCGGGTTCAAAAAGATGCACACAAAAGCGTCGGCACAGCGCTCTCCTAGCTCGTCTAGGTTCTCTTCGAAGAGAAGAAATCGGTTTGGCAAGGCTAACGTCTTCAACGGTCCCAAGAAAGGGAAGGCGTCGAGCGCAGTCGTTAGTCACGTAGGCCGCAAGCAAGCTGGCTTCGGTTCGAACGTCGGGAAGTCTGGAAGTCGGCATTTAAGGGCAGGGCAAAGCAGTTTGGCCCACAAGAGAACTTCGTGGTCCGGTCTAGGTGCTGCGCACGATGAGAAACGGTCGAGGTTTCACGGTAGCGGTTTCCTCAGCAGCTCCAGAAGGCGCAGAAAAAAAGGGCGAATCGTCCAAGTGCTTAGGATTCGACACAGGAGACGGAAGTACAGGAGAAAGGAACCTGTTGCTCAGCTACATGGTCTGGAAAAGAACAGCAGTAGATTGGAACCGAATGATGACCGACTTGTAAGGGGAAGTAGTAAACCTGATGTGGGCAGTGGTCGACTTGAAAAAGGCAGTAGTCCACTTGACCAAGGTAGCAACCGACCTCAGCAGGGTGGTGGTCGGTTAGAAAAGGGTAACATTCAACGTGAACATGGCACTGCTCGACTTGATCAGGACGGCGCTCGACTTGAACAGGACGGCGCTCGACCTGCACAGGGCGGTGGTCACTTTGAAAAGAGCAGCAGTCGACATGAACATGGCAGCGCTCCAATTCAACAGGACGGCGCTCGACCCGCGCAGGACAGGGGTTTTCTGGGCGGTGGTCGACTTAACCAAGGTAGCGGTCAACTTCAACAGGGCAGCGGTCGACGTGAACAGGCCAGCGGTCGACCTGAACATGGCAGCGGTCGACTTGAGCAGAACAACGGTCGACCTGGGCTAGGCAGTGGTCGACTTAACCAAGGTAGCGGTCAAGTTAAACAAGGCAGCGGTCGTCCCGAAGAGGCCAGCGGCCGACCTGTACAGGACAATTTTCAACTTCATCACAGCGGTGGTCAGCCTGCACCGGGCAGGGGGCAAGTGCCAAGGCGACAAACAGTCGGCTGGAATATTCGAAGCAAACCAAGAAAGAAAGCACATAGCGGATTGGTAAGTGTTTTAGTGCTGCTTGCGACAAAAAAAAAACTATGTTATCCTGAGAAAAAAGACTTACTGCTGTAATCTTTGTGGGCTGGACTCCACTAAGCAACAATAGTGTAAAAGCTTGACAAAGTTTGTACTGCGGCATCATGTTAGCCGACGGTGGAACTAAAAACACACACACACATAGAGAAGAAGGGGACGCTCGAGCACTGCCTCGGCCGATTATTTTGTTTTTGTGTTAGGGTCTCTTTTACTGCGCCGTATGCAGTGCAGTTAGGGCCACTGTAAAGTTCTCTGCGTTTCTGTAGAATCACTGATTTGCATACTGTGTAGAGCCAGGATCGTTACCGCGGTCCGCTATAAGCTGCGACTTTGTACAGAACATTGACGTTGAAGGGACTCGCTAACCGCTGAGTTTGCAGCAAACTCCCTATGCTGTACAAGTAGCTGTGGTCAAGCAGTAAAGCTGCTTGACTCCTGTTCCGTTAGTTAGCAGTGGCAGTCTATTCTACCACTTCTTTGGTACCAAATCCTTCCCAGAGATTATGAAAGGAGTGAGGGACCAATAATATGGCGACTGATTAGTTTCGGCTGGTAGATCGTGCTGACTTGCAGCTGTGTCCCAATTAACTCCTACACCTGTGCAAGATATATGAGTTGCAAAATTATACTTCAGAGCAGAGGGTCTTAGGTTCATCCAAGCAATGTCGCACAAGATCATGCATGGCATATGCACTGTCGCGTATTTCTCTTGCCTTCCTACTTTTTTCATTCCTTCCGTTTCGGTGCGGGACAGCTTCCCATCGTCAGTGAGACAGTCATTGCGCCCCTGCTGTCTTGACAGCGTCCTCTCCTTTCTCCTTGGTTATGCACTCATCAACATCCTCTGACCTGTGGCTCGAGCGTCCGTAGTTGCACCTGCGCAATCGTACTTTCGCCTCTTAGACGCTCTATTTTCCCCTACTCTTTTTCAGTCTGAGGAGGCGAGAAGAAGACTCGTCGGATTCACAGTGACATCTAAAGAGCCTAGATTGCATCCAATCTTATACCAGTGAAAACGAGCAGATATTTTTACTGCCGCATTAGAGTTCTATTCACATCAAAAGTCTACCCATGTCCGGTGTGGAGTTTCGCTGTTTGGTCGAGAGAGGTCACCTGACCTTGTGACGCCATCACAAGCTGCCCACCGGCTTATGAACAACCTAGTTTCTAGGCAGGAACTCTAAATCAAAATCGGAGAAAATGTTATGCAAATGTCGGCACCGTCACATCATAGCGGATAGCCGCTAGCGCAGATACGAATATGGCAGTTGATGGACGACAGTTGCAAAGAAAGTGACGCAAACACACAGAAGTTCTAACAGCAGCTGCGAGAAATGTGAAATATAATGCTATCGCAATCTACTCTTACGGTGACTTGAATGTCTCCATAGTTTTTCTTCCCTCTGTTGGCCCTTGCCTAGAGCCGTAGCGCTTGGCAGCACATAAGCAAAATGAAACCACACCAGTAGACAACTGTTCTGCCTTCTCGGGTTCGTGCCACAAATACTTTTCTGTCCAAACTGAAGTTACTGTAAGGACTAAGCCTTTGCGGGTTGTCTTAGAGCCGTGGCTATATTGCGCCTTCCTTCCATTCCAGCATTCTTTGCAGGCTAATCCGGTTGGTGAAATAGATTCCGCTCCTAGCAGTGCTGGTGTGGAAAAAGAAAGCCTAGGCGCTAATGTACCAGCTACTCCAATTAATCGTGGCAAAAAAGCATCACAAACTAAGGAACCTGCCGGACCAGGACTGAATCTGCCTGTCCTAAACCCGCCTCGGCCCAAGGAAGTCGCTTCGCAGCGGGATACCGTACCGGAGCAGTATCTACCTATCCCGAAACCGCATGGTACCAAGGCAGCCGCTACACGGCCGGATGTCGTACCGGAGCAAAGTCTACCTCCCTTAAACCCGCTTCAGACCAAAGAAGTTGCCCCATGGCTGAAAGCCGTACCGAAGAAGAATCTACCTGTCCAAGGCCTGCGTCAGGGACAGATAGCTCCTCTAAGGCCGAATATCGTACGGGAGCCGAATCAACATGCTCTAAACCCGTTTCGGAACAAGGGAGCTGCTCTACGGCCGGGTGCCGTACCAGAGCAGAATCTACCTATTCCGAAACCGATTATTACCAAGGCAGCCGCCACACGGCCGCATGTCGTACCGGAGCAGAACCTACCTGTCCAAGGCCTGCGTCATACCCAGACAGCCGCTCGAAGGCAGAATGTTGTACGGGAGCAGAATCTACCTTCCTTAAACCCATTTCGGAACAAGGGAGTTGCTCTACAGCCGGGTGCCCTACCGGAGCAGAATCTACCTATGCCGAATCCACTTGTTACCAAGGCAGTCGCCACACGGCCGCATGTAGTACCGGAGCACAATCTACCTGTCCAAGGCCTGCATCAGGCTCAGAAAGCCGCTCTGAGGCCGAATGTCGCACAGCAGCAGAATCTACCTTCATTTAACCTGCCTCGGACTAAGGGAGTTGCTCTACGGCCGGCTGTCGCAACTGAACAGAATCTACCTACCTTGCACCAGCTTGGTACGAAGGCAGTCGACACACGGCCGCATGTTGTACCGGAGCAAAGCCTACCTCCCTTAAACCCGCTTCGTGCCAAGGAAGTCGCCTCACGGCCAGAAGCCATACCTAAGAGGCATCTAACTGCCCAACGCCTGCCTCAGACCCAGATAGCCGCTTTAAGGCCGAATGTCGCACCAGAGAGGAATCTACCTGCCCTAAACTCCCCTCGGAACAAGGGAGTTGCTCTACGGCCGGGTGCCGCACCGGCCCAGAACCTACCTGCTCTAAACAAGCCTCACACCCAGGGTGTTGCACCAGAACAGAATTTACCTTTTCTAAGGTCTCCTGGGAGCAAGGCAGGCGCTCGTCAGCCGCATGCCGTACCGATGCAGAATCTACCTGTTTCAAGCGCGCTTCGAAGTAAAGCAGTCGCTCCACGGCTGGAGAAATCACGAAAACAGCTGCTGCCCAAGAAGGCGCCACTCGCTTTAAAGAAGCGCAAGCTGACGCGCATTCACAAAGCGCCCGGCATTAATTCAACCATCCCACAGCGTAATAGATTTCCCACCTCGGCACTTCCCGATAGTAATGCTCTCGCGATAAGGCGACCCTCGCGCGGAGCGCAGAAAACGCCCGATATTCAAGAGCCAGCGGTACCGCAGCGACCTGGAAAGATACACCATGGGGACCACAGCCGCCAGTGCCAAGGCGGGTCCTCACTGCAGAAAGGAAAAGCCGGCAAGATTGTGGGCGGAGGGCTCATGTGGTTCCCGGCGGCCTCATGCGCTACCGCTGGCCTGGACTGGAACTCCGTCCACAGCACCGCGTGCCTACACCAGCAAATCGCCTTCGTGCACCGGTACAAGGTGAGGGCCTTCCTGCTTAATGGGTATACATAGCATCGTTGGTGAATGCATGTCAGACCAGAGGTGCCGTCTCGATCGAGACAAGCTTATCAACATTGCAACTTTTCCCGCCTACTTTGGTTTTATTAAAAAGCTTATTCCTGCTGTTATCACAAGGACCATCGTTTTTTCGTAGCTCCTCCATTGTTTCTATTTTTTTTTCCCAGAAATCTACAACAATTTAGACAATCTTTCTTACCCCTCTTGATGTTTATCGCTTAGAATTTCTGCTTGTTGCAACTAACCAAGGCACGCTGTCGACTTTGGACAGAATTACATTTTTGTTTTCATGGCTGCTTCAGTTTTAGTTCATTGAACACTTTCATTATGTAAGAATATTCAGAGGAAAGAGGGTCTGGAGGACTTCTTCTAAAAAATGTTTTAACTATCGGCGTAAGGAAAAATGAGAACTTCTGCAAATGCACGTGAAAATAACATTGTAACCGAAAACTAGCGGTAAAATTACACAGAACACTGCTTACGATATAGGCTATCGAATGTCATCAAGTGCTTAAGAAAAGAAAGACAAGATAAATAGGTATTTCATTTTAGCGTACAAACGTTTCATGAAAAAAAAAATGCACTGGCGAAGTTTAGCAAACAGATGTGTTACTATATGCAAAATATTTGTACGCCAACTCTCGATATATAAATCTGAGAAAAAAAGAAAAAAAAGAATAGAAATCGAAATGTATGCTGCAGTAACCATCACATTGCTCAGTGGTTAGTTTTCATGTCAAATGCGTCAGAGGAATCGGCTAAACTGCAAGCTATGTCAAACACATCAGTTGAGACTTTAGTGCGGTATCCTATCCCCCTCTGCACAAATGGAAAGTTCAGAAGCGCGACAGGACTGAATTTTGGCAGACTTTTTCCAGGTTCTGACGCCAGCACTTGAACCAGTGAACGAGGAGTACCCGCCTGGCTTTTGTGGATCGTACGTTCCATGGAATCACGTCGCACCCCACCACGTAACGGAGTAAGGCGTCGCTAGATTTGCTTTGCTACTGCTATGATGACGATATTTATTCTCCGAGAACAGTGGCAGCCATTTTTGCAAGTGATCAAAAAAAGTACACAAGTGCTGTTTAGCGCTTTTATTTGATGATCTAATACGCCCTAAACACTTAAGCGTATCTATGTACATACCTACACGAAAATGTTGAAGGGCAATAAACAAACTTTTCGGCATTTTTAGCTTTTAATCAGCTGCTGTCACTCAGATATGGTTGAGGATAAGTCATAGCAGAATTTTTCTACGAATTCCGCGATCAACAACGGATTACTAGACAGCGTGGCTTAGACTGCGATGTCTTTACAGCGCCGGGGAATGATTGCTGTGGTGGAAGTGTAATGACGCCTATTACGATCAATGAATACTGTTTATTTCGGCGCATGTGGACACTTGCTTTGCTTCTTTAACCACCTCTGCTGCTTCTTCCTCGGTATGAAGTCTTTGTTCTTGCCATTTGCAGCTTGGCGTACGATGGTAGCATCGTCTCAGGTCTTTCACTGCACAGGTTTGGCTTTGTTAATCCAGTAAGTTTCATTTTGTTGCGGATTGCACTTTCTTGCTTAGCGTCACTTGCATGCTATAGTTAGGCAATCTGTGCACCATGTTTGACCGTCGATGTGGGTGGCGGCAAAGAGTTTACCTCAATCAACTTTGCAAGGCTATAAATTTTGTTCATTAGCGGCTGCTAAGCACTACATGTACGCCTCACGAAACGCTTACACTGGATGATAGCAAGGCCCGCTACAACATCCTCACTCTGGCCTAATTAGCTCACTTATCTAAGGAAAAGTAGGATCAGCCATAAGATCGCTTCCGTTGCGCAGACTAACGATCTTGTCTTGCAGATAGACGGTTGCAAAGTGAACGCAATAAGGCGAGGCCGCATGTGCCCGTAATTTTAGCACTGTTTTGTTTGCACAAGGTCTTCCTCCTTATGGCGCCCCGAATTGGTGCTGGGATATGTCTCTGAACAATAATTATTTCTTTTCTCTTCAAAATGACCAGCAGCAAATGTTTACGTAGAGGAAGGTCGTATTACAGACTGTATGATACAGGTCTGAAGCGCTGGCGAGTGAGCGGCCAGGCCATTTTGTATACCACCAATGCTGGTGGCAACCTTGTTACCGATACATCCGCAAGTGAGCTGCTTACTTTTATTTTGAAGGCTTTAGTTTTGTTTGCAAATACTTTCTCGTAACAAGCTCCTGCTGACGCCGCATTCTGTATTGATTCTCCTCATACACTTTTTTTTCCCGTCTGCCGTTGGACAGCCGTACCTATAATACCACAAAGCGAAAGGCATCCCTTGTCGGCTATCAACTGTGACGTCACAGGCGGGAGTACCCCCCTTCCAAAAAAAAAAAAGAGGGGGCACAAATTAGTGAATAAGCAAATTTATGTCCGAAAAGAAAGGCATAGAAGATAACAATCAAGAACTGGAAAATGAATCTCTAGAGTTTAAGGCATCCAGTTTAGTTAGATTTAGATGATTCTTTTCATTGACCTACACACAAGTAGCACTCCCCAAATGGCCGGTCGACCATCAACTTCAGTGGCTGGGATAACTGCTTCCTATCTGCAGGGAGGCTACACGTTTGAGCTGCTGCCTCACACAGGACGGCTCATACTTGTGGGAGTGCCGTTCCATCGTAGAGCTCTCAGTCTTTGCCATCTTGACGCGCCAACTCTGGGCCTGCTGTTCACAGGCACAGGTGTGAGAAATGGGGCGCTCGGTATGCAACGCTTGGAACAGGTAAGTCTTCAACTGACTGCCCGAGGGCAGCGCTTCGAGACATTTTACTTCCTTTCATTTATTAGCACCGTCAAGGTCAAATGGCATTAAAGAGGAGATGGTGAGGCCTGTAGCAACACAAACAAGAACAAGACACGAAACACAAAAGCAAGGGGTAGAGTTTTAGGCTCCTATAGTTATACAATATGAGTTAGCTCATTTTATGAGCCTTCATAGTCATCATTTGTGCTTATGAGTCCAGAAAGGTGATTCCAGTACCGAGATATCCGTGGAACCAAACTTGAAGAAAAGCAATTAATGAGTAAAGGAGTGTTTCCGACTTGGTGGCTCGGATCAACGCACGCAGAAAGCTAAGATAGATAAGAGGTTAGTTCGTTCCAGAAGTGAGTGTCGGGGAAGTTTATTTTGCGAAGTAGCCTAAGGTGAAAGAAATGGCGACGAAATGCAAGTGAAGTTACAGTTACGTTTAGTTTAATGGATTAAATACCAGCAGCGTATAGCAGTATGACAGGAACATATTTGACACAGGCATGCATACGAAAAGTGATATTCACTGCATGGGGGCTCCCGCTCATGTAGTAAACATATTGATCGCAGATAGTATTCTGTGCATTTACTGAAACCAGATCACAAATTTATGATATCACAGTGTATGTGCTGCCCTTTTGGAGTACGGAAGTTTCTTTTCTTTTTCGTCCTCAGCGCGCGGTGTTTGGCGGCCGTCATTATGACTTCACCAAGATCTATAGCATGCTACTTGCCATGCAGAGAAGACGCGTTCAGTCACAGGGTGTGGTCACAACCGTGGAGTCACGAAATACAAAAACAAATAAATAAAAAGAATACGGCATACTGTAATTCAAGTCAGGCATACGTAAGTTTAGCTTGCAGCTCTCTACACAACAACTTTAATTTCAACCATATTCAAATGCACTAAAGCAGGCAATCATACCGACGAAGGCATAGGTATTCAGACTTTTAGATGAAGAAACGCGCGACTAGACTGACTTCGAGGAAACCGCACACGAGTAAAGGAATCTTTGCTGTATTCTATGCGCCATGCAGATTTGCGGTACGTTGGAGACGTACGTCAAGACCAAGCCTAGCAGCCTCTACTGGGGCTTCCCCACAGTACCCGTGAGGACCGCACCTGTGGCAGTGCGAGTTCCCGACGCGAGCACGGAAGCAGTCACACCCGTGCTGCCCATCGCGTCGGACTCGGCCGAGGAGTTCGCGCTCAAGGTGTTCACGGAGCCGCTGACCCTTTACCCCGAGGTTCCCGTCGACTACACCGAGACGCACACCAACTTCCTCGAGCCAGTCATGTTCGTCACGCAGCCCATCGAGCATGTCGTCCGAACAAGGGTGGAAACTGTTGCGTCGCCGGTCGTCGGCACGGCGTCTGAAACCGTTTCCGAAACGGTCGTCGATGGCGGCGGCGGCGTCAATCCTGTGATCGAGACCCACGAAGTCGAAGTTGTTCATCCCGCAGTTCAGACCGTACACGAAGATGTCCATGTAATTGCAGGTCCTGAGGTCGCAGTGGATGCACTGCCGGCTGTCGCCCAAACCGCAGATGTTTACAGTGATATCGATGGCGGAGTAAATGACGTTGGCTACCACGCAGATTTCGATTTGGACGAGCCAGGGACGAGCTACTATCTAGACTTTACAGAGCCTGTCGTTCACGTGACAGAGCAGGTGTTGTGCTTTCCAGGGCCTGCAGTCTAGTTAGCCGATTCCATGTCCTTTAGGATCCCTTAACAATGCGTCGTTCAGAGCTAGCAGTGTAGTGAGCAGTTTCCTCCCTCGCGGCTTGTGTTTGAAAGAAAATATACAAAAACTAGGATGTAATAGGAATAGTTTAGGTCCAGAAAATTGCCGCCGCGTATATATTCTGTATAATATAAACAGAAAAAATTATCTCAGTTTTCTTGAGGCTTACCCGGGCGCAAGTTATACGAAAATTACTGCACTTACATACGACATATTAATTTGCTAGAAATAAAAAATATGTGTTCCTGCTTGTGCGAGAAATAAACTCCGCCCGTTTTGTGCACTTTTGCCTTGGATGCATACGTAACGAGATTATTCAGCTACAACCCACGGCGCCGAAAAGGAATCTGTGCATCCTTTGTAACATACCCGATTCTAAGTGTTTCGCTTGATATCAGTTTTTTATCCTGACTTCTTTGGAGAAGGGGTTCCGAGTATCGCGTAAGCGACAATCTTATTTAAGTCGCATAGTTTTGCTAGCAGCCTATTCTATTTCGTGTTTAAAGTGTAGGGATTACAGTTCGGGACCTTACTGGATCCAGATGCCGGAGAATGGATGAAACACAGATTGAATATGTATTCTACAATTTGTCTACAATTTGTCTATTTCATTAACACGAGGTCTCAGTTGTCACCCCGATTGGACACCCTTTACGAGAGGTAAGAGGGCATCCTTCCAAGCTCGTTAGCATCATAATTAGAATTACCGCAACTACGACACCGAGGCATAGCCAGCCATGTGAAGCACGCGACGATTTCTCGGTTTAGAAATTTTGTTTCGCACTATGTTCCTCAATGCACCTTCTAAACGTTAGTGCAGCTAGCATTCGCCATTGGCTAGTTGCATCGTTGCCGCCACTGAGCCACGCAGTAAGCTCTTTCTACTCGTGTCAAGCTGAAACAGATGCAAATAGTTTGAAGTTTATTATTTTTTCTTTCAAGCCGACGTCCTCGTTCCAAGGTTTTGCACACGCGTCGCAGGCTACTAATTTTTTGGAAAGCAAGCCTGCATGCCGCAGCCATAGCACACTAACCCAATCAGTGCCAATCACAGACTGCGAAGCGAAAAAAATTTAAATGACATGTTGCAACTAGAAAATACAGGATATTATATTGCCTGTCTAGCAAAATTCACTGCGCCGTACTCGTCAGAGGAGTAACTATTGTCAGTGGCGCACAGTGTAGTGGACCGGTGCGTTACCCCTCTAAGCACCAAATCTATCCTCCAGCTCTACTTGAATGTTAACTCCGATGTTCGTGATTGACCGATGAATAAGCAACACGACTCAAGGAAAGCCTGCTTAGTGAATATACTTGCGTATTTATTTCTGTAAAAGGAAGGCGAAAGGGAAGAATATCAACACAGGACACATGGAACTCCTTGGTATACTTCGCACAAATACTCCTAGATGGGAGTAAAAAGAGTTTAAACTGTCTTCTAGCGCATTCCTTTTATAAAAGGGAGTGTGCTAGAAGAGAGCTTACTCCCTTATTACTCTTTTGTGTTCACAGTGCGCATTTCTTTCTGTAACTGCCTTCTAAGGTGCCAGGATTATGATCTATGCTAGCGGCCTCTTATTAGTATTCCGGGCTGCGTCCTCTTAACTATGGACGGAATTTACCGACGGAATTTACCTGCTCAGAGGCAGGAATCCGGCACTTTTTCACCCCTCTGCTGAATTTTTTACCGCCATTAACATATTCGTTCAAAGGAATGCGGTGTTGCTGTGGCCAATGAGAATACGGCACGGAGTTGAGGTCTTATCGTTCGAAAGAGCGTCATATTCGGCCTTGTAATGTACGGCTGGAGTTGTGCGTCCACCAGCACATCAAACACTCAACAGCGCCCATACTGCAATCGTTACGATGATGAATACTGCTCCAGGCGCGCTACATAGCATCTCCACCGATGACATATCCCGCTCGACCGGGCTTTCGCATGGCCGCACATAACTATGGCCGGTACTGTACGCCCAAAGACCCGACAGCAAGCCCTACATTTCCGCTTGCTGCTTCGGCCTGGTGGATAAGTTGGAGGCTTAAACTCCCTCAAAAGTGCCCTTCTTCACCTCCTTGCCAATGGCCGCGCGCGCAGGTGCTGCCTTGCAAGCAGCTACTGCGAAGGCGCCGGCCGCTGTTAGAAATAAAGCCCTACGAGGGCGGCCAGCGGGACGCCGCAGTTGCCCCACGAGTACGCCCGGCAGCCGGATTGCAGTGTGGATGGGCAGCCGGGCTGCCCATCCCCACTGCCTGAAGGCTGACCACGCTCCGCAGGGTGTGCAGTGTCACTGCGCTACTCGTCATCAAGCGCCTTCACCAGGATGAATGAGTCCAGTACTCTGCTTGAGGCACTCGTATTCTTTCAGGATGATCCATCCTCTTATACCATGGACACAGTATACGGCCATGAGTGCGGCCGTGTGTGCACTACGTACGCAGGGTACTCGTTTAAAGACATGAGTGGCCTTTTCTGTTGCATATGTGAGCTTGGACCAGGATTAGTACACATTAGGGACTCTACAGCGTTAGAGGGATGTACGCATGGACTGAGAACCACGGAGAACTCCGAAATAATTTGGTGTGCATTGTCGCAGAGATCCCATGCCATCCATCGGACAGTGCCAACAGCTGTCGGTTCAGGTTTTGGCATAAGCTAAAGAGATGGCAGCACTACGCCGCTTCCCATGGAAGGCTCAACACAAAGTATGGCAGACTAAACGCCGCTCGCTATTTTAATGCAGACAGGCGTTGTACGTGTCCACCTTGATCTGTCGTATGTGCGTGTTCCTACGTTTCTTGTAGATAAATTGCACCTGCAAAGATATTTTTATGTAGCGGTACAGCAGCTGCGCTACCCATCGTAACTTTGTGAAGTAGCGGATGCGGGGAGTGCGTATAGCGGCGCGATGGCGTATGCAGAAACAGTGGCCTCAAACGCGCGGGACAGCAGCTGTAAGGGGCATGGTTCGACCGGGAGCGCACGCGAGCGCCGAAGCACACAAACTGAAGGGCATGGACGTGCTCTGATCAGTTGCCGTGGAACCACAGAAGAGAGCATACGCGTCTGCTGGCGATGCATCGGTTTCCACTACCGGCGAGGATGGAGTCCGGAAAAGTGTCTTCGCCTACAAAATGGTTTTTAACATCCTTTAGAATTTGCATCAACTTTCTATTTACTCTATCACATTTCATTAACCTTTACATTATCTGCACATTTGTTAATGCAAAGCTGGTAAAAACTTCATTCTTTGTATATACTCCTATCAATACAAAGATACTTGAAAATCTTGAAGCAGTTTGACACATTGCGAGAAATAAATTACCAAACTGCATCCTTTTTAATATGATTAAAAAACCTTGTTGGTATAACCAATAATCCTCTCGCCTGAGGACGGACGGACGGACGGACGGACGGACGGACGGACGGACGGACGGACGGACGGACGGACGGACGGATGGACGGATGGACGGATGGACGGATGGAAGGATGGATGGATGGATGGATGGATGGATGGATGGATGGATGGATGGATGGATGGATGGATGGATGGATGGATGGATGGATGGATGGATGGATGGATGGATGGATGGATGGATGGATGGATGGATGGATGGATGGATGGATGGATGGATGGATGGATGGATGGATGGATGGATGGATGGATGGATGGAAAACATTATTAAGCAAGCGAGTTTGGACCGTTCAAGTCCTCAGGGACACCGCACAGCCATCACATTACGCCCATAGGTCCAGACCACGTAGGGCCATGGAACTGGAACTGGGCACCTTTCGAGATTGCGTGCGTATTACAGGCAGTTTGTCAAGAAATTCTCACTCACCGCCGAACTTCTGCGGGTAAAGTTGGGGGGACGGGGGTTGACGGATGGGGCTACTGGGTGAACGTGGGCGGTGAGGAGGTGGCTGGTGGGTGCTGCTTCTGGAGTGTGGTGGCTGGCGCCTGTACTTCAACAGACACCAGATTCTGGGGCGTTACAGCACTACTGCTTTCGCAGCAAAGGTAAGGGCGTATGCTAGGTCAAAGGTCGAGGCTATCTATTCTACGGCCGAGGAGTGTTTCGCCATAACCTGGGCGACATAGAAACTCCGCCCGTACGTATACAGACGGCCATTCAGTGATCACTGCGCATTGTGCTGACTTGACAAATAGAAGAACCCCAGGCCGCCTCTCTTGATGGAGCCTGCCTCTCCAATTGGAGTCGGGCCTTTAATCTCATCCGCCTCCGCCCATCTAACTTTCTGCCGCCCGCTTGCCTTCTCTCGGAATCCACTCCGTTACCCTTCAAGGGCCAGCGATTATCTTTCCTTCGCATTACATGCGCTACCCAAGTCCATTTCTTCCTCTTTATTTCGAGTAGTTATAAAATAAAACGCTTTTTCTGGCCCGGTATCCCACACCCTCTGCATAGGGCAGTGTCCGGTTGCCCGATGTCCCGGTCCACACTGGAGCGATAATCATGTGTGGCGAGGTCTTTGTTTTCATTTCACTCGCGAAATTTTGAAGACAATGGCGGTGGAGGAAAGCGCAAGTTTTTGCACAGCTTGCAAAAAAAGGAACGGGAGGCTTACTATAGAAGAAGTGTATGATGAGAGCTGAAAATTGCACTGTACCGAAAGACAGTTACTGCCGGAAAACACACACACACACACACACACACACACACACACACACACACACACACACACACACACACACACACACACACACACACACACACACACACACACACACACACACACACACACACACACACACACACGCGCACACGCACGCACGCACGCACACACGCACACGCACACGCACACGCACACGCACGCGCACGCACGCACGCACGCACACACACACACACACACACACACACACGCGCGCGCACGCACGCGCACGCGCGCAGGCTCTGAAACTCATTATCCCAGTGTGTCGCGCATCAGCTCTAGCTGAGTCTCACGACACTCAGTGTTAGCCATGCTGCTAGTTTTTCTGAGTTTATGTTTCCCCGACTCTGGGAGCGACCTCTGAGAGACCTTGCAATTAACCCGAGACCCTTATCTCTGCCTCAAGAAAGAAATATATTTGTCGTTTATAAACACTGCTAACAGTTTGTCAGCGTACTGACTTCTTTCCAGCACTAAATACACAGGAGGCAATAGTTATTGTTTCAGATAGCCACTGTTGATGAGTCACAGTCCTCGGCTGTAGAGTTGTCATCTGCAAACGTAATGTTTGCCGAGAGGAAAGCGGTGCTTCTGTTGCTAAGGGAGGCACGGCGTTGGCCTGCGACGGCACCCTTCCACACAGTGCTAGATTCGGCCTGGTACTGGTCGGCCCGCGTTGTGTGTTCACTGGGGTGTCGAATCTTCATCAGCGCCCATGCTGAAAACGTTACAATGACGAATACCACTCCGGCACCGATGCACAACATCTTAATGGACGTCACCTCCGGCTCGACGGGGGTGTCTGGTGGTGTCTGCATGTAATGCTTGAGGATGTAGTCCCCCGACTGGCCAGCGGGGGCCGCCTCTTCACCCTGCTGCTTCGCCTTGGTGGATACTTCGGCGTCCGGGCCCCAAAGTGACGCGCCGCCTTTCTGCGGCTCGCATCCGTACGCGCCTCGTGGGTAGAAGCGCCGGTGACGGAAGTGGCTCAGGCGCTTGTAGTTGAGCACCTTGTCGTCTTCCGTGGCAGTGTTCAACTCAGTCGTGGCCAAAGCGGACACTCGAGACGCCGTCTGCGCTTCTTCGGGTATGGGAATGACGATGTCGGCCACACCTGCCTCTTCGCCTGCTGGACGCGCCTTCTGCTCCCTGAGCTGCGGAGTTTTACCTTTTGACTTTGGTGACCTGTAACCGGCAGCAGCGGCTTCCTTGGGCGCCTCAGCAGCTGGCTTCGACGGCGGTGGTGCAGGCGCCGGAGCCTGTTTCTGGGGCGGTGCTTGAGCGGCCTCTTCAGCTCCGGGTTTCGCCTTCTTCGCCGGGAGCGTGGGCTTCTGTGCTGCCGGCTGGGCGGTTTCCGGCAGTGGATTAGGTTTTGGCGGTGCCATTTGTTCCCACGGCCGCTAATGTACCTTTTCGGATCCCACAACTATCAGTACTCAGGGGAAGCAAGAAGGACGCGGGTAGACAGAAAGGCGGACAGTCTCTTCTTCTTCTTCTTCACCTCTTTATAATGGCAGTCTCCCAACTCTTACTTCTTCTACATTCAGCACGAGAAACACGTGGCCAATACCGCTTTTTTTTCCTCTTCGGCGACACTTCGCGCCACCTTGAGAGCAGCCGCTTGCAAGTTTATCGTTATTCAACGCGGCAGCGTTGAGGAACTCATGCCATAGAAAAGTGGGCGTTGAGCGTGAGCTTAAAATCCACGAAAAATCCGCGGAGACACAACATAGGGTGTAGGTGGGCCACCTAGGTCATGAGATCTTGTTGAGTCATCACAGCTTGTCCAGCGGTTTATGAGCAAACTGCCAAGCGTGGCAATGCGGCAATTCGATGACTGGCCCCAGGAGCATGCTCAAGCAGAGCAACGCGGGCAACGCGCAGGCCCCACGGATGGCAGCACCTGCGATCATCGTAGGGCACTGGCGCTTATCGCTTAACCGATGCACCACTGCGCCAGGAGTGGCATGAAGACTCCCAGGAATCTATGAATGTTAAGTAGAGAATGACCAATTTTGCATATATGGGAATTAGCCCATTAACGCTATCGAAGGCGGAGCTTAAGTGCCCCGCCCAATTTTTTTTTGTGGCGTAAAATGGGACTGTCGATAAGCTATAGAAGGTCGTGGAGGTTATTCGATTTTAGGTTCCGATACCACGGAGCTGTGGCTAATCAGCAAACCTCTTTTCACTTATAAAACCACCCAATCTTTCACTCATAGAGCCATTTCCTTTCCCTAAGACAATAAGCACCACTGAGAAATAAAGGTAGTCAGTGGTAAAGTGTTTTATAATTGTTTAACTTTTTACTTGTAATTTGTTCAACGAAGAGAACCAAACCTAAACCCAACGTTTTTAGATCTAAAAACGTTGACCTAAACCACCCCAAAATTGTATAAAAAGGAAGTTGTAGTTGAGTTTTTAATTATAGTATTTTATATTGTATTATAAATAAAATAAAATTTCTCAAAACGTAATATAATAAATGCTGTGTTGTAAATGCAAACAAAATGTTTAAGACACAGCTTTAGTTTAAGATTCCATTAAGCGCAACATTCATTTTGAGGTTTATGGAGGTTTAGTCCCAAAGCCACTGATTTTAACCAGATGGTTAACCAACCAGTTAAGCACAAACAGCGATTTCCCCCAGTTGTTTCTCTTTAAGGCTGCTTCACGGGTCTGCCTTTGCAGTTTTGAGCTACCGTTCACTAGCTGAACCGGATTTCTTTCACGAATGTAATGCCTCGGAATAAACGCCCCAGCTTCGTTCCGTGGCAGCTACTGCGGCAAAGAAGAAGCCGATGAAGCAGCAGCCATGGAGAAGCGAAGTGCTGTGAATGCCGGCAGAAGAGCGTCTAACGCCAGCGCTTACTTCACCTCGCCAACGACGACGCAACCGCTCAAATCAAAGGGTGAAAAGGAACAGCCGGCTGCCCCGGCGGGACCCAAGAGCGGCAGTGACCAGCAGGTCGGAGCGGCTGCTGGACGGGAGACCCCCCAGAAAGCAGGTAGCCAAGACCCACTGGTGCCTGCGCCAACTGCAGGGGTGAGATGACCTTGTATAGGAGACGACTTGCTGTAGATAATAAGCGCTTATCAACAGGCGCCGTGCACGTGCGTCTGCGGGCGGCCGGAAAGCCTCCATTCTACGTATTTGCTTGAAGCCATGGGTGCAGACAATTGGTGGGACTTCTACTCTAATAATACTGAATAGAATGTAAAGTTTCAGAAACGGTACCTAAATTACCTTCAGGGTCTAGATTGAATCACGATGCCACCTAAGTGGGATTTTTCCTTTTTTTTATATGAGTGTTTTTAGTCCTAAAGCTGCTCAGGCTGTGAGGGACGCCGTAGCGAAAAGTTCAGGAAATTTCGACCGCCTGGCCCTTACAAAAAAGTTTTAGACAGTCTATAGAGTGTCTTTAGACTTCTGTCTATAAAGTCTATAGTCAATACAAATGCCATAGACAGGCTATAGACAATTAGACTTCTGTCTATAAAGTCTATAGTCAATACAAATGCCATAGACAGGCTATAGACAATCTATAGATTTATGGCCATACACTCTTAGTAGACTTTTGTCTTTATACAATCTATAGACTATACGAATAGACAAAAAGCAATATCTTTACGAAGTCAACAGAGTGAATAGGAAGTCTATAGACTGTCTATAGACCATTTTTGTAAAGGGGGTTCTTTAATGTGCACTGACATCGCACTGTACACGGACCTTTAGAATTTCGCCTCCACTGAAATTCGACCGCAGCGTCGTGGATCGAGCCTCCGTATTTCGGGTCAGCAGCCGAGCGCCATAGAGCCACAACGGAAGATTGGAATTTCTTAAAAGACACACTCATCTTCTGACGCAAAAGAATTAGAGGTGCTTCGGATGCGAAATCATTTCCTCATCGTGAGCTCTGTTGCGAGGTTCATGAAAGATTCCTTCCCTTCTAATGACACGCCTACTCATTAGCATACAGTCGTAAGGAAACGCATGAGCTAGGTTCATCTTTATTCGCCAATATTCAAAGCGGTTTTGTGTCCTTTGGTGGTGTGCTTGCTTCCCAGACTGAAGGTCCATGAGGGACGCCGTAGTAAAGGGCTCCGGAAATTTCGACCCCAGGTGGTCGAAATTTCCGGAGCCCTTCACTACGGCGTCCCTCATAGCCTGAGTTGCTTCGGGACGTTAAACCCCAATAAACCAAACCAAACCGAAGGTCCTTGGTTCAATTCACCGCACCTTCGAAATAAATTTCATTGCTCTTCGGTGTAGACGTCAGTATCTCATGGTCTGCTGCTTACGCCATGCTACCATGGTGACGTTACTGGGGGTTTTTCTGACACTGCTTCTAGTCAATGCCGTTTTTCACTGCCGATGGGCCATATCCCAAGCACCACATGTAATCTGCCCTATATTGCAAATAGATAGTTTCAATCTGGCCCTTTGTAGGACCGGTTTTTAACAATACCTTTCCAATACTGGGTCGATTACCTTTGCTTCTTGGGATAATGCTTTCTCGGATTACAAACCCGGAACCCTGTCCGGTAGGTAGTTGTTGGCGGGAAGCCGACGTGATGAACCCTCTTTTAGGGGACGGCAAAAGGCTGGTCCCGGACACTCAATGCATTTCCTGTGATTATTTTTTTTGTTTTTGCTGAAAATACGGAGGGGAGCTGCTTGGGATTATTTTTTTTTTGTTGTTCTTGAAAATACGGAGGTGAGTTGCAAGCTAAGTCCTACGCGCTGGCGATTCTTTCTTTTTTTCTGCCACTGTGCTCCTCTCATGTGGACAGCGAGGTCACTGGAAATGCCTCTCATGTGCCTGTAGGGTGCGCTTGTGGAAAATTTCTTTTGCTTTAGTACAACCAGGAGAGTCTAGATAAGTTTGTAAAATTTCAGCCATTGGGAAGAGGAAATGCGCACTTCCCTTACAAAAATTTTTAGACATTCTATAGGCTGTCCATAGACTCTGTATAGACAGAAAAGGAAAATAGCGCTGCAAAAAGACGTACACAAGAAAGACTGACACAGGACTGGAGAACTGTCTAAGGTCAATACAAATGCTTCAGACTATGAATGTCTATGAAATGTCTATGAAATGACTATGAAATGTCTATAGACTATGAATAGACAAAAAATAAATATCTATGGAAATGAATGAATGAATGAATGAATGAATGAATGAATGAATGAATGAATGAATGAATGAATGAATGAATGAATGAATGAATGAAACTTTTATTGATTCACCGAGAAAAAGCCCCCAGATTTCCGGTTCCGGCACGCAGGCCAGGGACGCGAGTAAGGATGCTCCGCAGGATAAGGACTAGTGAAGTTACATTGTTGCTTCACGGCCTCAGCCGCCAGGCGAGTGACTTGCTGCTGGATGGCGGGGTCCTCGCTCAGCAGCAAAACTTCCCAGGCTTCTCTACTGTTCATGTTTATACTGTTCAGGTGCCCGGGGAATCGGCACATTCCCAAATTATGTGATCAAATGTGCCCTTTTTTCCGCAATTCTTACATTTCGCGTCTTTTGCATCCCCTGCTGTATCAAGTAGACCCAAACCGGGCAGATGTAATGTCCAGCTTGTAACTTCCTTCCAGATACGCGCCTCATTATTGGTGAGAGACCGATCCGAGGGAGAAAATCTCCTTCTTTATGATTTGTAGTGTTCAGCAAACTGGTTATATGCGGCTATGAAGGCAATAGGGTGTGTAAGAAGTCTATCGACTTTCCATAGACCATTCGTATAAGGGTTAAGAATACAAGGAAACGTACTAAATTCCATAATAGATTCCATCTGTGCATGCGTTTTCTTCGAGACAGGGAGCGAGAGCGGGTATAGCATCGTGTTTAGCCGTTGCACCGTCTGTTTTCTGTTTTCCCGCAGGCTACACAGGAGGCTCGTCCCGAGCCACTGCCGCAGCCGCAGTTCGCGCTAGCCGGCGGCGCAGCGGCGGCAAGTACGTCACCACATGTCGAACGTCGTTGGAGCAACTTAGAACCGGCAAACATTTTCTGGATGCTCCTCTATTTGTTCCTGGTACTGGTGACCCTTTTCGTGATCATCTATAACATGATGCACCACTACTCGAAGCCAAAGCCAACGCAATCGACGACGGCAGGACGCGGCCGTGTCAAGGTACAGTTGGTAACGACGGTAACGGCGACAACTGCAAGGCCTTCGATTCGCCAGATGAACAGCAGTCGCTGGACAAAGTTGAGAGCATCTTCCAGGAGCCGACGGCGCACGTCCACTATCGCACCCGTTACGACACCTGCAGCCGAGCCTCAGACCTTCGACGACGATGCAATTTCTGCAGACTCGACTCTTAGCGTGTATGATCATACCGAATAGCATCTGTCTGCGTTTATTAGAAAAAGGAAGACAGACTTTCCTTATTTGCTGCACCTTTTATAATGGGATGTTTCGTGACTTCATATGCAATGTGCCAGTTTAGGTAACCTGGGATGCATAATTTGATACAGAGTAGATTTTCAAGCGTGCTTGCTTCAGAACTTTCAAAACCTGGCTAACAACATGTGCGAACAGGCCGCGTGTTTTAATGTATACTTGCTAGGTAAATATTAAAGGCTTCAATACCAGGAAATGGGTAAAGTTTACGGGCCTCTCAGTCTTTGAGCATGGTCCAGTCGACAAAACCACATTCAGCGGCGGGTATACCAGACAAATTATTTGCTGTGTTTTGTATGTAGCTATTTTGTGCATTGGAAGCGCTAAATTGCTGTTTAACGCCTCGAAGGGACACATGGCCTATGAGAGGACATATATGGAGGACATCGGATAAGTTAGGCCAGCTTTGGTTCTGACCTGGTTTTTTTAAGTCGCGCTGGCACGGACACCACACGAAGATTTTTGTTATTTATCCTCCATCCAAATAGAGGCTGGCGTGGCTGGGATCAAACCCGCGATCTTGGAATCAGCAGCCGAACGCCAGAATCAGGGAGGCACCGTGTTCCGTTGCAATATATACAAAGTTGCCAGAAGCAAAGTATGCAATGATGCGAAACCAGCGGGATGACCACAAAGAACAATAAAAGAATGATCACATACACACCTCTGGGGGAAATGGGTGTGCGTGCGAATCTCCCTTTTCTTTTAGGCGATATCTTCAATTAAGAGCCGAGTTTTGAAGAAGCGCCTAGCTTGTTGGGTCAGTTGGTGCATGGTTACGGAAAAAAAAAAGAGCAGAAAGGGAGCGTTCACAAGGAGGAGGAGTGGACAGGATGACGCTGGAAACAACTGAATATTACTTGATGAAAATAGTCATAACAGAGCTTTGCGCACATGCGCGTAAGCAACAATAATGCAGACAAAAAAAGTTTTACGTTGGAGGTACGCACATCTTGAACGTGAAACACTATGCCCCGTTCAAGAATTTGTATTATCGCGCAGTGAACACCGACCGGGTTGTCGATTGGCGACATCATTCTGATGTTCATTTAACCACGCGCTTGATGAAGTTGCCTGGTTCACCGATGCACGCAGCTTCGAAATCATCGCATGGAATTTTATAGATTGGGAAAGCGGCGTATACTGGTTACATCTCGTAAAAACATTTTGCAGGAAAAGTTGTTTCGCTGCGAGCGAATAACAGTTCTTAGACATCACATATATTTAGGGACCTCACGCCTTGACAGCTGGAAAAAGTTCTTTGAGGCCGAAACTGCATTTGCACTCCTTCCTGGAATTAGGCGAGCGCCAGGCTACAAGGAAAACAAGTACAATATGTTTATAACAGAATGTATTTTATTCTTGAACGTTGAGCTCATTACGGCACTCAAAAAAATTGACCGCAAACTCTAGAGTTAGACAACGCTTCTTGCTGCAGCTATCATTCAGAGAGCCTGTCGGTGTAAGGTAAATTTATATGCTTAGGGAAGGTGGACGTCCTTCCACAAGTCCATAACATCGCTGCCACGCGTCTTGTACGCAATCCAAGCCTTCATTCTTGCTATATGTTCTACAGAGAAGTGGCTCTTCCAGTCTCCTACTACGCCCTTTCGGAGTAGGTCTCCCAACTGCGGGCCGCCATCAAGCTTTTGTGAAGACATTTTCACCTGCGGGCTAGGTAATCCCTGCGACGATTCTTCTATTCCGACATCTTCCTTTCTGTGGGATTGATCAGTAGGAGATTTAAGACTAAAGGTCAGCTTTTTCATCGATTCAAAGCTAATGGAATTTAGTACCCTTTCAAGGTATCTTGGATGTGCTCTTAGGCGGTCTCCGTATTCCTGTTTTCCGAGAAAATCCGCTATACTCAGGACCCAGGTTAGTGTGTGCTTCTTCAATGCCTCGTATGTGAGAAACAGCACGTTCGGAGCATGGCGCAGTTCGTACCACGGGAGGAGGTGATCGAAATAGTCGCCGTAGTCTACCTTGCCTTCAATGAACATGTCTAAATACTCTTCGAAAGTGCCTTCCCCGAAATGGTGCCAGGGTCGAGTCCTGAAGTGGTGGTAGTAGGACACACAGCAATCGTAAGGGTTCCTGGTCACGTATATGTACTTTACTTTGGCCGAGTAAGATAGCTTGAAAAGAGGCAGGTGGGTCTTGATAGCCGCCGGCCGCCGCAGTTTGCGGGCACCTTCCGCGCCTATGAACTCCAGATAGCTGGACTTTCTCACATCTTCCAGCTCTTCTGGCGTCGATTCTCCGGTAGAGATGATGTTCAGGACAATGTGCTGAAGCCATGTTGTACCGCACTTCGGATAACTGGCAATTAGAACTTCGCCGTCCTCCTGTTCGTAGGAAAGAGCCGAACGCAGTGTCTCAACTGGCATGATCTTGTTGACGTAGAGCCCTTCAACTACATGGTGGACGTTTTCAAAAGCAGCTCGAGCCTTCGAGACCTGTGCATGGAAAATAAAAGCATCTGTATTGCTACAGAAGGGCTGCACAGATGGTTCAGTGGATTATCGCTCAGAACACCTGACCTTTGGTGTTTGGTGGGCTGACTTTGGCATTTGGTTTTCTTTTTGCTTACAATCTAACAGTCCCTGCGTCTTCTTTTCATTTTATCTTTTGTAGGTATTGATTTAAAGAAAAAACGTTTCTTTCAGAGAAAAAAGTAATCAAGGTGATATTTGAGTGCTTAAATCTGCGTGGCACTACCTGCTTCAAGATTTTAAAGGGAAGTAGAAAGTGCCTGTTGAAGTAATTTTGAGCTATTAATTTGCTATTGGTAGGTAAATGTCTCACTTGTGCATCGAAGTTTGAATTGATAGCTTTCAAAAGTGACCACCAATATCAATTTTTGTCCTTTTTGTAGCTGAGAGAAATGAAATGCCATTGCAATGCATGCGCTGTAAGCAAATCGCATGATGTGCGTACAGTGCGTGTGCATTGTGGAATCTATGATTGGTGCACCGTTAACGAACATCTGATAAGTGGTTGCCTATTTTTAAATGCTGACATGTAGCAAAGTTTTCGAGGCCGACTGTAGTTACTGTAGTTTTCTGTACACATTATGGGTCAGCTTTGGAATAATGCACACTAAACCCTAATACATCCAATTTAATAACCGTTAGTTCTTCGCACAGCAATGCTAGGTTAGGTCGATGAATGGATACGGTTCTATGGTTGAACACTGTCTGATTCAGTTCTCAACGGCGGTCTGTGCGGAGCCAGATTCTTAGCACCCTCCGCTGCGTCACAGGTATTATTCCATCGCCTGTTGAGCTGCTCCGTTGCCACTGGAACTGTGGGCCGGGAGTTAGTTGCATTCATATAGGAGTTGGTGGTCAAATTCTACACAAGGATAGCCAAATTCCTTTCTGCCGAGAGGTTGAGTGCTTGGTTTGGGTCGTAGGGATCAAGCCATGACCCAGGCCTGGTTATTCAGTCCGGTCGACACTCAGATTTCTTTTCATCTGGTGGAAAACTGAGATGCACCGGCAAGCGGACCGCGGACTTATACTGTACCTCTACACCACCCAGACAACACTGAAATATCCTGAGGACATACTGAGGATATTTTTCTGAGGACATTCTTTATCCTCAGGACGTCCTCAAATGATCCTCAAAATGTACTGAAATGGTCCTCGTGTCCGGCCTCAGGACATCCTCAGAACAGCCTCAGAAGGGTATTATATGACATTTTGAGTACATTCTGAGGAGGTTATAGCTGGTCAAGCTGCATGAAAAAAATGCGAAAAATTCATGAAAATCATTTATTTGCTGAGCTCTTCAGTTGCTTCACTGCTGTTTGCCGCCATCCCTGTGCGCTGTGCCGGTCTCTTTACGTCTCTTCTGAGCTGCTGTCTTCTGTGCTGCCTAAAGAAATATAAATGGAAAGTCAGCAGTTGATTATGTGTAATTCAGTTCAAGCATACAAGCACGGAAGCAAAAAGTTTTTAATGCTACTAGTACAGTAATGTGCTGCAAATATGACTTTTAATATTTGAACATACAAGTTACAACTTAGAGTGCAACACTGCCCTTCAGCATGAGCAACTGCCATAAAAGTTAATCACTGCAATATGTATCCCTGCTTCTACACCTAAACGACGGTACTGTTCTCCCGACATTTCGGAAAGGTCACTCGACTTTTTCGGAGTTTAGAGAGCTCGGAGAGAGTTCGGAATTTAGAGTCGGAGAGCTCGCCGATGAAGGAAGTGAAGAAAAACACCTGTGGCTGCGGAGCACTTTCAAAAGCGACGTGGCAGCGGCATGCGACGACCCAGATTCTAACAGCTGCCACGTTTGAAGCTAACGTCGAAAAGTCGCGACGCCCTCATCATCGCGTTCGTGATCCGCTTCAGAACCAACAGCCATCAACCTGAGAAAAATGGTCTTGACTGCAATCAGCGCTTGCATCTACAAAATCAATACTGCCCCAGGTTCAATGCCTTCGCTTCTGAAACGAGGCCTCGACACGTTCTGTCTGGCAAAGAATGTTTGCTTACACACAGAATTCACCCTCAAACTGGTTGCACTGTTTTGTCAATTGATCAGGATCAGCTTCGGCACACGCAGCGAGCACAGGCTAGCGTCAACGCTTCGTTTCCTTGTGCGGCGAAATTGCCGCGCATGACTATCGGCACACATCGCGAAAATATACAAAGGCATCACTCACTTTTTCTTTGCGTGTATCCATGATTTGCGCACCACAACGCGCACGTGCGAGTCACTTGCGTCTTGCGTGAGTAGTCGATGTTGTGGATGCAGGCTTAGGCTTAGCTTGAATTCAAACTGGCCGCACACAATAATGATGATGATGACTTTGCGGTTTTTATGAGGTACGGAACGATTGATTCTATGAAAAACAGTTTTTTATTGCGAAAATGCAAACTATTTATCGAAATTTGTCTACAAGCAACACACAGATGGGCCCCAGGCACACCAGAATTCAAGCCTGTGGCTCGGGCTCTTTCGCCAAAGGAAAAGCTAGCGGCATGGCTAGCGGCACTGTTTACATTATGGAGGGCTGGAAACGATTAGCCGAAATGATAAGCACGATAACATCATCGCATAAAAGAACGGCATTCGTAACTGCGAGGCATCAGAACTCATCGATTTTCACAGGGCATCAACCAGCAGCGATGCGGGTTGTACGACGTTGTATTACCCGTGCCCGAATTGGAGCGGCCCAATCTTTTTTGTCTGTGTCGTTTGCACTTCGTGCGCTGCAAGCATGCTCTTTGTTCAAGTAGAACGTATTTACATTAAAAAGCCTGCGCGAATGCGCAGAATTCTGAATGCGGTTACTCTCGTTCCCGCTCGCAGAAATTTGCAGACTAGGCTTGCTGTCGTTAACCAAACAAACCTTTTCTACATGAGGTTGTCAAAGGGAGAGAAACTGTTCAGACTAAAGACTAGCGCCGCGCAGTAATGCATCTGGAAAACTAGGGCAGCATAGAGCTATATATTAGAATGCAAATTACATGCATTATTTTGCTGGCGATTTTCATGCATGCGTGTTCGCAGATAAGTCCTCGAGAGGACATTTTGAGGACCACGAACCTACCCGTATGACCTGAGGACATCGTTCTGAGGACGTTTCCAGGACAATCCAACCTAGGACATTATGAGGACTTATTGAGGATGTTTTAGAAGCCTTGAGGACATTTGGACCATTTCAGGACGTCCTCAGGATGTTTGGTGTTGTCTGGGCATGGTTGACTTCGCAATATTCCTATGAAAAAGAGGATTCATTACTCACGGCAGCACGGGCTGCTCCATTCCTTTCAGTCTCTAGTTCTTTTGACGGTGGTCGTGTGTATGGATCGGAGTTGGCTTCGTTCGACATATTAACGGTCTCCGAACGAGCACTGCGAATACCTTTGTGCCGAGGCCGTTCGAGAAGTTGAGAGACGCGTCGTTTGGTACGGGAGTACAGCTGTACGGATCTGTACTGGCAGGCGGCAGTTTCAAACAGGCAAACGCTCAGATACGAAAGAAAAGCCAGGAATAACTCCCGGCTGGCTGTGTCCTCTACGGGTTTTTATTTTGGTTTAGCACAATATGGGCCGAGTGCCATGTAGCTTATTTTGAAGTTCGTTTCAGCGCAGGTGGACTGTTTCCTGAAACACTTGAGGAAGCCGCAGCTGTGGTGTATGAACGCTGCATGAAATACGTGAGGTACATGTTTGAAAACACATCCTCTAAAATGCCTGCACTAGCAACGCGTCGGCTAGGCACTACCTTTTTCTTCAAACCAAATCTTTTTTTAGGCCGTTTCGAAGCTGCGCGATATATCTGCATGTTGGCCACTACTAATAATATTCATACAAAGCTAACTTCCTGAGACATCTGCCATGAAACCTTGAAACGATTCAAGATACTAGGATGCAATACAAGGACGTAATCCTTCGAAAGAAGGCACGCGGGGAGAGTGAACCGATTTGGTTTTTTGAATCACACCATCGACGTCATGTACCAGATCAGTGTTTGGTGGCCCGACCTGCTTCGCAGTCGCGTTCGAGCTTGTGTTTGCGATGAATGCTCCAGACCCCTCGAATGGTGAAGACGTGGCAAAAGCCCGGCGGATTCGGCGTGACGGTGGCTAAGTCGATGGCGTCAGAGGGAAATGCAAGATGCCAGCACTCATCGTTACAAGAGGCCGCTGCTGAAGCGAAACAGAAAAGACTCGATGATGCAGCGGAGCCGCGAATTATAAACAATGCGTAGAAAACGCAATTGCAAGCGGAGGTCAGACAGTTGACACCCTGCTGCCGCAGGTTTATCGCATCAGATTGTTTCATCACCCGTCAATGTTTTTCTCCTTATTCATCATCAGCATCAGGCTAACACGTCCATTGCATGGACAAATGCGTCTCCCAATTATCTGTAATTAACCATCTGCATTAATCATCTGCTCACAGGTCATTCTGCCGCTCCCTGAACTCTTCGCCATAGATTCGAATCCACTCCGTTCTCTTGGCGGCCACCGCATATCTGCTATCCACATCATAAACCGTGCCCATCCATTCCCTCTTTTTGATGTCTGCTCGCATATTATTAACCCTTTGAAGGTTTTTGCCGTATATGTACGGCGGCGGTTTTCTGTCCCGCAAGGTCTTTGCCGTACGGGTAGGTTTCGATCTTCCGTTTGAAATTTTGCGCCAAAAGAACAATGCGTGCTCACTGGGGGGTGCTGCCACCTCTTAGGACTTCCAAGAAGTGTTTGAATTTTGTGCTGCCTTCTTACGGAGATAAGCAGAACTTATGTCTAGCTTTAGCGCTGCTATGGTGGCTGCGGCACAGACTGCGGCAACACCCCTTTTGTAGTTTTGGTTTCAGCGCGTGATCGCAACGGAGTCGCGCGAAATTTGAGTTTTCTTTTTGTCAGCACTATCTTGCAGGGGCTGCCAAAGTTGATTTCTATCTTTATTGGCGCTGCTCTTAGCTTGCTTATCACCGTTGCTCGCGAGGTACTCTCGCCCTCTGTGGCAACGCGCCTACGCGGTTTCGATTCCGCCGCGGGATCGCAACGGAGTCGCGCGAAACGTGTTTTCTCTTTGTGGGCACTGTTTTGCAGAGGCAGCGAAAGTTGATTTCTATCTTTATTGGTGCTGCTCTTAGCTTGCTTATCACCGTTGCTATTCTATTCTATTGAACATTTTCCAGTTGTGAGTGATGCTGTCACCAAAGTACTGTTCCTAATTTTTTTTTTACTATTTATTCTGGATTATATACATTTTGTAGATTCAAGATCCGCAATAAAGTAATTTGACCACCTGGGAAAGTTTTCTTCAAAATAATTTGACCCTCAAAGGGTTAAGAGACGTTTGTTTCCTAACTAACTATGTCATGAATCAAGTGTGGGTGCTATTGCAATGACTAGCGATACTGCTGTCGGTTCGTTTGCCGCATTATGTACGTTTTTATTTATGAAGCGCGTGGCACACCATGCCGTGTATTATCGGGCAGGTGTTTGAACTAGACATCTGCTATTAACATTGCAAGCTTCATAACAAGAGATGTCTCTATTCAGTCCTGCCTAATACAATGTACATACAATGTAAACACTTCGTAAGCACCTGTGTTTCAGCGAAGGCATGAACGTATATTCGTTTTCGGAAAGCATCGATAAATCTCAGCGTGCCGTATGTACTCATCCTTAAATGTCGCTGATCGTGATGGTTTCTGGTCAGGTTGCTGTCATAGTTGTCATAGTTGTTGTAATAGTTGCTGCTCGTTCGTTAATCTCCGCAGAAGCGCTGACATCACTAACCGTAACGTTGGCTGAGAGTAGTGCGTTTCTGCGGTTAGCAGAACCACGGTGAGCAGCGTTCAATACAGCGACTAATCCATTCTCGTATTCTTCGGACGGCGTCGTGTGTCCATCGATGCGTAGCACAACAACCACGACCCACATCGCGATCGTTTAGGTGATCACGACTAGCCCGGCACCGATGCAGGTCCCCTTCATGGACGCCATTTTTGGCTCTAGCGGACCGTCGGGAGGCAGCATATAATTCTCGCTGATATACTGCGCTTGCTGAGTACTTGTGGGGGCCTCGACTTCGCTCTGCTGCTTGGCCTTGTCGTATACGTGGTCCTCCTGGCCCTATAGAGATGCGCCGCCGCGGTGCGGATCCAAGCCTGACGCTCCTCGCGAGTAGTAGCGCCGGTGACGGAAGGGGCTGAAGCAACGGTAGTTGAGGACCCTGACGTTTTCTTCCGATGCGTGTCCGGAGCGTGTCCGGAACGTGGTGTTCCGGAACGTGTCCGGAGTGAACGGTCGGTTCAGCGCTGCACCTCTTCAGGTACTGGAACCGTGACGTCTACCCCATCCGTATTTAAGGCCTCTGTTGCCGCCGCCCTTTGCTCTTTAGTCTGCGGAGGCCTTGCTTTTGGTTTCGGTGTCTTGCAGGCAGCAGTGACCTTTAGCCTAGGAGCTGTTGGCTTGGCCGGTATACTGGAGACGTCGGAGCCTGTTGCTGCGATACCGCCTTAGGGGCCGCTTCAGCACCGACTTTTATCTTCTTAGCAGGAGGCGGGGCTTTCAGTACTGCCTGCCGGATGGTTTCAGGAAGTGGATCAGCTATGGGCGCGGCCATTTGTTTGAGCTGACGGCTAGTGTGACTTCTCTCCTCCCAAAATTGCATGTACTTTGGCAGGTAGAAGTCGGCATCACAGGGGACAATGCATTGGTGTTGGTAGTTGTTGTTGTTGCCTCTGAAGTGATGGCACATACCCACTGTGGGGCATTGGCCAGGGTTTGTTGAAGAGCCAAACAGGGGGTAATTAATTAATTATATCAGTTAATAAATTATTAAACATTTAATTATTGATCAATTACTTAATTATTGATTACTTAATTAATCAACTCTCTTAAACATTTGTGGGCGCGTCGCCAACGCCTTTTACATTTTCCTTTCCCGCGACATTATGCAGCCAACTATGCAAATAAAACAATGTTAGTAGAGGGGTCTTCCCAGATTCGGCAAATAATTTTGTGATACATTTGAAACTATTGAGAACAAACGAAAGTGTTTTATACTTACATTATGAGAAGAAAATCCGGCGTCGGCGTTGTCGGCGTTGTGAGGGAAAAATCACGATCATGACTGTGACAGGTGGTGCCCAGAGAGAATCCTATAGTAGTCAGGTGGGTCCCCTAGGTCACGTGACTTTGCAGCGTCATCACAATTTGCCCAACGGATTGTGAGCAAACCGCCCGTCGTGGCAGGTGGCTGTTAAATTAATGATTGGCCGTTCGAAAAGAGCAAACTGGGCAGCACAAGACCCACTGCTGGGAGCACCGGCCATCGCAGGGCAGTGGTGCACTGTAGCATATAAGTTGAAGTGGAGGCGCACATGTACAATGTACACGAGGTCTTATCTAAGAACGCTCTCACTTTCAATCTGACTGAAGCGATAGAAGTCTTCAATGCAACAGGTAACTGCCTATTCGAGGTCTCCTAGCAAAATGGCGACAAATACGCAGCACATTTAGAAGGACACCGACGAAAATTCTATCGAATAATTTTTTTTTCTGTCAGGAGAAGCTTATTATCAGGGTTCTTAATTCCCGACTAAGTTGGCGTTCATCCGGCAGCAAAAGGCGGATTTATTGGAGAAAAAATTTGCTTGAGAAACTTCCTGGCAGTCTAAAAAAACTAATGGACGCGTACGGAAAACGACTAGTTGCTACAGTTTTCAAATTGACGACGGTGTAGGGTGGCCTCTGAGATTCGTGGTTAAAAATTTTGTCCTCGACGCGCGCATTTTACTCGCGAAATCGGCTGCAGATGGCAAAACCTTAATTTCATTTGTCAGTCTTTTCGGGCTTATAAAAGCACCCTTTTCTATGAGAGCGCAGCCTTTGTGATTAGAAGAAGGTAATATACCCATACAGGTAAACTTCTATTTTGCTCAGTGCATCTTTAAGGTCGCTTCTAAGTATCTTTCTCTCACGAATACACACACAAACACCCTGATGAAAACACTTGCCGTTGAAAAAGAAGCTGCCATTAGCTTTTTCTAGATTTCAGCCTTGAGAAATACAATTTTAAGAGGAGAAATTGGTTGTTGCACTTTCAGCACATACGTGTATCAGCAGGCACTTGGCATGTCGTATAAAATACTAAAACTCCCGACCTCACCTGTTCACTCCCTAAGTACTCAACAGAGATGCCTGGAGCCTGTATTATCGTGATATCAGATGGATACCATTCAATCCGCTGAACCGAAGTGAAATCGGCGTAACGTTTTGCTTTCTATCACAAAAGCAATATGTATTGTGTTCTGCTGAATCACTGCGAAAGGAACGTGATTATTTCTCTAACAAGGGTAGGCATCGCTTTCACAAATTTGGCCACAAAGCAAGAAATACCTTTCCACCGGGAGCTGATTTAGATAAGTTCAATAGCGCTAGTTCCTTGTTATATCTCATATTTTATTAAGCCCATAATTAACTCTTACTGTTACGCGAAACTGAGCAATCAATGGCCATATTGCTTAGCTGAAGTGACATATCGTCCTTAATCGGGTGACTGAGTACAGACAGAACAAAGGCAGCATTGAATGGCGTTCGGTGAAATTAAGTCTACGTGTTCCTATACAACTCCAAATACCTAAAGTTACCAGAAATTACGAAAACATCTTGACTGTGATAACGAGACGGGTGCGATTACAAATGATCATTGGTGAGGCGTTAAAAATATCTCACAGAACGGTCACCACTGTGCAGCTCGAGTTTCGGTGACATCGGTAGAGGTATTTTAATGCAGTAGCATTAAGGATCTCGCAATGAATGCGGGCGCCACTTGAAGATGCACTCCAGGTGTGGAGAGCGGCACAATGCGACGATCTCGACATCATGGGTGCATTGGCAGGTGGCGCCCTCATGCAGTGCGGCAAGGTTTAGAACTTGAAGGGGGGTCAGCTACATTTGTCCCCCATAGCACAAGTATAGCCGTCCTTGCTGGCAAGAAAAGTTGTGGCGCATAGGTTCTAAACGAAGTTTGTGCATTTTCTTCCCGTTTTATGCCCTCAATTTCTTCACTGTTCTTTGGTAGCCGTCTTTAGAGAGAACGGAAAGCTTTGTGAGTCTGACAAGGCTTCAGGCTTCTCAAGTTTTCGTCTTGGCACGCGGCCGTCAGCGTTTTTCTTTAATATTTTTTTAACCTCCTGAACAGTGTGAAAGTAAAGAAAGAGCTCTGGAGCAAGAAGTAATATCATTATCTGTAAATTCGGCCCCAAAGAACACCCGATTGGGGAGCTCTGCGAAATGTCTAGATTGCTGCTAAAATGATTCCCTCGTAAAAAAAATGTGTGGAAACATTCTTCAAATTTGGACGAAATAAAACCAATTACCAATTGTATCAGATAAATACTTACGCTAATGTAAGATGCTTGGCCGGTCGAGCTGCACGGATTTGAAAAATGTGGCGCACAGAATTCCGCGCTTTTCGAACATTCTCTCCTTTGCCTAGGCTCACCCCCGCAATTCTTTTCTCAGCTTATAATTTGAAATTTTCTCATTCTTGAGATAAAATCTAATGGATATGTGGTAGATCATGTCACCGAATAAACACATGACACTATTGAACTTATAAAAGTTGGGGAACGCAGAATAAGAATATTGCTTTTTTTTTCGCGTAGCGTTAATACGTTTTGGCGGGCTAGTTGGTTAAGCATCTTGAAGAAACAGCGCGAACGAAGACGAGCACAAAAGACAAGAAAACGGACGACACAGCGCTGTGTCGTCCGTTTTCTTGTCTTTTGTGCTCGTCTTCGTTCGCGCTGTTTTTTCGCGTAGCGTTTTTGTGAACCTTTAAAAGCTGTGATCCAAGCCACCAAGAAAAATATGCAATCTTGTTTACTGCTTTGGTGCTGTGGAAGATGGATAATCGTAAGGCATCATTTAAGCTAAACAAAAGACGAGGGCGCTATACGAAGAGAGTGAGTTGGTTAAACTAGCGTTTGTATCTGAATGTTTGCTTTGACAGCAAGCAAGGAGTGAAGCCAGCGAACTGAGGCGTATTTAGCACAGCTGCTTTCTTTTTTTAGGCCTTTGAAAGAGGCTGAATTATGTTTGAATTCTGCTCGACATTGCATACATTAGAACTATCGTTAGATTCTGATACTGACTGAATATTTGAAAAGTATACCCCGAGTACATCTTGATTGCGGTGAGCAGTCTGAAGATATTTTAAGCCACAGCTAAGACTGAAAACCTTCACGTAGCTATTCCACGGATACCTAGGGAAATTAGCTTGCTATGCTAACACTGCTTTTTCTCAGCACAGCCGAAGTGTGCTCTTTGCAGGAGGTTGAATTCGGTTCTTAAACTTTTTAATTGCTGAATTCCAGTGTGTCGGGAGCATCGTACAGACTGTTACGATGAAATTTAAGCCACAGCCACTACTGCTAGCACTCACGGGACGCCTGTCTGCAAAATAAAACCGGTATGGTGATGATGCTGATAGTGATGATGAAGATACAATGGTCGCGCTTTTTGTAACGATGGTGATGCTGTGGACATAGACTGATGGCAAGAATCAGCACTGTGATCGCCACCATGCGGTGGGCCGCAGCTACAACAATACACTGAGCTTGAATCCTTTTTCTCTGTCAAGCGTTCTCACTGTGGCTCCTCCCCGGACCAGTGTCATGGGCTACACTTATTGTGGAAGTTCCCCGGCCCAGCTTTTGTGCAAAAAAGCTTCCTTAAAAATGTTTGATAGCGGTATAATCGGGAATGTGACAACAAAAATTGAGCCATGGATGTTCGCTCCACGGGCAACCTTAGCGAATATCTAAGCAAAACTGATCTTCACTCTTTCTTCTGACTTTCACCGTCATTCTCTACTTCTTTCTTACTAGGCATTATGTTGCGCTTTTCGAATAATAAGAAGAAGTCCACATTCTGCCATAAACTTTTTTCACATTTTCCTGTTTCTTATAATCTCACCTAGACATTTTTACAGTCCGGGCTAGATATCGAGATGTTTAATGGTTTACAAAGTTCATTGGAAGCTATTCCGTAGCCTTTTAATAAAAATTGGAGAAACATTTTATCATTAATTTTTGGCTCCCAGCTCAAAATTATCGTTGTTGGTGTCGAATTAATTTTCTTTCTCTCCTCGGTGCGGCATTCCTTTTGGGCCAGCTTCTGAGATACGTATCTGCATGCTGCCTCGTGAATGCGCCGCTTTGGACAGGCATGCACGAGATGTAGAAAGAGAAGACGAAGAAGCCATGGATGACGAACGCAGGCACAGCGACTACTCGGAAAACCTTTTGCCCCTTGACGAAGCTGCAGCGCCGCAACATCCGAAGACCTTGCATGGCGAGGGCCACAGATTACCCAGAGATCACCACCCGGCTCACCCAAGCGATGCTAAACGAGGGCCAACGAGGCATGAGCCCCTGCACCACCGAGCGCAAGAACAACCACCGCAACACAAGCCCATGGTTCACAAGCACCATGGCGCTCTAGATCCAGCAGAGATACAACCACACGCCCCGCATGGCCACGATGAGATCTTGCCTGCTGTGCACGCTGGTACAAAGGGAGGAACCAAAGCGGCATCTTCCTGGTGGCATCCAATCAACCTCATCTCTCAAAATATTGGGCTACAAACTCCCGTCGTCACATCGCCCCCAGAGACCGCAGCCTTGCCGAAGCCAAAGCCACCACCGAGCATGCTACCAGCAGCGCCTACAGCTAACGTGGTCCCAGAGGCTCATCAAAGGCAGCACGGGACAGCAACAAAATCCCACCACCTGCCAAGACACAATAATGTCTTGGAGGTGCGACCACTGGAGCACGGTCCTATTCATCAAGCGCCGGGGCATCCCCTTATGGAAGATCCGAGGGATCCGCACAAGCATTTGCACCATGGTCATCCGCCAGCAGAAGGTATTGCACACGGTGGCCATGAATGGGTGGCACACCAAGCACACCAAGCATCTCATGCGCACCCACCACAGCAGCTGCATCCGACAGCGTCTTCAGGCCATCCCGCAGAAGGTCTCCACCACCAGCACCACCTTCCTGCTCCGCATGGTGAAGATCAGCGAGACTACATGCACCGTCATATGCACTCAGCAGGACCGATGGACGCGTGGGCAGACACCGACTTTATATCTCAACATGCGGTGGACGCCGACGCGGCTCGAAGACTGTCGGACGCTCCACCACGAGTGTTGATCGACCACTACCTGGGAAGGAAGGGCGGCGGTTCGCCCCAAGGCTCACTTTTCGTCGCCTGCTTCCGGACGATAGAGTCTGCCTGCATCGTGTTCATTATACTCGCTGTTGTATTGCTGTGTCTGGCCATTTTTTACACGATCGGCGAATATCCCATCGAAACTAGCCGCGCCTTTTCGGTGAAAACAGATCCCTTCAAAATGCCCACGGTCGTTTTGGCTGAAACAGTCAACACTGCGGACGACACGGGTAGCTTCCTGGAGAGGAAATTGGCGGCTGAGCGCTCGACCACTGTTTTCTATCCCGAACGTGCGCGCAACGTAGTGAGCAACCACGTACCGCCAAGGTTTGTCGGCGGGTGCACCTCGTGTGCGGCTGATGTAGAGACCATCGAGCTACCGAGCGAAAGCGATGATGTCATTACGCTTAGCAGCGCTGACGAAGATTCTGAGCCCATTATGGAAACCAGCGCACAAACAAAGATGGACATCTGACTCCATGAATGGAAGACAGCACAATAAACTGACCGTTTGTACGTCGTGAGCATCATCTAATGGTGCAAGTGCGTTTTTTAAGGTGTGGACTGCGCGCGATGATTGATTTTTGATCGAGTGCGTTCCAGAAGTGGCACTGCTTATAATCAGTCTTCTCCACTTCCTGTCTCGCGAAGCAATCCGTGACCAGTTGCAGCTGATACTTCGTATTTTTGCAGTTGCGCATTTCTGTGTGTTATTTGCTGCATATGCGGCGATAACTTTGCATGTTCGTGTTCCAGGCGAACATTGCCGCGAATTGCCGATATCGTGTTCATTCATGACACCCATAAAGTATTCAGTGTCCGTGGGTCCTGATTTCTTAAAGCCCATTTAATTTAGGTCATGTATGATTTGGAACTTCCAAGTGTTGCGGCCCTTTCTCACTGGCCAATCGCGGACGTTGCCGGTCCATTCGATAAGAGTAAAGTTCTATGCTCTGGAAATGACTACAGTATCGTTTACTGTCATTGTGTACTGGACTGCATCCCAACGTATTGCTTGGCTTTTATTTTCAAACTTTCCACGGCGGTGTCGACAAAGTGGTTTAAAAAAGAGGAAAACTGAAATATTTCTTAACGTTACCTGAAAAACGCTGAAAACCGGCGTTGGAGAGACTTTCAGCGAATGATATTTGTGATTGTTTTTGTAAGGAATCTTCTGCTGATTACCGGCCATTATTCAATGTTTCCTAATCTATGATCCTGAAAAGCACCCGACCAAAGTAAGGATGGTTAGTCTTACTTCGGACACCTATATCTTCGGCATATTAGGGGTTGTAGCAGGTTGTTTGAAGACACGTTTTCACGAAAGTTCACATTTATTGCAGTTTTGACCAAACTAGAATTTTTGTTTGATCATTGGTGAAGCAGTTGAAGCGTTTTCTAGCCTCCCGCAAAACTCCCCCTTCTTTGCCTAATTTCCGCGGCCGACAAACGTGATGCTGTCACCGATGCAATCGCTAGAGCGGATTGTTTTGTTTCTTCGCCGACGCATAAGATGCTAATATCCGACTTCTTATCGTTTCAGGCAAGTACCCCCCAAAAATGTAGTATTAAAGAATTCTGCCTAAAAATCCCATTTCTTCGCGAAATTTGAGCTCGAAAAATTCGCCGGTTTAGCTTATTCACCACACAACACCATTCACAGGTTTAGTACTAGCGGCACATAAATGCTCTGTCTGGTTATTTTTAACTTTTTTTGTTAGTTTTTGTTTTTCTTCTTTTTTCTTCTTCTAGTTTACCATGCAGATGCACAATTGCTGAAATGTGTAATACTCAGTGCAGTGAGCCATACGTAGAGTTGTAATCCGTGAACCGATTCCCATTTCTTGTCATCTGTGTTATTGTACGCGTTGTTCCGACCCCCTCAAGAATGGCCGCAGGATCATAAGTGTATTTGAAATAAGTAAATAAATAAATAAATAAAATGTCTCTACTGGAGCGAAATCCTGAACTCTTTAACTTTCCCTCTTACCGTAAGCTCAGTGATCGGCTTCTTTCTTACTAGTTTCTTTATTCGAGTCTAGGCTAATTCGGGAGCTTACCGTCCTCTGATCGCTATGTCGCACCTTTCCGAGGTCCTCCACAACCTGCACGGTTCCTCGGTGGGCGCCCAGTATGAAGTATAAGTCTATGAAGTCTTAGCTACGAAGCACTGTTCGATGTGTCAGACATAATTATTGTTTCAAACCACATAACGGCTATTTTCGGATGGCATTGACTTCCCACAATGCCGTCAAGGTACGCAGAGGGCTACATTATATTACACGATGCGGCACAATAGAAAAAGCAGTAGGGTTCGCCAATATTCTGCGCATTAAGGAACAAATACGGACTTAGTCACAGCGGCGATGTTCACCGAAATAACATGACATTTATTGGCTCATTTCGGGGCTATCGTTGCCAGCGTCCGTGATTTCAAAACACCGTGCTACGCCAGATGATCTTCCGATGGTGAAGTGGATTGATGGCAGGTAGGTTTATTGTGTGCTTAGCTCTGCAGTGGTTATTTTGCAGTGCCGAAGCTGTGCGGCGTCTTGCGCATTCGGACTCATATCTTACATGGATCGCATATTACGAAACTGTCTTGCTCGTCGTCCAGAAATGGCACTGTTGAGCAGTTCCACAACGCTGCCGCTCAGAGCACTCACTTCCGGCTCAAACCCCAACTGCTCCCATGAGCTGCACTTTACACTACACTACACTAACTACACTACACTACACTACACTACACTACACTACACTACACTACACTACACTACACTACACTACACTACACTACACTACACTACACTACACTACACTACACTACACTACACTACACTACACTACACTAAAGGAACCGCCAAAAAATTCTTTCCAAAGTGTCTGTTACATTTTTAGTCATTTGGAATAGTGAGAGCAGCTGTTGTGACGTTTGAGGACCTGCGACACCTTATCTGCGCCCTCACGCACTCCGAAAGCTCAGTCTCTGTCTACACAGGGACGTTAATGCCTATTTCAAAAATAGTGGGTTTTTGGTGGTACATGAATTTCCACTTCACAGTTCGTCCATATTAATCGGATGCTGGCAGGGCGTGCCTTTATTCAGTTCGTCAGGTGTTGGGTGGCCCATCCGAAGAAAAATCTACCTGACTCATCGCAGCTGTTTTCTCCTTGTTGTGCGGGCACAGATAATACGAAGAATTGCTTGAACGCGCCATGGATGCGAGCTAAGCCTTCTCCAAAAAGCAAATAATGAAGGAAAAAAAAAACACTCACATACTGCGGCATCCTGGACTGAAAAGCGATGTCTATGCCACACCACCTACGTGAGCGTCCAATTGCAAGTTCACGTGAATCACATTGATTTGATTGGATTGGATCGTCTGGCCTCAGCTTTTGTATATGGTGGGCCTTCTGTGAGTATATACTGGTCATGTTAACATAATGCCTAAAGATAGAAAACTTATACGCACACGCATCCGCACAGACACATTCACATGTAAACATACACGCACACACGTTTGTTACTGGCCTCACACAGAGCCATATGGCCCGTTGTCATGAGCAGCCTTTATCCACTACACTTGGCCCTGAAGACTCATGCCAGACCTGCAAGATGTTTTCATAGGTCATTAAGTGAAGTTTCATTAAGCCATCAAGTCATTAAGCCATTAAGCCATTAAGAAGTTCGATGTAAAGAAACTGGCGTACCCAACTAACGCTGTGAAAGAACAGTAAGAAAAAGAATGGTCACAGTGAACAAAGACGACGTGCTCCGCTAGAGGTGAAGGAAGAAGAAGAACAAAGTCGTCGATGGGAAGGGACCTGAGCATGTGGATTTGGGCTCTCTCGTTTTACCTGGCTTGTGCTGCCGCAGTGGACAAGGGTAAGCATTGAAACAGTACGCGAAAAGCTTCACAGAAAGCCTCTGTCTAGATTGGTTAATACTCGCGTGAATACTTGGACCGAACAATGATCAACGCGTTGCGCTCAGGTAGCCGTTGTTTTCCGTGCCGGACAACATCAATACGCAATATATTTCAACCTGTGTAGGTGTGTACTGGTAATGGCAAGTACTATTCAAATGTATTCTGCACATAGCCCGTTAAATGGTTGCTTTTGTAAAAGCCTATAACTGGCTCCGATTAGCATTACGCAATCTTATTGAGAATAAGATAAGCTATTGAGTTTCGCATTCCGTTAGCTTTCAAGCACGCCATAGCGCAATGCTCTAGAATAATTTTTACCACGTAGCTTTCGCAAACGTGCATTGAATTCTCAGCACAGGGGGGAGGGTGGTGGGGGAGCGTTCTACTTCTCCTTTGTCGATACACGGCTGCTGCAGATAGCATGACAGTAAAGACCCATTGAGATAAGACCAGCAACATTGAAGTGAGTATTGAATGTTCGCTAAACTGACGCAGCACTATTCTACAGATATATCAGTGAGTTTTCCTGGAACAGTTGAACTGTGCTTTTGTTAGAAAAACTGGTTATGCACGGACTGTCAATTAATTATTAAACACGATCTGCTATGTAGTTCCAGCATGGAGAACTTTATTGCAGTACGTAACGTAGAAATTTCCGAGAGCATAATAAACTAGATAAAGGAGACTCTATTGACCCATAAATGGCCAGCAGAACACGTGCAAAAAGTCATAAGGCATAGAACATAACGGCACTCAGCACAGACGAATTAAAATGTTAGAAACACTTAAATTAATGCTCTTGTTCTTGAGTGACACAAAGTATTGTAAAGCACTGCTTTTTGAATTCCATCAAAAAGTTTTTTCGTACGAGTTCAATTAGCCCTTTGTTGAGCCGTGCTCCGAATAATTGAAAAGTGTATTAAAACAATTTGATCACGGTGCTACTACATACGTCATTAATGATGGGAATATGTAAACGAAGCGCGTACTAGACTATTTGATGTTTTAAAGGAAGGGCGATCTATTGACCTAAATTCGTTATGCTCAGCCGAGCGGCTGAACATGTACATTCGCCGGTACGAGCCGCTGTACCACCGCGCCGAGGCCGTAAACCGGCGCCATGGCCGGCCAAGGCGTTCCATCGAGGATGCAGAAAGAGGCGACGTCAATGTGCTGCTCCGAAATAGCAAGCGGTGAGTGCACGAAACGGTTTCACTTGGGATCGCCACATCCAAGCATCTAATTGCCTTTATTTGCACATAGCACCAAATAAGAGTTCATCTTTTACTTAAACTTTAACTGCGGTTTCAGGAACTGCCGCGCAGTAGCTCAGTCGTATTATGTACCACCTCAATAAACCTATGCCACGAAGTGCAAACGAGACCTACCTCAACAAATAGGGGAGACATTCGCAAGGCCGCTACTAATGAAGAAATATTGGTGACTGTGTGGTTTCTTGCCATTCGCAGTGCTGGTTATAGTGATGGTTCAGTACAGCTCCCGGCTAACGATGAATCACGCTGACACGAGCACAGCTGCTTGACTTAGTGGTCCGTTAATTCATGAAGCTGATAGCTTTCCCAGTGCTACTAGTTTTATCTAAAGTTGAATGGACACATAAAAAATTGTACAAATTTGAGCCTTTATCCCCTATATAAGTACCAAACTATCCAAGCGCGAACGGTTTTGCCTGCCTCCACCATCTAAATGCTTATTCCATGGCCGGGGAATCAGCAGAGTCGCACAAGCGACGAGATTACGACAGCCGAACCACTGAGAACATGGACGGCATATAGCTTATGTAACGAGAATAGAATGAGAAAGCGTGTATACGAGTGACAGCAAAGGCCGATGGAATAATAGCGAATGCGGCGACAGCCCTCAATGGTCATTCTTGCCTGTTCCCCGGTACCTCCACTGCCCGGCTTCAGGCACTAGGCTTCTACAACACGGTGGCGGTACTCATAGGAGCCCACTTAGCGGGATAATATGAGCGCCTCTCGCGCCGGAAGACGGGCCGCCACACCCTCAGCCTTGTAGACATCCACAGCAAGTACCACTTTTACTACAAAAGTTCCGCCTGTCTTCAATCCTCCTATACTTACACATTCGCCTCCTTCCCCGTAACATGTATCCTGCTTTCCAAACGAATCGAGGGCGAAAAGCATTACACAAACACTAGGGCAATACCCAGGAGGTGGCCTATGTGGATGCCGCCTAGTATGGCCCCCCGGAGGCCTTTGCGTTCGCGGTTCCGGAAGAAACTGGCCGCCCACTTTCTTCGCTTCCGTCATGACCGCCTTAGTCGACATCACCGAGGAGGACGCCGTCGTGCTATCCATCACATCCTCCAACTCAGCCCATAAAATCCTTACCAGCGACCCCTAAACTGCTATCAGCTTCTCTAAAGGCCGGATCTCTCCCATCAGTTTCCTCCGCCTCCTAAAGTAAAAACCCCTCTGCCATACCATCCAGCCTATCAGGACCCCGCACACTCCTCCCTGCCAAGGAACGAGGTGGCCCACTCACACGCCCGAGACATTACTATTCGTGCGGGGCCCATTTCCAATCCCTATCACGGAGAGTATTCGGCAAGGGACCGATTGAACACCTATCACGAGGTCACCCAATAATACCGATTTGACTGCCGACTTTACCCACCAGCTGAGAGGTCCCTATCTCGCACGCACGAAATCTCCTGGCGCCAGCTTCAAGCGCACGCCTACCCAAATCCGCGCAGTTCCCTGCCATATCTACACCACCCTCTAATTTCCCAGCCGTAGATTCTGCTGCAAGCCCGCTTCCATATACAATGCCATGTGGGCCTGTCCTATCGCTGCCTTTTCTTTAATCAGTACCGAGGAGCCGCGGGAGACCGCGCTGTGCAGCTCAGAGCCGGGTCTTCAGGCTCGGCTTGTACAAAGGGCTGGCTGTGTCGCTGAGGTGCATAAGCTCATAGCCATTCGGCAGGGTTGCCTTGCTGCGTTATCAGGGCTCCGCCCCTCCCACTCAACTACTAAAGTTCATTGTCTGTCTGTGTGCCTGTCCAATCGGTGCAGGTTGCTGAACCTCCGCCTTTCTGCGGACGCATCCGTCTTCCACAAGGACTTGGTCGTGGAGTCCTCAGCCGAAGGAATTATACGCGTCAACACAAGTCAAATTTACCATGGATCTCTCGTCGGTACGTGGGACTAACAACACGCCAGTCATTCTCACCTGTTTTCGTAGCTATCTTGCGCAGCCATAAGCTTCCACGAGATATGTAAAAGAGAAAATAACCTACGCGTTCTGCTACAGCCACCTTCGGCACCCTCCTCTCCCTCTTTCCTCATTCGCAAGTGTAGGGAAAATGTGAAGGAGAGGTGCAGCCGGATGGTTGCCTCTTCCCTTTCGGGAAAGCCCTGCGCGCATGGCTATGATGATAACCGCACATCTCTCTAACGATACAGAGCTGCATGATCGTTCCCTTCTTCTGTGTTTTTTTTTTCGATCAATGCTGTCCCAGAATCTATACAACGTCCGCTTATACGACTCGTTAAACTCTTCAGTCAGCAATAAGTTTTACCTGTGTCACTTTTGGTGATACATTTCGCTTAATCTAGGCACGCTTTTTTAGCAACAATTTTTTGGGGGAAAGGCCCACTTCGAAGCTATTAGGAGCGAAAGCCGTACACACAGAGGCAGCTATTGGGCACGCCTCCTTGCAGCTAATATGTGTTCCCTAAGTAAGCGCGTAATGTCAGCAAAAAAGTGACGCTGAGAAGCTCAGGTCTTCGAACAACGACAGGCCAATGTTTCGAACCAAAAATGGTGAAATTAAGTTAAATTGTACCAGCATGCGAATTCAGTGAGCGAGACGGCTGTTTCGCTGCAACCAATATTGCGAACTAGCATTCGCGATGGGTGGTGCGAGGACCAAGAGCAAGACAGTGACGCTAACACTGGAGCTGAGCCACTGGTGGTATCACTGAAAATTATGAGGCATTCTAAATACAGCCCCATCTGAAAAATTGTGCATGGTGAAGGTGCGTAACGGGCTTAATTAAAATACCACAAGTCAAACGTGCACGCTAAATTGATAAGTAATAATTCCCTCCGCTCACTGTGTTACTGGTGACAAGAAGCGTCTAGGACAAGAAGCCTTGTTTGTTGCTATAATTTACTTTCAGTGGTTAATTTTAGCACTCACAATTTTTCAGCTATGTGAAGAGTTAAAGAAACTGCGAATAAGTGGGCCTGACCAGGGCGAGTATGGGCTGCAAAATATGGGCTGCCGATCTAGTTTTTAGAGTTGAGCAGCTTGATTCAGACCGGTGCCTCTATTTTCTAGCAACAAGTTTCATAGACCGGAAGTTCTGAAATAGTTTACTCGGTAGTAGTCGTCCTACAAAATGGTCTCCTCTTAGAATGGGCTCCTCTCAAGACACGTTCTCAGTATGCCGTAAAAATTAATTAGGTATTATGACTGGCGGCAAATAACGTTCTAAAAGTATCCTCGTAAATAAAAAATAAAATAATGCCGCGTTTGGAACTTTGGCATGTTCCAGGGGATCCTGGCAGCCGCGTGTTCGGCTCACTGCGCGACGGTGTCTTCGAGGGCAGCATCGAGACCGGCTCGGGCGACACCCTCTACGTGGAGCGCGCGGAGAGGTTCTTCAACAACAGTCGGCCCTTTCATTCGGTGCTCTATTCAAGCGCCGATTTCGAGTTTCCCTCTGAAGGTGGCAGCACTGGGCGGTGTGGCCTACACGGTGAAACTGAGCAGTGGATGAACGACGTGCTCCGGAGGTTTCGCCGCAAGCCACATTCAAAGGTGCAGGGATTTCCAAAACATTTCATCCTTTGTTCATTCTTCTACTTTCCTCCTTCGCACTAAGATGGACTAGGGCATGACGACGTTAGCTGGGTAGCCGTACGGGATTTCACGAGAGAAAACGAAACTGAAGGCGGCGACAAGTTGCAGATAGAGCCCGACGCCGTGGAGTGTGCACGGGTTCATGAGCTGTTTTGAAATTGAGCCCTTTATTGTCTGGGAAGCATCAGAAGGGATCTTGTTAACCCTCAGTAATTGACAGAAGCTCTCGACGACCCTGCGAAAAGTCGGCACTATAAGTGAGACCAAACAGTAACTGACGAAAACTGAACAACTGCAAAAACCGACAAGGACACAGGCATATTATCAATGGATTAGCGCTGGTCCCGTGCTTCTTCTTTTGACATCGTCGTTGTTTGTTCACTCTGTGCGTTCATCGTGAATCTTTGCTATCCCACCAAACCGCGCATACAACTACAAATATTTAAAAAAAAAACAAGAGCATGTTGTCGGTACGAAGCGGACCCCAACAACGTTACCGTAGGGAGTCCTATGAAGAAACTGAAAGTTTGCTGATATCAGGAATAGTTAAAAGTAAAAAGACGTACTGAAAGTTCTAGATCTGTTAAACTTTTAAAAGGAAAAGGTTTTGGCATAAAATCGTCTCAGAGCAACATGCACTTCCATGCAAAGGGCAAGAAAGGGCAAGATGGCATTGCGACTTGACCCATAGCTGTCGTGTTTAACGGCGTAGGCATCACGTTTCCTTCCCCATTCTCCATTTAAAACAATTGTACTTTACTACAAGGTTGTAAAGCTTCCAGTTAACCACGTATAGCGTGGTTCTAGAAATTGCTCTAGCCAGAAACTTTGTTTTATATATTTGCAGAGGAAAAAAAGCAGCATACTCATTGTCTCCATGCACGAAAGGAGAGCGGAAGGTGCTAGAATCAGACTGACTAGTAGGTCCTTACTGCGGGATCCTTGACATGCTCACTGTTTTCTTTCATTTTTTTCCCCTGCTGCTCAACCGTGGCAAGCCCTGCATTTTCGTGACATTTCGCATTCAACACGCTGGCTGATTAGCCGCAATTCAAACGTCACACAGCTAGGTTATCCGCTATCCTTCTGACAACCAGCCTTCACGGAAGTGTCTTGTCTTGCAGAGCCGTGTCGGACGGAGGCTGCAGGCCTTGCCAGAGGAGAGTGCCGAAGACGACAAAGACGTGGTGTCACGAGAAGGGGAGGACAACAAAGATCCTGACAAGGGCGATGATGACCGGGCGCCAGGCGCCGAGAACAACATTGACGAACGTAAGTACAAAGACAACGAACACGGCAAGCCGGAGCACAGCGAGTACGGGTTCTCCTACGACAGAGAAGAGCCGAAGGAACAGCAAACAAAGCGTCGCGGGACATCGATCTCGCGTCGCGTGTGCAGCCTGGAGGTCGCCATAGACTACACGTTCTTCCAGATAATGTTCAACAGGGAGCAATCTTTGCCCATTGCGCGACAGAAGGTCGTGGACTTCGTTGCAACCATGGTGCACAAGGTCAACCAAATCTACGGCAACACGAGCTTCGGCGGCATTGAGGACATCCACTTCGTCATTCAGCACATCGTTGTGAGTATACCTTACGCGTTGAATAGACGGCACAATATATTGTTGTTCCGTGCCTGTCAGTAGAGTGTCTCTAGGGTCCTTTACTGAATCTAGGAGACAGGCAGAAGGAATCAGCCGTACTGTGCGCTGGTCGCGTCGCCAACAGCCGCTCCCAGTGTTTTTCTACCACACCAATGGCAGGATTTACATTGCCGCTCAAAAAACTGTATTTAAACACGGTGGAGTTATGGGGGAAAAAAAAAACATGTTATTCGAATGCAACATCTTTTTTATTACTTAATAAAACAGTTCAAGCCCCATGGAAGCAGAGCACACTGAACAGCCCTCGTCGAATCTCCCCGCGATATGGACTGCTAGAAAGTAGGTTTGTTGTGTTAGCTACAATTCTTTGGTGTTTGTATGTCACAGTTTATTTGGGCTCACAGGAGGAAGGAATCGCTTCATTTTTCTTCGCAGACAGCGCATTAGGAGATTCAGTGTAATCAACTGCCGACATCTGTGCTCGCCCCGAAATGATGACAGCGGCAAAGCAACAGTTTATTTGTGTCTGCCATTCCGGCATCGGGCACGTCTTTCGGTTGAAATAGTACGACGAGCCTTAAAAGAGAGGATGATTATTTTTTGCTACAAATTGTGTTAGTTATACTGATATGGCGTGTACTGATACACTTGCAGCGTAGAATTTGAAGACGTCTTCTCTTGATTTGCTCCAGTGGTTGCTTCGTCGTCCTGCTGTCGAGTGAGCAACAAAATTAGGGCTTAGCTTAAGTAACATTAATGTATCTTGCATACCAAAACAACGCTCTTGACCATGGTTGTCTCTTCATCATTAACCCTGTTTTGAATAGCATGTGGAACTATAGACTTTACAAGAAAACATTCAAATATCATGTATTAGATGACAGAAAAAAAAAACGATCATTTGCAGCGGCTTGCTTCATTATTCTTTCTGCCGTAGCGGCCCTTCTTCGAAAGATAAAGCGCGAACTGGATGACAGTGACCATATCAGTACTAGGTCTGACCAACAGACAGTGTCCCTGCCAGGTTATTGTAAACCAGCTGTACCATACAAGGTATACGCTTGGGCATGTTGGTTAGACATTATCGGTGCAGTGCATACGACGAGGACGAGATGAGACGCAGACACAGCACTGAACTTACAACTAGCGTTTATGGCACAAGGTGTTTGTATCTACTCAAGGTGGGGTCAAAGACCCATTTCCCAAGCATTTCACCCTAAAGAAGCCGAAGACCACGCAGGGGAAAGCATGTGCACATTGTGTTACCGGTGGGTACCCGGCGGCGCTGGAGATCGAACCCCGCACCTCCCGCATACATGGCGGATGATCAAACAACTAGGCCACCGCAGCGGTGATTTTTTTCGTTAGCTGTTACGAAGTTTGCTCCAGCAGCCACAACGTTTCGTTAGCTGGTACGTTGCGACTGCTGCACCAAACTTCGTTAAGGCTGTTTTTTTCACAATCTCAATATGAACCGCTAGCATAGTTTAGTTGGTCAATCTTCCAGAAGCTAGCTTCTGGAAGAAGATACTGAAAACATTGCCGAGAACCTCACAAGAACCTCACGAGAACGACACACTGAGAAGTAGGAATGTCTAATTCGATTAGCCGAAGCAAGTAAGCGCAGCTCGAGTCTTAAAGGTTGGCCAACTTTGTATATATTGCAGTGAGATCCCTTGTTTCAATGTGAAGAATGGCCTATGAGCTGAAATTTTTTATGGTTTTCAATGTCAGGCCCATCCGTAGGAGTGCCCCTCTGAAGCGGTCTACGGCTTCCACGCAGATAAACGAACCGAGCGACTGCGTGGGCTCCAAGCGCAGCAGGAACCCTTTCTGCAGCCAGGCGCTGGACGCTGCGCATGCGCTTTACCTCGTGTCGCTAGTACCCCGCGACGAATACTGCCTCTCCTACCGGATCAACTACAGGGACTTCATGGACGGCACCCTCGGGCTGGCCTGGATTGCGTCAAATGACGGTGACCGTCTTTCTTCACCCTTTTAGCGGCGCTTAATGAGCAAGGACTCATTACGCTGGAACTGTACTGAAAATTTGTTTTCAGGAAAGCAGAGGACGAGGTATAACTCTCTCACTTCTCGGAGGAGACTCGATGCGCGCCGCGAGAGAAGGGATGAAGGAGAGAGTGGAAGAAGAAAGAAAACGGCCCCGTTGTGGAGGGCTCCGTAATAATTTCGAAACATTGGGATCTTTAAAGTGCAGTGACATTGCACGGGTGACGTCAGCGCACGGTACCGAACGCCCATATCATGAGTTCCTGAGTTTTTTTTCTTACTCAAAAAAGGTGCCTTTGCTGATATATTCGAATAGAACACTGTGGCTTAACGACTATCTTGCCACTCACTGAAAGCATGTACTTGTCCGTGCTTGACTGCTTTTAAAGTATGCGGCGCGTATTGATGAACAGTGCTGTTAAATGTTTGGAATGTATTGGCAAAGTGAACGTATTCGGCGAAATTGGCTTCTTCCGAACAGAGAAAAGACTTAATCATAATAGCAACATTTATGAGATAGTTGCTTTAATTTTGCTGACAATCAACCCTGGCCTGGAAATTTTGAAAATGCAAGAACAGTTTAATTTATAGATGTTTTGAACAACCAACTAATGAAAAACAAGTCTTGGCATTACGACTCGCTAGCTCCTTTGGCAATACTAGAGAATTTTAGTATAGCGTCACCCTATCGCTTTGGGTCATAGGGGAATAGCGGGATGCTACTGTGCATGCGCAGAACGCTAACGCCCCTTGGGTGTTTGGGTGAGCGGGCGACGCTAACGCTAAATCGGCGAAATAGCGTGCACCCCCATGGCACCCCAAAGCCGCTTTACGTTGGGTCAACATGGCGGCGCCCGTCGAAGCGGGGCCTCTCGCTTCAACACCGATTTGTCGTTGCCGCTGCTCTGTGGCTCACGCTCACGGGAAACTAAAGGCGCGCGAGGCTTTCGCTTTGGCTGAACTTGCCTGAACCACAAAATTTTAGCGATAAAACACGCCTAATTTTCAGATTGCTTCCGTGTTTACAGAGCTGCTAGGCTTAGCGAGTACTCGTCGATTGACGTCAGAAAGCGCGGGAGGTTCAAACTACTGATCTCCACAAACAGGTTTGCAATTTTGATCTTCCTGTGTGGATAGTCTTGGCTCGGATTGAACCTATCCACATTATAAAAAAATATTTGCATCATTTTTCCCATTTCCTAAGTGGAAATTGGTAACTGCAACAGTTTGCATGTCGTTTTATTTACATCGTGAAAAAATACAGCCTATATATTAACTTATTTGTTCTCGAAGCTTCTCTTTCCCGCCGTTATGGCGCTGCCTTCAAACAACGCAAAGCGACCATCCGCGGCCCTATTCTATAGACAGAAAACGTGAACCCGTTCCCCTGACGCTAAGCGCATGCGGATAGGGTCACCCTATTCGCCCCGACGCTATTCTAAAACTCTCTACTGTTTCCAGGCTCTTATCACCTAAGGCATACCGTAATCGGCTCCTTTGAAGTAGTGAAGCTTTTCATTTTGTTCAGGTGTTTATTTTTCTTTCTATTTATAGGCAGTTCTTGCATCACACTTATTTTTCCGAACTGGACAAGGAGAGCTATATGCTTTGCTCAGAATTGTTTCTAACTTTCTGAGAAAGCCTTCTTTCTTTCAAAACGATTCGCAAAGACAGCATTAAGGCCAGATGACTGACCCTAAACCGCGAAGTTCGAGATTGGAGACGTTTCTTGAAAAGAATGGAGTAAGGTAAAGCAATATCGGCTTGCGACTGACCTTGTTGGGACAAGGCTAGGCTTCAGATCACATGACATCTGGCCAGCTGTCGTCGATCGACATGGAGTTTACACATGCCGCCCGCATTAACAGTCCCTTGAGAGCCGAATGGTATCGAAGACAGTGGCTGAATGGCCATTCTTTTTCTGAGTAAAGCCAAGCAGCACCAGCACTGACTTCACGTAACCGTATGCTGCTCACAGAACAGGCTTATATTACATTACATGCCATTAGACTGGCTGTACTTCTCATTTCCTCATTTTGGAGTCCCTCTCTGAGAGGAAACTAAAAGGCACGGAAACGAATAAAAAAGTCCACGAATGCCTGTCCCAGTATAGCTATCACAGGCTTAAACTATCCAAAATAAATGAACAAGGGTTAAAGAAAAAAAAGCAAACCAAGATGGATTTTGAAAGTAGATAACTTTTTTTTCGTTTCTTGTTTCTTTTTCATTTTATTTATTTTGAGTCTTGTTGTTCCGCCACGTTTCGATTCTTGCTGACTACCAGTTCTTGCTCTTTTCTTACTTCTTTTTTTTGCCCTGTTGCTCATGTTAGATGCTCCTTCTATGTATTCAAGTTGTAATTTTTACCGCCCCCTCTGTAATACCCTCGTGAATAGGGCCTTTAGGGGTATCTTGAAATAAAAAAATTAATAAATTAGGAAAAGAAAAGAGGCAGGGTAAGCCTTCGGTGGAAAAACAAAGCGAGGGCTGGAAGACGTGCACAAGATGTCGGCCGATGAGAAAAATGAAAGCCAGGTGGCAGATGCCGGGCACAAAAAAAAGAAAAAAAAAAGTGACATGAACCAACAAAGTGAGATGTGAAGTTAGGTAAAAATGTAATACCAGTTCAAACCACACGAAAAATATTTCCAGGTGCTTTAGTATGGCTAAGCGTGCAATACCGTGCAGTAGCACTAATTACAGTAAGCACTTACGTTTCTTACGCGCTGTGAATGCGAAAGCAACCTCTGACTTAAAGGCCTTTACACTGAAATTCTTAACAATAAAGGCCTTTAATACCTGTGCTACACGGGTACTTTCGAATGACATCTGAGTCGAATGGCATTCGAGACTTGGAATGGCATTCGAACTCGACGGACTCCCGCGGTGCTACACGGCACTTTCCAAACGCATTCGAAATTCTCGGCTCGTTTTCAGTGTACAACGACGACGACGGTCACACTAGTCCGACAACGGCACTATCACGGTGAACAGCATCATGTGATTATAGTGAACTATCCAGTTCACTTTAATATTGTAGTGGGACAAGCTTTTTGGCTAAACGACACCGACGAATCCGATCGGCGGACGGTCAGCCTTCATATGCCCTCGGGAGTTCGGCGGCTGAGCGAAAACACGCTGATGAGGGGACAGTGCGAATACATGCGCGCTTATACATTATCCGTATTGGAAATAAGCGAAACGAACGGCTATATTTCACATGTGCACACTTGGACACTCGATAGCGATAACCACTTGCCAAATTAATTTCAGTCGACGACGACTCCGTTCCCTTCAGCGACGACTAGGCCTAGCGAATCCGCAGGGTTGGATCGGTGATTGCGGTGGTTGTGAAGAATGAATTCACAAGTTTTAGCGAATGCAAATGGTCAACGAGTGTAGTTTTGACAACAGGGACATGAAATCAACTATTGCTTACATCGCAGGACGCGCATACGATGAACGGGAAGCGGCGGTGTGACACGAGCTGCCGAGCAGTGCTTTACGGCCAGCAGCAGTCGTCGCCGTCGCTAGCTTGTAACTAACAAGTTAGGCCATTTCAGTTAACGCGAACGGTCACCAAACATACTTCTGGATAAAGTAGCTTAAAATAAAGTACTGGGCATGTTGGAGGAAGCCGGGAAAATTAGCGAGAAGCGCCGATCATCCGATGTCAACAACCCGGCTGTCAAGTGTTTCTCAGGCGAGCGATCGTGTCGGCGCTTCCCACAGATTGTCGCACTCCGTAAACAAGCACGCGTTCAACCGGTACAGAAGAGAAGAGATTATTTAATAGAACTAAAGCGCATATTTCGTTTTGTGTCTTGCAAACGAGCACAAGCTGTTCATACGAAGCGATGTAAACCAATGTAAACAGCAGTATGACTGCAGTCGTCCTCATCGGCGCACTCCTGGGGAAATTTCATGCTCACGCGGTAAATGTTCATTGGTGTAATATTATCTGCAAGCACTCACCTAGACGGAACACGAACTATTTGCTAAACAAACAGCAGAAAAAAGCGAGTAGCGGGTATCGAAATGAACAGCCGCAGAGCCGAAAGCAGTCGCGCGGCGGTGGGCGGGGCGAAGAGACGGCGGCGGCGACGGCTATTGGTTGGTTCGGGCTGTGTTCGCGTTTCGAAGGCATTCCAAAATCTGGAATGTCTCCGCGGAGCTCCTTCGACTGGAAAGTCATTCCAACCGAATGCCGTTCAAAAACGTCGTGTAGCAGCGCACGTTTGGCATTCGAGTCGAATGACGTTCGGTTGGAAGGCATTCGAAACGCCCGTGTAGCAGGGGTATAACCTTGTTGTGTCCCCTTATTGCTTTTGTGCGTGTAACGACCACTCGCATCCTCCTCCTAACGACCACTCAATCCTCCTCCTAACGACCACTTGCCCCTCGGTCGCACGCTGTCGCCAGATGCCCCCCCATGGTGCGCCTCCGCACCCTCCTCCTGTTCTGGGAAGCCACTCCCTCCCGTGGACGCTTCTCCGCTCCCCCCTTTCTTCGGGCGGCCAGTTCGGCTCCTGCCTCGGTCGACGCTGGTCGCACCCTCTTCAGCTTTAAATAAACGAAGTCTAAAAGTACCGTGTGCGTCTTTCGCTGCATTCAACACAGCGACCGGACACGACAGTGGCGACGAGAAAGTGGATTCGACCCGCGCTACGCAACGCTATTGACAAGCCATGGCTACGCGAGGGTTTCCCAATCAGATACCAGAATTCAACGGCTCATCGTGGTCATCGTGGGTTGGACGCCTTCAGTTCTACTTTGAAGCTAACAACATCACAGACCCAGCCTTGAAGAGGGCCAACCTGCTGACGCTGTGCGGGGAGCAGACCTACGATACTGTCTGCGCCCTTATTCAGCCAAGCACACCAGCGGCAGTGTCTTACGACGACATCGTAAAAGCGCTGCAAAAGCACTACGACCCAAGGCCATCCGAGGTCTACAGCCGGGCTCGCTTCCAACGACGAGATCAACTGGGAGGAGAAACTGTGAGCGCCTACGTAGCCGCGCTCAAGAAGCTCGCTGCCGACTGCAATTTTGGAACGCTGTCGACAACAGCTACCGGGCAGGAGGGAGACGCAGCTTCTTCTGCTAACACCACCATGCTACCCTTGGACGTGATGTTACGCGACAGATTTGTGTGCGGACTGAGTGACGAGTCACTGCAGCAGCGCCTGTTCGCTGAGAAGGACCTCACATTCAGCAAAGCTTACGACATCGCCGTTCGAGCGGAGAGCGCCGGTCACCAGCAGAGAGGGATTCGCCGGAACACCGAGCCGGTACACCAGACAAGCAACCAGGTGCGCAAGCCTTCTGTTGTTGTAAAATCGGTCAAAAAGGCACAACGCTGCTGGCGGTGTGACGACCAACACAACCCCCAGGGATGTCGATTCCAGTCAGCCACGTGTAATTTTTGCCACAAGCGAGGGCATATCGAAAGAGCATGCATTACGAAACGGAGACTTGCCAAGATAAAGTCACCTTCCCAGCCTAATCACAGCGTCAACGCCTCAGAGAATACGCCGCTATCTGATCTCCATGGAACAACATCAGCAACACCATCTGTGTTGTACGACCTGAACACCATGAATCTCGGCACGCGACCGAAGATTTTTACAGAAGTAAGCGTACATCACCAGCTGATTAAGTTCGAGGTGGACTCCGGCGCAGCCTGTACTCTGATCAGTGAGGACACGTTCCGAACTTCATGGCCATCTGACGCACCCGCCCTGCAACAAGACGACACGCACCTGCGAACGTGGTCAGGACAGAATCTGCCACTATTGGGCTCTGCCAACGTGCAGGTTAACTACAACGGCCAGACCCATACGCTACCTCTGCTTGTTGTGAAGGGCACAGGATCAAGCCTTCTAGGGAGAAACTGGTTTTCTCCACTAGGCGTGATGATATGCGGCAAACATCAAAACGCCGATGCGCTAAGCCGTCTGCCACTAGACGCAACTGTTGACGAACCATTTCCACCAGGAGACGTTCTGATGTTCGAAGCACTGCCAGAACCTCCGCTTACAGCAGGCACAGTTGCAGCATCTACGCAGAAGTGCGCAGCTCTCCGGCTAGTTTACACAGCTGTTCAACAAGGCGACGTGCATAAACTCAAAGGGGACAACTTCGACGCTTACCGCAGGCGAGCTACAGAGTTGAGCACCCATCGCGGCTGCATCATATTTGGGTCCCGAGTTGTGATGCCGAGAGAACTACGCGCACAAGCTATGTCTCTCATCCACGCCGGACATCGGGGCATCGTTGCAATGAAAAAGTGTGCCAGAAGCTACATGTGGTGGCCTGGCATTGACAACGACATCGAAACAGTGGTGCGAGAATGCAAGCCTTGCCAGAGCAGCCGGAGCGCCCCGCCGAAAGCTCCTGTCCCAGAATGGGAAAAGCCAGACACACCATGGCACACACTGCACATTGATTTTGCAGGACCAATTGAGGGCTGCACTTTCCTTGTGGTCGTAGATGCCTACACAAAGTGGCTTGAGATAAGGCAAATGGGACAGACGACTTCGGCAGCAGTCATTGACAACCTCCGATCACTATTTGCAACGTTCGGCCTGCCGCGCAAGGTAGTGTCGGACAACGGAACACCGTTTGTGTCTGCGGAGATCCTCAAGTTTTATCGCGACAACGGGATCTCATCAGTTACATCGGCCCCCTACCACCCAGCGACAAACGGACAAGCCGAGCGCTACGTAGCCGAGCTAAAACGCGCCCTTGAAAGAGATCAGACAGGCTCGCTGCAGCGCCGCCTTGCGCGCTTTCTCTTCAAGCAGCACACGACGGTTCAGAGCACAACAGGCGAGACCCCCTCGAAAATGATGTTCGAGCGTGAAATGCGAACCCAGCTCACAGCCATCCTCCCCGAGCCAAAGGCAGAGACGTTCCGGGAAGAAAAAGCAATTCCGCGCTGCGGCACGCTTAATGAGGGGCAGCGCGTCCTCGCCCGACAGTTTCTGAAAAAGCCACGCTGGGAGGAAGCTACAATTGTCAGACGCATAGGCCTGCGCTCTTGGCTCGTCAACATACATGGCACAGTAGCACGCCGACATCTCAACCAGCTGCGTAGATTTACGACGCCGTCTGAGAGCTGTCCGCCAGCGGAGAGAACACGTGCACCATCTTCCCACATAGCCTGGCACCTCTTCCCGGAAGAAGAGACTTCGCCCAGGACAGACCTAGGAGACACAGCGAACAACAGCCAGCCTACAAGTGTTTCTCCCCCGAGCGCACAAAGCCAGCGCGCCTCCACGCGTGAGCGCCGACCCCCTGCACGATACCAGGCAACTTTCTAAGGGGGAAGGAAGTGTTGTGTCCCCTTATTGCTTTTGTGTGTGTAACGACCACTCGCATCCTCCTCCTAACGACCACTCAATCCTCCTCCTAACGACCACTTGCCCCTCGGTCGCACGCTGTCGCCAGATGCCCCCCCATGGTGCGCCCCCGCACCCTCCTCCTGTTCTGGGAAGCCACTCCCTCCCGTGGACGCTTCTCCGCTCCCCCCTTTCTTCGGGCGGCCAGTTCGGCTCCTGCCTCGGTCGACGCTGGTCGCACCCTCATCGGCTTTAAATAAACGAAGTCTAAAAGTACCGTGTGCGTCTTTCGCTGCATTCAACACAGCGACCGGACACGACAAACCTCAAGGAATTTGACCTGAAGTCTTTTACCCCAAAGGTCTTGGCCATGAAGGCCTTTACTGCTAAGGAATTTACCGTGAAGGCCTTTACTCTTAAGGCATTTATCGTGAAGGCCAAAACCAAGGTGAAGGACTACCACGTGTACACACTTGGCAGGCTGCCCACCTGCCACCTGGTGTACACATCTGGGTTGTGGGAGGTTGCCCTCAACCCAGTGTGCAAGTGGGCCGCCTGCATATAGCAGGCTTCGGGAACGTATACGTATCCCTGAAATCGGAAAAAAATGCACCTAGTAGTGGGCGGCCGCATTTCGATAGAGGAAAAACGCAAAAGGCGCCTGTGTGCTGTGCGGTCAGTGTACATGGAATATCCTCAGGTGGTCGAAATTATTCCGGAGACCTCCACTACAGCACCTCTTTCTTTCTTCTTTCACTCCCACCTTCCTCCCTTCCCTTAAGGCGCGGTTCGGACGTGCACCGAGATGTGAGACAATTACTGCGCCACTTCCTTTCCTAGAAAGCCAATTTTCAATCTTATTCTTATTAGTGCCACCACAGTAAACAACATAACAAAAGAGGGCAGGAGAAGGACAGCAAGGAGGAAAGAAAAAAATGGAGGAAATGAGCGGAAAGAGATAGGCATTAAGTCACTGGCCTACACGGAAAAACTTGCGCCACGCCCTCTCACCGGGGTTTGTGGACCCTCTAGCATAAGAGCAATAGTCTCACAATGATTTGCAGGAGAGAAAAGTCGAGATATAGACAAAAAAAAAAGAAAAAAACTGCCATCCGAATGAGCGACAGGGCGGCGACAGTCGGGTATTGGGATGCTCACAATTGCAGCGATTCGTTTAATCAAAGCGCATGCACGGTAGTTACTGAGGAGGAGGTGCAAATCTTACGCGCCAGAATATGTGGACCGGATACAGTGGAATTCCCTACCAATTCGGCTTAGTTTCGTACGTGGTCGGCAGCGTTGCCATTACACTAAAGTGTTATGTCGAATGCCGTACCACACGGCTGAGCCGTCACCCATGTGAGCTTTTGTGAAGCGTTACTGGGCGTTGCTGGTCAAATAGTCAAATAGTGCTTATGATGAGGGTTGACAAAGCGACGGTAGTTTCATTACTGTGCAGGCTCCGGCGGTCTGTGCGAGCGGTACCGCGAAGCCGTAGAGAAGGACCCCGCCTCCGATAGCTACAAACAGGCCAAGCTGAGCCTCAACACGGGCGTCACCACCGTCTTCAACTACAACCAATACGTGGGAATGCACGTGGCCGCGCTCACACTCGCCCACGAGATCGGACACAGCTTCGGGGCGCCCGTGAGTAGAGGAAACGTTGCGCACAGATGTGCCTGTTTTCAACATGCCAGAAATGCAGAATAAAACTGCAGACGCCTTTATGTGCCTTCAAACAACTTGTAATCTGATTCGCTTTTGCTGAATTTGTCCACTACGGAATGTATTTCAGGACAGTCTACCGACGTGACTCATCAAGATGTAATTCGTTCCATGGTCGGTTTCGGTGTCATGAACATTGATAATGTAACTCCATGGGAATCGTCTTCATTGCAATTTTTTTAGTGATGTTCAGTTAACGCGGAGTCACAGTCGCATATTCACTTAACGCGCACTATGAAGCCCATGAAAAATATAACTAAGGGGTGGCAGGACATTTCAGCTCTGCCCATAAGGGCATGACAATCATGATGTGAAACACCACACGACATACATACAAAGCCGTACAAACGTGCTTTCGTGCCGCGGTAGCCTGTCTGACGCGCAACCCGAGGGTCACTGGGTTTGCGATGCGCCCCTGGTGTGGCTAGCGCCATCTATGGGCGCCTCTTACAGCCACCTTTTCGACCACTCCGTATTTTCCCGTCAAGCCGAAGGCAACGCCAGCACCGGCTTTTCTTATTCGCGGGGCTTTTACGCCTTCGCCTTAAAGAAGGAATAACTCTTGTAGCAGCAACCTTGTAGCAGAATATCGCCATTGATATCCCGTTTATGCTCTCTCTCATCCACGCCTAGTTTCTTTCACCTCTTCCAATGGAGCATATGGTACGGGATTGATGTCGCCAACATCGGAGCGTCGCGACGCTTGCCGGCCGGCGCCTTAACGCCGCCACCTGGGAAGTGCTCCGTTTAAGTTCGCTATTCCTATCACGTTTTGATGCCAGTGCAAGTCATCCCAGTGTAATCAGTGACTTAAAATTGTGCAGTTATATAGTGCTGCAATGCAATTTTACGGCGGTACTGATTATGTCTTCACACATGCATTTTTCTCATTTCTTGTAAAAGGCTTTAAATTTGGAACAGTCTGAAAATTTTTACTTCCAAATGTGGCGACAGCAAACCTCGAGGGGCATCCCTTAAATGCGTTTTGAGGAGAAAATAAAGAACCATTATAGAAAAAAAAGCATTTGCCAAGGGCGATGGTGATCGACGGTCGCCATGTTATCAGTAAGGCGGTTCACCGCCGCTCTTATGAGCTTTGTAAATGCGTTGTAGAAGTGCGTGACTTGACAGAAGGTGCAGGCGCACCAAATTATCACTGTTAGTGTGCTCCTCTGGCCGATCTAGTTAAACGAATGGATAATACTTAAGAAGCTTGTTTATTATTCCTATACCGAGAGAGATGGCAATGCCTCCACACCCAGTGAGAACGGCACAATGTGCAATATTTAATCCCTTGATCTATATCAGGAATCCTCGTTTCAGGACGACGCGAAATGTAGAGGCAATTTTCGGCACCGATTACGACGTGGCAAACGTTGAAGGGTGCTGCCTTGGTGATTCGTTGAGCATGCAGTCGGTGCTTCATTCCTTGCACCAACCTGATCAATAGAAGTGGAATTCCTCTCTGCGTGCAGCTTTTATGCATGGCCTGCATACGTAAACAGACGTTGGAACTGTCTGAAGAGAACAAATAACTCTAGAAGTACGACTTCCCACTCGCGTCAAACCCTGTGCTGCTAGAGCAGCATATACTGAGGAGCCGTCGAAGAAACAGCTGTGTGGATATCAACCGAAAAGTGATAACATCACAATAGAAGACAAGGTAGTAGTAGTAGTAGTGAAAACATTTATTTTTTTTTTCAAAAGGAAGAGTTAGGGAGTAGGGGGATGGGGATAGATAGATGTGGAGCTTCAGTGGTCGGTCTTCCCTAGTCCAGGATCCCGTTGGCCTCCGCCGCTGCCTTGGCCCTCGTCACCAGCATAAGCTGTGTGCTCGGGTCGGAGTCAGCCAGGAGGGCCTCCCACTGCTCTAGACTAGGGCTATAAATACCTTTGGTAGTAAAGGGCTTTTTTCGTAGCCCCAGGTGGCGTGGTACGTTGTGGCGTAGCCCCCACACCACACGCACTCTTTCGCGTATCTGTTCGGCCACATTTTGTGATACATGGCTCTGCTTGGGTAGGTGTCTGTTTGTAGTCGTCTGAGCGTAGTGGCCTGCTCTCTGTCGAGGATATCCGCCGGAGCCGAGTACTTCTTGCGCGCTCCCAACAATGCCTTCATTGCCTCGATCCCCGTAAGATTCTGGCGTGCTGAAGGGTTCGACCGGCAAACCCGCCCTCCGGTTCGTGAACCCTCGGACAACGGTGTCTGCCATGAGATTTCCCTCAACCCCAGTGTCAGGGACCCAAATGATGGTGTGTTGAATGCTTGTGTTGTTTGATCCATGTCTGAAGACGGGCGGCGAGATCATTGGAGTTGGACAGGTTCCTAAAGAAGAAACAGATGGTTCTGTATGTTGACTGAAGACAAGGTAAAGCAGGGGAAAATATACTCTCATACATGAAGGATTTCTCTAGGGGTATGGCAGTCCTTCTGTTTCTTAGCGTGCCCTCCGGTGTCGTATATGTGCCGAGGATTGGAACGACAAAGCAGTGCAAAAAACTTTTCTTGCGCATAGACTGCTCCAGCAAATGGAACTATGGCACAAGGGCTTCCGCTGCTTGTGTGAAAAAGACCGGCAGTGACTGGTAGCCGCCAGCTTGGTCACTATGGGAATGAAATGCGGTTTCTTTGTCTTATCCGATTGGTAATTGAGATCTACAGGAGGAATTAGTATTGCTTACCCCCCCCCCCCCCCTCGATGCCCTTAGCGATTCGCCGACTGCCCTCGGCAATCCGTGAGCAGCTCTTTGAAAACGAAAAATCAAAGAAAAAAAAGTTCCCTTTGCTATTATTAGCGTTCCGTCTGTTCCCATGCATGATGCAAGTATGCATTAGAGGAGTCGTTTTTTTTTTTTAAGTGGCCCAACCGAAACTAAGTGAAATTGTACTGTAATGGCAAGCAACTCCATATATTTTTCGTTTGGAAAAGCTATGATCCAGGTAACGCGAAGAAAATCTCCGCGCCATTACTATTTCAAATAAATGATCAACCGGATCCTGTTGATGTAAGGATAAAAATTAGCCGAATCCATTCGTGAGGCTCCATTGTCACCTTAAGCCAGATAGCGCGGATGGTTTCGAGCGTGGTTTCAGTGATTACTTCTCGAGTGCTACTTCACGATAGACAGCATAGGACAGGAGGAGATCGGCAGAATATCTGAACCCAGAAGACGACGATAAAGAAGGGATCATTAGCACTGTCGCCAAGAAAGCAAAGTTGGGCTTCTGCTATTTTGAACATTAAAATGTTTGTTAGGCAAGTTGGTATTGGCTCCCTAAATTAATTATTGCTAGCGAAATCGCAGACGCAGACTGGAATAGACAGGGCTAGCGGTCGTCCTGTCGTTTTGCGTCCTGTCTGTTTCTGTCATTTCGCTACTTATAATCAATTTAGAATGCTGCAGTGAAGTAGTATAAATTCAAGACCCCATACATTCTAGCTACTTTACTTTTTCCGCTGCCGAATTGAGAACTGAAGAAAAACACGTCAGCGCTTGTGAAATAAACCAGCGGTTCACATGTACTTGCTTGTGTTAGTGAATCACTGCAGTGTACCCGACTGCTCGCAATGAACGCTCTATATTTTTTCTGTTCATTTCAAAGCATAACCTTTTAAAGCAGTTTTTTCATTAACAGAGCTTCAATTAATGCCGTACAGACGATGTTTCTGAACCAAAAGTGGGCTAAACCTACATTTTTCACAGCAAAAAGAGCCGCATCTGAAGTTTAGATAATTTTTCAACACCTGGTGGTTTAGTAAGCGCTGTACCTAACACGTAAAGCACATCATGCAACAGTTTGAATAGCTGTAGGGTTTATGCGGATAAAAAACTTTCGCGGTTTTCTTCTTCCTGTTTAGATGGCTTTGGCTAATTCTGAAGAAAAAAAAGCTCCTCATTTTAGAGTTGGTACTTGCCGCGTCATTGACTCCATATCTGCTGTTAGTATGCCCTTCGCTCTTCCCTTTACTCCGGCCGATCAGACTCTTCTTGGGTGCTTTCGCGCTACTTTGCTTTTACGTAAGTTAACGCAGCCTAGGTATCGTTGCTAGACTGCGGAACAGATCTTGCGACAACTGACGTGCTTGCTGTTCTACCTCTGTCTTCCCGGCAATGAAGGCCATTGCGCGACTAGGTTACTTGCATAGCCGCCTCGCTGGGGACGCCATCAGCGGGGGTCTCATGACGGTTATCGTTTCGTGCACAATAGTTGCTGTCGGAAGGGAACGTGGCACACCCGTAGGCTCTGCCGCACGGCTTATCATTCGGATTTAGCAGCGTAAGCACCATGAAAGCACAATGCGAGAATTCACGATGGCAGCGTCACCTAACTATGACATAGGAACGTACCTGGAGTTTGTATAGTAGCTCTATAACCTGTAGTACAGAGTACATGCCATAGAGGGCACCACACACCCTATTAAGGATATCATAGCTGCGATGAACCATAATTCCTAAAACATTGCCGCGGGCCGCATGAAATGTATACTATTGAAAAGCATCACACATCACCTGTCACTCCGCAGTCGTAGATTTTTCTACAATGAACGGTCGGCAAACAATATTCGATGCCAAGCTCTCGAGAACTACCTTTTTTACCAGAGATTGCAGGAACGCTATTCGCCTTCCTGCATTAGCATTGTCAGCCACCTTGACTACAGAAAACACGCACATAAGCATAGGCAAGTTCTGCCCATGTGCGGCACATGGGCAGAACACACCTAGGCTTACTCAAACGACTTACAGAGATGTTCCATGGAATAAGCGCGAAATCTCTCAATTACACACCAACATCCCTATCTCTGGCCCTTTTTCGTTGTAGCAGGTTGAAAACTCCGTGAATTTGAAAACGTGAGTCAGTTTTTTTTCTCTTAGAGTTCCCTGCAACGCTCCAAAAGTTCGCTTTTTGCAAGTTTTAGCACTCGGAATCCCTGAAGAAGGGAATATTAAACGAATAGAGAATCACTGCTGTCCTGTGTCACAAGCAGTTTTCTCCTTTGTTGCTGCAGATTCGGAACGTCAAAGAGGCTGAAAAATCACGCGTAACCACTGCAAGCACATTCTTCGAGGACATTTGTTAATCTACTGTGGTTCACACCCATGACAAAATCTTCAATGAATGAGCGTCTAGCTGCTGTCGTTTTTCTTAGCCAGACACGGAAGTATTTACAGCGATTACTTCTGCTCACACCGGTCGTTACGCGTATGCAGGCCCATGACTTCGAGATATGCTGATTTTTAATGCACCTTATATTCGTAGTTGGTCTTCTACATCTTTTCCGTCCCTTCCCCTCCTCCGTTTGCGGTTAGACTTGAGGGTTAGCCTGTGTTTTCTGAGAATCTGTCGTCGTACGTTGACAAATGCGATGATTTCGCTGTTTTTTTAACGAAGGCTGCTTCCTTCTGCTTGCTGTAGCACGACAACGGGGCCATGTGCGACCCGGTGAGTCTCGAAGGCAAGTACCTGATGTACGAGTCGGCGACCACGGGAACCGCACCGAACAACGACCGCTTCTCGCCGTGTAGTATTCGCAACATCAGCGACATCCTTGTGCCTTTTCTGGCAGGCAAGACGGACCGCGAGAACTGCTTCTTGCGTGAGTATATAGCTCGCCCTCATAAAAATGGTCTATAGACAGTTCATAGACTTCTTATAGACTCTTTTGCCTTTCTATAGATATTTATTTTTGTCTATTCATAGTCTGTAGACTGACTATAGACAAAAGTCTACTAAAAGTGTATGGCCATGAATCTATAGATTGTCTATAGACTGTCTATACCATTTGAATTGCATATAGACTGTTTTCTAAGATTTGTCTATGGAGAGTCTATAGACTTTATAGACAGATGTCTATGGACAGTCTATAGACTGTAAGGGAGACCGTCGGTCATTTCTAAACAGTCAGATGATGGGATCGGCCTGTGGCAGCAATGGTATTAGACTAAAAAAAAAGGTTTCATAAAGTTAGTAACTGTACCCGTTTACTAGTCCTGAAAACTCTTGACCAACCATGCAGCAACTCTTACCTGCGCTCTTGAGACAACAGTGAGCTTGCAGGTAGTTGTTCCTCCATTGTGACAACACAACGCCAAGAACATGAACAGCATTTGTCTGGGGTCTTTTCTCAGTGCCCTTGTGCTTTTCGATGTGTCGGAACAATCCTAAACAACCTGCAGAAGGTTGAAAAGGCAATTTAATAAATTTAACCAACTATATAACATTTGAAAGTACCTTGGCCAAATAAACATTTAGCCGGTTGTGAGGAGTGGAGTGAGAAACGCGGCAGAACAATTTCGAGGGTTAGTTTTTTAACATGAAAATGCCGCTTGCCCCCATTCCGTAATGCATCGTCGTCCCAAACCCTGATACTAGAGACAGGACGTCAACTGCACGCCGCTTAGGAGATAAAAAATGCGAAATTAACCAATTACATAGGTTTTCTTAAAACTAACTTAAAGAAATTATCGAGGAAATAACTATGGTGATTTTTGTCACACATATCTGCAACCATGTTTTGCTTCAGAAAACAGCGTTGCTACTGGCTATCGGCAACGCCGGTAAACGCCTGCGTGCAGAGCACAGTGGTAAACGCGCGATTGGTGAGTAGCACTTTTTTTTTCATTGACGCAGGGCACACCGGACCGATTTGCGGCAACCATATCGTGGAGGGCGATGAGCAGTGCGACTGCGGCGTAGACGAGGATGAGTGCTCGGACAAGTGCTGCCATCCGCGACGCGTCACGGACAGTTCGCTCGCCTGCCAGCTCAAGGAATCTGCAGAATGCAGGCTAGTACTATTGCTTTACGAATTTATTTATTGACTAGGTCGGCCAGTGCTGCTCCAGAAATACTGTCCTGATGCTAAGGAGGTCAAATTTCAAGCATTAGCAAAAAAGGTCGACTTAAGATTACTATGGAAAAGAACGCCCGGTAAAGCAAGTTTCCCTCAGATTCCCAAGTCTCTAAGCTTTAGGCCGATGCTAACTTCGTTAAGGGTTGCCTGGGAGAGAGTGACATCTGACTACGCTCAGCGGAGATTGAAATATATGCTCCATATCCAACGCACCTGACGTCGCGGAGTAGGGTGTGATTTGAGAGGACGAAGAGGATGCCAAAGTCTGCGGCGGCCATTAACACTTCAGTTATTTTAAACAATGTGCTACCTGTGACTACTGGCTGTGACATTTATTTATGTTCCTCTATATGCAAGCCATAACGACGTTTCGAGCTTGTTAAAGTTGTATTGACATATGCGAGCATAATTTCTACCACGTAACCGAAATTTAGCGCACGAGACGCGTCGGAAGCTCGGTGCGAACCCAACGTCCGCTGATACCGTATTAAAATGACTACGATGCCATATTCGAACTGCCTGCTGCATTATACCATAGCATGCTCTTATTTTCTTCGCTGTCCCAAAGCGTAAACACCATGCAGTTGGCTATGAGTGTCATTTTCCTTGCTCAAAGCGGCGAATCAAAGGTGCGGATGACGAGGTACAATACCACCAGGAGTTCGAATTTGGTGCCGTAAGCACTGCTGCACGTCATCAGCGGAGTGTGCGTTTGCACCGAGGTTTTGCCCTCGTCATGCGCTCAGTTTCGATGTTGTGCGGAAAAAATTTCCTTATTTCCTCGCGCCGCAGGGCTAGTGGGGAATGACTTTTTCTTCGCACTAACCACGAGACTATGTTAATTAACAAGTTGATTACAAAGCTTTAGTTAAGCAACCATGTGATTCTAATCATTTTCTGAGTAGCTAACTTCCGCTGCAGGTGACGGTTTGTTCCAGAGAAGATTTTCTTTATTTCCCGAAGTCCCTATCTTTATCAAATTTCAAAGGTATTCGCTGAACCAGCCCGTATTATCATTGTCCCAACTTACCATCAAGAACTTATGCTGTGTACCAAAGTGTCCTCATGCGTACATTCATTGAAAGCACTTCCAGTCAATACAACTGAAAGCTGTTCTTAGTACTGCCCGAACGCTCGGGCCCAAGTCAGAACATTTCATCCATTTTCCGCTAGTAGTATAAATTGTATCTGAACGAGGTTTAGTGTTTACAAAGAAAACTTATATCGCAATATAAACAGGTGCGTTCAACATACATTTTATCTTTTATAGCTGAGGCATATAGGTTGGATGAATCAAGTGAATGTTTGGCTAGAATAATTTGAGCGCGCAAATCTCACGCTCAGAGTGTAGTGCGCTAGGTGCACTAAGGCCCCCACTCACCGATTTCACCACTGTCTGTCTGGCCGGTGCGTAACACGTTTTCGCAGTTGGCCACCTAGTTAACCACTTAGGTCATGTGACCTTGTGGCTTCACCACAACCTGCCCACAGTATTGTGAACAAGCTGACAACTGTAGAAGTTGAAAGTTCAATTACTGATTAGTCGTGAGAGGTTGCCCAGGAAGAGCCACCTGCGTCTCACAAGCCCCACTGATGGCAGCACCTGCCATCACAAATCAGCGGCACATAGCTTAACCGCTGCATCACTGTTCCAGGTGGGGTATTAGGTCTCCCAGCGATCAATGCATGTAGGGCAGAGAATCGCGAATTCCGCATATATTGTCATTAACACCTTACCGCTATCGTGTCATGCCCTTAAGGTGGAGCTTAACTGCGCCAGCACTAAGGCCCCCCTCAACGATTCGCCGATATTTGTCTGAAACCTGCTGGACCTTGAAAACCGAGCCTCGAGCCAAAACCGAAACCGGAGTAAATACCGCAGTACTAGCGCACCTACTTCGAATTTGGTCTAAACATGCTAAATCGTTCGTCATCTTTTTTTATAAAGCATTAGTCGCTGTTCAAACGATCTCTTTAGGTTATCCAAATGCGCCCAATGGAATCTGAAGCAATTCAGAGGTAGACTAGCTAATAAAGGCCAAACTCAAGCAACCGGAACTGCTAAAAGAGATGTAGACTGATTCTCGCTTCCCAATAAATAAATAATAAATAAATTTCTCTTCTGTAAGATGGGGAAAACTCAGGACAACCGCTGCGCCTGCCTGGCGCTGCACGAGTTTACTGGACTACGATTCAACACGGCATCAATTCCATTGCAAATTTCCAAAGTAATAACAATGTTACACTTTGCACAGTGGAATGCCTCCAAATAATAAGAGTGTGTTGACATGATTTGCTCTATAGTAAGAGCAATTTTCTGCCTACTGTTTTATTTAGAGCACCCCACAAACGCATAAGGTGTGATCAAGCGTGTGAAAGCACATCCGGGCACGTAAATGCAAGCTTTTTGAAGACTAATTCCAACATTATTATTGCTCGGATGAGCACGGCCGCGATGCATGCAAAGCGCTTATCTTAATACGCACACGCACAAGCACGCACACACAGTCACACACGTACCTCCCCCCACCCTTTCTCAATGAGTAATAAGGGAGCAATAAGTACTTACTGTCTTAGTACACGCCAAGTACTATTCGAGCAACTGCTCCGATTACACAAGAGATTGAAACATATACCTTCCCGTGTTTTCCTTGTGCAGTCCTACAGCCGGAAGTTGCTGCACTGACGACTGCAAGATCGTCGCTTCAGGGACCCTCTGTAGCGGAAAGACAGATTGCGCCGATAACTCATACTGCGAATATCCTTCCATATTAGGCGCAAGCGATCCTTTCGTTTCCGTACACACTTTGGTCGGTCGCAACATATTCCTGACCCCACTGGAATGCCATGCCTGAGTCTTTTTGGAGGGTTGACGGTCATTGCATGCACAGAACCAGTACTGGGTGGAGAGGTATATTGGGGACAGTAGCCCATAGTTGTTGTAAGCAGCCAGAATTGCTGGTGGCCTAAGTGTCTCTCTTCAAAATTAAAAACAGCCCAACCCGCATTGTTTCGGAAATCTATTGCCGCATTTCTACTAGTATTTTCTTATTATAGTAATGTGGATTACTCTACGATTGTTAGGGCATAAAGGTACACAGGGCCAAAAACAACCTCGATGGACAAGGCCAACACATATTTTACCCCGAGTACTGAAGCCATGGAGCCTTGACTCATAGTCGTCCGTGCACCGGCCAGAGAGTGAAGTGTCCCAAGGCAGCGCCCAAGCCAAACATGACTTCTTGCAACAAGGACACGCAGGTGTGCGTCTCTGGCGAGTGTGTGGGCTCCATATGCTATAAGTACGGCCTGGTGGAGTGCTTCCGCAGCGCTGGACGGCTAAGCGAAGAAGACCAATGCTTGCTCACCTGCCAGGAACGAGGTATGTTCGAAATTCGGGCGCTTGCATATGTCCCGCGACCAGTACTGCGGGTAAGCACTTGTGGTTTGGAGGGAGCAGGCTTGTCTGCAATGAATACTCTAGAGTACGCAGGAGACAAGCGAATGTTGTGGCGGGGGTGGGATCTACACTTCATTTGTTGTTCTTTGTGACTATCACCATCATTATCGGCAGCATCCTAGCTTAGTGCACTACAGGAAGTAAATGACAGAGAATTTTGTCTAAATTTTATAAACGTGCGAAAGCTGAATTGCACGAACGTTGGCTGGCCTTGTTACTTTACAGCTGGCTTTCTAATGCTGGCTTGTCACGCTGTTTTTCTTGTCATAAATGGTAGGGTTTTAACGTATTTAAACGAAGCAGGACGAGCGAAAACAATTGAGGCAACACCGCCTCAAAGGTAACCGCATGAAAAGACACGGCACGAGCTGCGCGCGTCCACCGCCACCGCGTGGTTGCTCGCGTGAATCCGACGCCGGTGGCTGTCGAGCGTCGGGAGTGGCGACGGGAGTGGCGACGGCTGAGCGCGCCGGCGACGCGGTGTAGGCGCGAGTATCGGCCAAGAGGGAGCTCTAGGAGTACAAACCATGTTGTGGGATGGCGCCGCCGTCGGCACTGATGACGCAAATAAAGAAATCGCAAGATCTTGCTCGGTATTTGCCCATTGAAACAGTGCTTTCGCTTAAAAAGGCCTGTCTTGTTGACCACTAATACCGCATTACATATTTACTAATATTAAGGCCTCTTTTTTCAACAGGAAATAATTTATTTGGACATCCACCCTCCTCCGATCAAGCCTTTGTGGCGTGTGTGCGGTATGATTGGTTCGGAAGTCAGGCACATGACAGGCGCTGACTTGCATGCTTTGAAGTTCATGACGTTATTTATAGCTCATGACGCTTTAGTTACAATTATTAATAGCTATAGTTATTTATAGAAGTTCATGACGTTATTTATTTGTAGCACAACTTTCAGGTTGGATGCCTGCTATATGGTGCAAAGAAGAGAAGAAAGAGAGGAGAAAAGAGAATATATACTTTGAATTAGTCCGCAATTTATGGGCGCAATGCAACAGCATATTTTAGCTCTATGCGCCTCTTATGATTTCTTTATACTGAATATTTTAAACGTAATCTACGTTAGTGTGATCTTTGAGTCGAATTACCTCCACAACAGCCATTTATGATATATTTTACCAACTAACTGGCCAGCAATTTCACGGCAGTATTTATAGCCCTACACGGTCAGAATATGTTAGTCGTTTTCGCCTTTTAGGCGCTGCAACAAGTTGATCTGACACGGAACGTGTGAACGTAATTGGCATGACGCGCACGTGTAGCTTGTGAAGAACACCACCAAACAACGCGCTCGATGAGAGATCGTCTTTTCTTGGGCTAGTTGGTTTTTCATGCTGTCCGTCCTTGTTTCGTGTGCGCTGCTAACACCTACACAATGAGAGATGTGTGGCTTCATTTTTCCCGAACCACGAACTAGCCCTTGATTTTTCCTGTTCAGCTTCGATAACTTCTAGTTGTGCGAAGAAGCGAACAGGAGCTTTACACATCTGGATGAAACTCTCCCGCCAAATGGCATCGTCGAAAGTTGTGCGGTGATAGCTGTATTTATGATATTGCTGAACTTAAGATCCTTGTAATCGCCGTCGTATTATGTCATAATCAGAACCTCTTGCATTTACCGACTGAATCATACAATGTTATACAGAGGGGTCTGACAGATAATAACACGGACAGGAAATGGACACTTCCCCGAGAATGTGTACGGTCATCTAGGATCACGTGATGGACGTATATTCGCTAGAAAAGACGGCGGAATGTATCGGGGTTTCTACAGCCCCTAAATCAGTATTGTTAAAGTGTTCGTTCCAAGGCAGTAATTGAGTAGAATTAAACTTTTGAGAAAGCTACCCCACTCGGCTACCCTGCTCGCAGGTTCGTCGCAGTGCAAGTTGGCGTGCGATTTCCCGGAAATGAAGAGTCACTGCGGTGCCAAACTGCCGCCGGGCTCTCCCTGCAACGCCATGCGCGGATACTGTGACGTGTTCAGAATATGCCGTGACGTTAACCCGCGCCCTTTCCTAACCAGCCCGAGCGGCTTCTTCTTTGGCGGAGAGCCGTTCACCATCCTCTACGAGTTCATCGCGGTAAGAACCGGCTGCTGGGCTAGCTGGTATTTGTAGCGTCCGATATATTTCACCATAAACGATGGAAAAAAATATTCGAAAGTTGTCATACTGTTCCGTTCTATCTGTTTGTATCATTTCGCGGATAAATTGTTACTGAGTAGTGCTTGAAAAAAGACGTTGAAGTTAGTGTGACCTCGCCTCGAGAACGCGCACTGTATGCTTCCCCAAATGTCTCAAAAAAATGACAACTTTTATTTTCAGTAAACATATTGACCGTATGCCCAACATCATTGCGGTATACACGCCTTTGCCAACGTAACCGTACCTCAAGACAGCTTACGACGGGGAGCAAAGGGAAAGTTCTGAGCTGTCCAGTTCATCTGTCGAAATTAGTCCGAAACGGTGAAGCAATGTCGTTACTAGACGTGATGTCCAGTTGGAGCGAAACTCTGTAGTTCCCTTAATTATAGACAGCTTGTCCTGACCTCTAAGGATGAATTATCGCTACAGACAGCGCATTTTTACGTAAGCACACTGAAGCTGCGAAATGAGAATCATTTGGCTATTCCGACCAAGCATCCCGGATTTCTGAAAGAAACAGATTTACAAATTTTGCCCACTACACACTTCGCATTGCACCTTGAGCAAAGTGAAGCCCTCTACGCCGTTCGAAGTGTAGCGGGATGACATTGAATCAATGTTTCCCAATTAGTTGCCGAACACTTGTTTATTTAATAGACACGTGTATGTGCACGCGCGCTCGCAGAACCATCCCTTCGTGGCTGCCTTAGTGATCTTGGGTTCATCGTGGCTGACTCTGTTCGTCATCCGCTGCTTCGCTCTTCATACGCCCAGCAACAACCCGACGAAGAAGCCGGCCCTCAAGCTCAAGGAGACGCTCCAAAGCCCAATGAAAGCCATAGTGAATGTAAGGATACCTGCGACCAATGCACGAACAAGCGTGTCCAATTTGGGAACTCTTGTAACATCCGTATTCGCTTTACTCTGCTTAGTCTCGGTAGTTATTGAGCATTGTGCATTGGCTTATGCAAAAGCAATGCTTTTAAGTGACACTGTTTGTCCAGCGTAACGGTGATATCTACATTAGTACCTTTCTCTGACGTTAACGGCGCCATCGTTGCCATTTACACAGAATGCCTAAACCGAGATCTACCATGGTAGACTGCTGCACCAAGAAAACGTCATCAGTGTTGGCCTTAGCAATATGCTTAGCTGCAACGGACATGAAGTCGATGAGGGGCCATCCGTGGGGAAGTTGTTTATACAGGCTTAGCCGTAAGGGAGCGTAAGCACCGCTATCGCTTCTTGCCCCCTGCAGAGGAAGGAAAATGCGCGAGCTTTCTTCCTCGAATTATTATGAACTACAACTAGTTCTGTCAATGAAGGGACAGGTTTAGAAGTATTTTACGTTACTACACAATCTATTGCCAATCGTTCCGTCTCAATTGATACTGACAATCAGAACGAATTGAACTTTCTGATAAGGATGCGTCATCGCTTTCTACTACTTTTATAAGTGAGCAGACGTTAAGAACGCAGTAAAGGTGTCGCCACCTCCGGGTGATTTCTGCAAGAAAACAGCAATGACGTCAACACAGTTTTCTTTGGTGCATGGATCCCTGAGGGTAGGCTACACAGTGATGCACTGCCAAAATGGATCATTGAGGTCTTCTTTTCAGGTCACGAGTATGAGTGGCGGGAACAATATTTATTTAATAAATCCAATATTCTTATCGATGAATACGGTTATCAACTAGGACAAGCATATTAATTGCAAAAATGAGCCATGGAATCAATGTTTACTAAGAACAAAAAATGGCTGGAACTGCCATTAGTTTTACCTTTAAAAAGTGAATAACAATTAAAAATAAGTTAGAAGGTGGCTTCGCTTATTAGAACTGTCTTGCGGCACTGCCTGCAGTGTATACCTTGTCGCTCTGGGAGCATGACGTAGGAATGGACTGTACTGTATGAAAACAGTTGCAGCCTTTGAATCATAATTCGGCTATAACTTTGAGCGCAAAACTCCAAAGAGAGAATTGGTGCTTGGATGCATAGTGGTCTCACGGGCGTTCTGTGGTTAATGTAGTTAACTCATCTTTCTTTTTTTTCCCCTACAGAACTAATGGAAGATCGGCGGCCATCTTGCAAGATCATCATTCGCCAAAACGTATCGTTGACGTGAAATGCTTGCTTTAACTGATGTGAAAGAGTCCAAGAGACTGTGGACATTTTCATTTTTTTTTCACCAAGCTACTTTTGCCAATAATTACCTGTATACATGTAATGGTCATTAAAAAGTACTGTTCAAAATAGCCGCTGAACTAAACGTGGCACCAAAATGATACCAGTTACAACGCGTTAAACCGGAGGAGGTATATTTACAAAGCGTATTAAAAAAATGAACTCTCCTACCATTGCGCTGTCTGTACTTCTGTACTTTAATCCGAATTGTCGTCAACAATTTATCTGTGAATAGATACAATCTTGTAAGTTTGCCTTCCTTCTCCCTTAAGAGTCGACAGCATTAAAAAAAGCAACAATGTTGCATCTATATCAGCATGCAGAGTGCGTGTGTGAGAGACATTGTATCGTCTGCAAGGTCCTCGGCCTGGAATACGAGGCCCATTTGGTCTGACGGAAAGGTCGGACACGAGTCCGGTCAGCCAGGCAGATGGAGAAGGGTATAGAAAAGGAGCCCAGGCGGCTGTAGAATAAAGAGTACTGATAATGCTCAAGGTTGGCGTTAAGGTGGGGAGCAGTTAGGGAACGTGGGATCATGGCGGAGGTGGAACGTGTTCTATTTGGGTGTTTTATATCGAACCTGAATAGCGAGCTGTGCTGTTACAGCAACTATGCCGTTAGTGAAGAAAATGAAGCGTATATTAAACAAATTTTTGAACCTTACTGCGTGAAAAATACTCGTGCGTACTGTTCCAAGATATCTTTTTAACAATGAGAGGCTCAAGAATTGTTGCAGGGGGAAAAAGAGATGTTTGAGAGAATCGCCGAGAGTGCTACTGGCTCGTGATAGCGCTGAACGGACTTGTGAAATTACGGAACTGTTGCTCATGTGAAGACAAAATCGTGTTTCAAACGATTGTTTTCAGAATGACAGCAATAAAAAAAGGAAGAACCATAAAACTGTGCCAGATTGTCAACACTCACTTAGATGATTTTCAGCACCAATGTTTTCCTTATCAGCGTGTAGTTTCCCATAAAGTGTAAACTCACTCGGTGAGGTCGAAATTCCGGCCTGACTGATGTCCACGAACTCACCGCGACAGGGTAGCTGTTCTTGGTAGGCTTCCCTTTCCCGTCACCAAATGCCTTTGGAGGCTTTTTGGTGCAGCGGCTTCAGCAGCATTCCTGTTCGTTGGTACAAACCTTGGCTGGTACTCAAGAATGGTGATGTGGTCAAGATGAACAAAGATGGGGCTGTTCGCGCTGCACATGCCCCCGACATCCGCTTGTCTCTGATAGTTCATCTATGAGGTGCGTCAGTTTAGACACAGAGGGATTCTTTGCTGATCGGCAGATCTCGGCTGTGTGAAAATATCGGTTGCTGCAACTACTTTACGTTGCTTCCGGTAAGTACGTTTGTCGGTTCCCTAGTGGAGCGGGAAAGGTTTCTCCCTTTAACCCCGAACTACATTCTGTCCCTTACCATGTACATTAGTGAAGAGGATGAGTTTCCTCCTTTTAAACGTACTCTATATTCTGTCCCTTCCCATGGAGGGGGTCGTCCTCTTTGACTTTTTTTGTCTCTTCACATCTCGCCTGCAGGGACTTGTTCGAGGCATTGATTCCTCTTCAACTCCATCTGAGACGCTTGGACTCTAGCCACCAGCAAGTGTTACTGGTGCGCATTGCAGTAGCCGGTAATTTAACAATGTGCGGACGCCAACTGAGTCTACAATTGCCACTTCTGTGGGCACTTGCCCGTCGGGTATCAAGACGTGGCCTCTAGCCTTTCGTGTGGGCCCGCTAACTCCCAGCCACTGCAGTGCAATAACTGCTGGCGCTATGACCACAGTGCAGGTAGTTACAAGTGCAGCTTGCGTTGCTGCAGTTGTGGGGACGGTCATTCAACGAACACAAGCAGAACAGAACGACATTGGCTGCCTTTGCGGTGGGGTCCACACAGCGAACTGCTCGACAGTGGCTGCCTTTGCGGTGGGGTCCACACAGCGAACTGCTCAAATTGTCCCTCAAGAGAGCAGGAATCCCATATTCGAATGACATTCGAGAATCGGAATGACATTCGGACTCGACGGACTTCCGCGGTGCTACACGACACTTTCCAAACGCATTCGAAAGCCTCAGCTCGTTTTCAGTGTACAACGATAACGACGGCGTGGGTCACACTAGTCCGACAACGACACTGTATATCACGCTCAACAGCAGCATGTGATTAGAGTGAAATATCTAGTTTACTATAATATCATTGTAATGCGACAAATTTGTCAGGCCAACGACACCGACGAATCCGATCGGCGGACGGTCAGCCTTGTCGGCGGCTGAGCGAAAGCACGATGAGGCGGCCGTGTGAATATGTTCGCGCTTTTAAATGAGTGATACGAACGGCTACATTTCACATGTGCACACCTGAACACTCACCAGCGATAAGCGCTTGCCAAATTAATTTCAGTCGACGACGGCTCCCTTCCCTTCCGCGACGACTAGGCCTAGCGAGTCCGCAGGGTTGGATCTGTGATTGCGGCGGTTGTGAAGAGCGAATCATAAGCTTTGGCGAATGCAAATGGTCACCGAATGTAGTTTTGGCAACAGTGACCTGAAATCAACTATTGCTTACATCGCAGGGTACGTATACGATGAACGGCAAACGCCGGTAAGACCCAGACTGCCGAGCCTTGCTTTACGGCCAGCAGCAGTCGTCGCCGTCGCTAGCTTGCGGATGACAAGTTAGGCCGTTCCAGTTAAAGCGAATGGTCGCCAAACATACTTCTGCATGAAGTAGTTTGAAATAAAGTACTGGTCACGTCGGAGGAAGCTGGGACAAGAAGAGAGAAGCGCCGGTCCTGCTCGATGTCAACAACCCGGCTGTCATGTTTCTCAAGCATGCGATCGCATCATCGCTTCCCACACATTGTCGCACTACGTAAACAAGCACGGGTACAACCGATAAAAAAGAAAACAGGTTGTTTAATAGAACTAAAACACAGATTACGTTTTATGTCAAGAAAAGACCACTAGCTGTTCGTACTCAGAAATGTAAACAACAGTATGAGACAGTCGTCCTCATCGGCGCACTCCTGTGGAAATTTCATGCTGACGCGGTTAATGTTCGTTGGTGTAATATGATCTTGAAGCATTCCCTCAGACAGAACACGAGGTATTTCCTAAACAAACAGCAGAAAAAAGCGAGCAGCGGGTGAATAGCCAGAGCCGAAAGCAGTCGCTCGGCTGTGGGCGGGGCGAAGCGACGGCAGCGGCGACGGCTATTGGTCGGTTTGGGCTCGAAGGCATTCCAAAATCTTGAATGTCTCCGCATAGCTCCGTCGACTCGAATGTCATCTGAACCGAATGCCGTTGAAAAACTTCGTGTAGCAGCGTTGGTTTGGCAGTCGAGTCGGATGACATTCGGTTAGAAGGCATTCGAAACGCCCGTGTAGCAGGAGAAAGCGCTGTTCGCTTCGAAAGGCTATCGCAGAAGTTAGCATTTTATCCCGCCTGACCGCTAGTCAAAGGGCCGCGTTAGATTCGATGCTTTGCCAGGCAATAGCTGTGTAGCAGGTGTTGACGTAACTGAACTTAGACCCGCCGCTATTTAACATCTTCAGATTATCAACGCCTCCAGTATTTCTGTAGCAGGAAATTGTCGAAAACGTAAGACTGAAGTTTGAATTAGGTGATTGCGCTGCTGTGTTCCGGCGCAGAATTTTTGCCCGTACATGTCTGGTTTAGCCATATTTCCCCCATGCGCATTTCGTCGTGAACAGGAATCAGCAGACTATTTTGGCTGTTTTTCAAGCGATTCTTCTTCTCTTTAAGAAGAAGCATGTTGGAGGGAGCAGAAGTTTTTTATCGCCTCAACTCTTCCTGATAATTGTTGCCGGTAATCGCTGGGTCTTCTTTCATCTTCTTGACCGGTACTGTCCCCCTGTTTCGCAAAATAAATGTTTCACTTGGATCGGATTAAAGCTAGAAACTGATTTAATTTAGTGACTTCATTACAGGTGGAAAACAGTACAATGCAATTAAAAGAATAACAGCAGCATATCAGAGAGCAACTGAGCTGAGCCACCCTTAGAATTGACATTTTGTCCTAATCAAGCATGCGGAAGGACGTCCCGTCTCCTTTTCTTGCTCCAACCTCAACTGCACGCCCAGCCACTGCTCGCAGTCACCACACAATTTCTCTGTAAGAAAATAATCATTAAAAAAATACTAGAGCAATGCTCCAACATTCTGAAAGGAAACGTTCCCACGGTTCCAGGGTATACATACAGCAGGCGCACCTCGGATGCCGAACTTATGGGTCCTGACCCGCAGTATTAATAACCCAAACTCGCGGAGACTCGCACAATTTACGATAAGTGGCTCCGAAGTCCGTTAAAGAAAAGAGAAGCAAAACCATGGACGCCTAATGGAAGCGCGGGGTGATTCACCGAAAGCGTCTGGAATGGAACACTATCTACGCAGACTCAGCCCCCCCCCCCCCCCCCCCCCAAGTGTTAATGCACGGAGAAAAGAAAACAAACATTGAAGTCAGGAGTGCACACTTTACGCGAAGTAGGAGCTCACTCAAGCAAACAAACATATATTAAGACGGGTGCGGTGCGTGAGCCCCCCCCCCTTCCACCCCCCCCCCCCGCCTTTCATGGGAACGCACCCGCCTTGGCAACGCGGTTCGGAGGGACGCAACTATACGACACAGACACGCACAAAAAAGCTCACGCGATGCGCGATGAACTCAAAGATGGGCCCTTGCGGCAGCTTGGCTTTATAGCTTCGGCAGTATCATCTTGCTATCATTGTTTGCCACCGGCGTCTCTCATAGCCTGAGTCGCTTTGGGACGTTAAACCCCATAAACCAACCAATATGCACCCATGATGTTCTTTGGAGCGGGCAAAAGACCAGTGGGTTGCATATTCACAGGAGCGCATGCCCGTTCCCATAGTTTATGGCGTGGACTCCACAAACGGCCTCCATAGGCACCCATGCTGGATGAAGGTTCGACTGCCGATTCTTGGCTAACTCACGTTGCGAACAGCAGTTTTGTGATCTTAGGCTGATTCCAACATAATCATCCACGCTCCCGTGCGACAATTAAGCAGCCCACAGTCTGCGCACTGAATAGCCTCACTTGGGCAAGGTAGTGGATGGTTTTTCAAAAAGCCTCCAATATGTGCCGCCTGAAGTGGAGGGTGCCAGGCGGTTGCGGCGGGCGTTCTAAGCATGCCGTCTATCTGAAAACGAGGTTAGAAAGTCATTACGCAACTGCCGGCGGAGACTGAGCCTGACCTCTCTCGCCTGCTTCCGCCGTATCCTCCTCCTTGCCTTTTCACCCTGCGCTTCCGCCTTTCCCTCTTCCACTGCTATCCCTTCCTTCGCCTTTTCACTCTCGCCCTCCATTCGTTATCGTTCGCCGTGCTCTTCGCTCTGCTACAGTTCTCGTCAGATAGCTCTGCATAAGTTATGGTTCTTGGCGGTTCGCCGTACTCCTCGCTTTGCAAGAGCTCCCGTGCTATTCGCTTTTCTAAAGTTCTTGCCGGTTACGACTACAACGACGACGACGTGCAAGCCAGGAACGGACGCTTAAAAGCTGCGCTCTGTGCTTTCAGAAGAATCGACTGTTGGGCGAGTTGGTACATGGCTCGATGATACAAGGCGTAAGAGTGGACAGGACGAACGAAGAACGAACACGGACAAGGCGCGAAAGCACGGCTGGCAGCACAAAACTGAAGCAGGTCGTTTCATCCCATTTCGCTTGAAAACGCAGCTGTCGCGCCCTGTACTAGCCTAGCGTTGCGTGCGGAGGAGGGGTAACAAACATTTATTGGTCATATGACAAAGAGAGTAGGGGTAGGGGTTAGGGATAAGGTTTAGACAGTGCGTGGACCCTCTCGACGGCGCTAGGTGGCTTGAAGTCCATGCTTCTTGGCGACCTCCAGGGCCCAACCCGCTATCCGGTGTTGTGCCTCCTGGTCAGTGCTGGGCAATGCAGTCTCCCATTGAATTTGGTTTGAGATTTGGAGGCTAAGATGGGGATGGGCCTCTGGATGCACGAATAGGATGTGATTGAGGTTTGCTTTAGAATGATTGCAGAGATTGCAGCTGGAATTGTATTCGGGCGGATACATCAGGGAGTGGATATAAGGATTTGGAAATGTACCCGTCTGAAGTTACCGCCAGGCAACCTGCTCTGCTTTGGTGAGGGGTTTGTGCGGGGCAGGGTATTTGAGCCGATCGTTTTGGTAGTGAAGGGTGATTTCATGAGAGGTTACCAGGCGCTCCCTTATGAACCAAGGGCACCGGTCGCATTATGCCCGGTTGACGAATCTTCGGGCACATTCATGAGCTTCAGTGTTCCCTGGGTGGTAGGTATCTGCTGGCATCCATATGAGCTGGAATCGTTCTGTGAATAATTTGGCTCTTGCCAGGATGGAGACAGCTGGGCCATGGAGCCTTCTCTTAGCCAAGTTGCTGACTGCTTGCTTCGAATCACTGAGGTACCCTGCCCTGGTTCCGGCTATGACCGCCTGCGCAGCCAGCCTCTCTCGATAGTTCAGTATTGGGGACGTGGCCGTCACCAGAGGTTTGCAGTGGTTGTCTGCGACCGCGAGTACAAATTCTTTCTCGTCGGCGTATTCTGCCGCTCCCACTAGGACCGTTTCCGGCAAGGGGTAGTAGTGTTTATGCAGGGCCATGGTTTGCGGTTGGAGCGCAGGACGCGACTAGAAAGCGCTGTGCACGACGAAAGACGTACACCTGATCCATAGCGTTGTTCTGCATTGTGGAATGCCCATTTCAATCCTTTCTTCCTGGCACATTCCAAGGCCCGCTTGCACGAAGAAAATTAGAGAAGCTAGTTCCCAGTCTCGCATTACTCGCGGTTAAGACCACGGTGCTAGAAGTGGTCTAGACCCTGCGCTAGGTTTGAGGAAACACGCATAACTGCATGGCTTACTTTGCCCATGGACACCTCAAACGCGCCGTGAGGGAAAAAATGACGGACGGTTCAGCGTGGTTAGCAGAAATGCAAATTAATCTGTTCACCGGTTTTTGCTTCAATTTCAATTCGGTTCGAGGCTTAGTTTTCAAGGTCAAGCATGCTTCAGACGAACATCGATGAAATCGCATAGTGGAGGCTCGCGTATTAAAACTGGTGGGGACACCGGTGGCTCCGCCTTAACTTTTAAGGGTATGAAGCAGAAACATTAATGGGTTCATGCTCACATATGCTGAATTGGTCAGAATTGGTCATTCTCTACTTCACATTCATAGATCTCTGGGAGTCGTCATACCACTTCTGGCACAATGGTGCATCGGTTAAGCGATGCGCCACTGCCCCGGAAGGTGGCTGTTCAAAACACAGACGCCAGTGGGCCTGTGAGACCCAGACTGCTTTTTCCGAGCAAGCTGTCGCTACGAGTCATTAAAATGCCACCTGCCAGTGTGGGGAGTTTGTTCTCAACCTGGTGGCAGGGTGAGATGATATCATAAGATCACGTGTCATAGGTTGCCCACCTGTCCCCAAGGGTGGCCCATCTATGTTAAATCGTTTTTTTTTATGGGGGGGGGGGGGGGGGGGGGGGGCAGGTCGTTATGGAGCTCACTTGAATACCCCAATTAGCGTAAGCTGAGTAATTACTGCCTTGTGTAGTGCCTTGAGTAATGAGTAATTACTCCCTTATTATAGCGTAAGCTGATTCCGCTCGAAATTCAACAAACAGTTTTGCCCTCTAGAAGCGAACTAAGCGCACCTGACTGTCGCGGGGTGTTCATGTGTAGTGCGGTCCTGTCGCCCTTGAGTTCGCACTGGGTCGCCGCTCGGCTCCACGTAACAGCCCCTGCAGCGCGTCAACTATTCCGAGGGCGTCCGCTCTCCGGCCAAGCCCACTAGAGCTGACCGCTTCTCCTGACTGCAGACGAAAACAAGGTGACTAATGCCGGATGGCCTATAAAACCACGACAATGTTGTCGTGGAGACAAATAACAAAAAAAATACTGGACTGCACGAATGGCGCGAAGCCCTTCGCGCGCGGCACGGCGTAGCGGGGCGAAGGCCGCGCTGATTGCGTCACAGCACGGGGGAAGCGCGTGCGACAGCGAGGGGCCGTCGTACGCGACTCGCTAACCGGTGCCCATGAATCATCAAAATAAAAACAATCGCAGCGCGGCGCCGCGAAGAGAAATAAAGTACACAAAACAGAACGAAAGAGAACAGAGAGAGAGAAAACTCGAGCGCGAGTTGGGAAACAGCTGTTGCGCCGGTGCACCTTCCCCGCCTTCCGCACCGTCTCTTTCGCATGCGATCACGAGACCAAGCGGGCGGTCGCTGAGACCGCCGACGACATCGCGCACACACCCGCGCGTTGCAGCGCTCGCGTTCTGAACGACAGTAACACTTAGCGTAGATTGGACGCAGCCCGGTGGCCCTGTGATAACGGGATAACAGCCCGAGGAGGGCAGCTCCGCGAAGGGCCGTCGTCTCGATCGCCGCTTAGCTATCGCCTTGGAAGAGAGGAGCAGAAAGGGAGAGCAGCGCACAGGACAGACCCCCGCGCGGGCACTCGGCCAACTCCGCCGCCTTGGAGGTATTCGCATCGGGCGGGGGCTTCGCTTGTGCGGCGGCAGCGTGGCTACAGCGGCGGTGGAGTTGCGACGTTGTGGCGGAGTCGCTCGGCGGTTCTTAGCGGCGGCAACGGTTGCGGCCGGACGTTTGTGAATCTGCCGCGCTTCCTTCTCTGCGTGGAACGAACATAACGTCGAGCCGTCAGCGGCGGGAAAGACGACATCGCTTTGTTGTGATCGGCGGTCGCTGCGCTGTAGGCACCATGTGTTCCGCGCGACCGGGCGACAACGACAGCAACGACGACGACGCAAACCGGATGTGCGGCGTGGGTCGGTTCAGGCCGCGCGCGCTTCAAGTGTTCGCGCGGCCGCAGTTGTTCACGCTCCTGTACAGCGCCGTCGGCATTCTCCAGAACGCGCATTTCTACTACTTCTTCGCCATCATGTCGACTCTGCAACGTCGCTACGGGCTGTCCAGCTGGTCCATCACCGTGGTGCTGTTCGCCGACAGCGCGAGCCCCTTCTTCGTGAGCTTCCTGGTGGGCCACTACTCTCGCTCGGTGTCCAAGCCACTGCTCATCTTCGCCGCCATCTTGGCTCTAGTGGTGAGCTGCGGAGTGAGCGCGTTGCCTTTCTTCCTGTATGGACCCGGGCTCGCCCTGGCCGTCGACGACTCGGCGCCCGGGCCGGATGCGCTGGACAGCTGCCAGCAGGACTCGGGGCGTCTGCTGACCGACCACGGCTGCAGCGGCCGCGGTTTGCCGGAGTCGGTGGTGGTGACCGCAGTGCTGTTCGTGGCCAACTGCTTCTACGGTTCCGCGTACAGCGTGCTGTTCATAGCCGGGAGCACGTACGTGGACGACAGCGTCAAGAAGAAGAATTCGCCGCTGCACTTTGGTGAGTGTCCAGCCGGTGAGATCTGCTTTTCGACAATGTCGAGGGCACAATACTCACTTAGCGAGGAAGGAAATGAAATAAAGGATATGAAATCTATATCGCATCGTGATTTTTTGTGCGGTACAAGTGACGTCATGGGGAAGTGGACGAGCCTTCCAGGTGAAAACAGAAGGACAAATAGCACGGACTGGTGTAAGAACCTTCCGAATAGGAGCTCCGCGTGCTCTCGGCGCACTGTGGAATTTGCACCGCATGCTATAAACCTCGCGCTAGAGTGTAACATCTGCTTTATAGCCCGGTTTGCACAGACGCTTGGCGCCAATCTTGGTTTTTAAACGCATGCTCGTACGTGGTATAACCATGCAGGCACCTGTGGGCGCTCATTTTCGGTTCGGTAGCAGTCATGGGGACGCCCTCGACTATCTTCCCCACATGCCTAGAAGGGTTAAAGGAAGGCCAGATTTGGTGTCATCAAGAATATTCAATGCACCTGCCTGGCGGTCTGACCATAGTGTTACTGGTTTTTATGTAGGAGGAAGCGCTTAATTCTGTCACTGCATTCGATGGAGTGTACAGTGACGCTCCATTGAAAATATTATTCTTGATTGAAAATCGCTTCTTTGTATCATCTTACTTTATTACCATACCAAGACCTGGCACTTGCCAGCGAAGGACTCAGCGCGGCTTCTCATGGCACGACCGTTTCGTGCTTTCACACACACAAGCGTCCACAGAGGGAGGTCGGTATGGAAATGGGCGGGGCACATTTCGGCACATACGCAGGTTACAAAGTTCTGTTTTTAGCAGCAGTCGGTCGATGAAAGGTGTCGAGCCCGTATAATGATGGCACCATGAAGGGCCATTGCCAGAAGCAGTCTGCTGTTCCCTTCTCCACGAAGCTCTATATTTCGGTTGCCGCTGTCTTGGCAATCCGAAACAATACCTATGCGCAATCCTACTAAAACAGGTACTCGTTGCAGAAGCCCTATTGGGGCGTTGAAAACTGACTTATTTTTTGAAAGACAATTGTCGAGTAGTTACGAAAGCAGTTTTGGACGTGCCTCTTCCGGCCATGGCACTAATTGAGAGAGTAACTGCACTCTTCAGTCTCCTCATGGACCAAAATAATTAAATGGACTCATCAGTTACTGCAGTTCACGTGCGCGCTTATATTGGAAGTTTATAGGCTGTCTTATTCTTAAGCTATTCAGTATGATGACATTTTCAAGCTACTACTTTATTCCGCGACATCTGCCTCCAAATTTCTCCACCAGCGTGATTACGCATGCAAGATGGCGATGATCGGCGCTCAATACAGCCGGATGTACGCATCTGCTGCACGTGGCTCCCTTCCCGACATGACCTACCAAAAGTGCAAGGAAAATAATTATCAGTTTCGCCTCACGATGTGCGCCTTGGCGGCGCCACCGCTACATCTCGCCAGGTGTAATTTTGCCCCGATAACCACCGTCTTGTATTCAGTTGGAAATTCGGATTCTCGAAATTGAGTTTTATCCTGGTTGTGTTGGAAATGTGGAGGTTGATATCTCGCAACATTGGCGTGCTAAGGGCATTCCACTAAATGGAACAGCTTATGAATGTGATGGCTTCTAACTTTCCATTGAAAATATTCACATTAATGCGGTGGCAAAGAGTTCATTACTTGATTTAATTATTTCATTTAATTGATGTCATTTAATTGATTAAGATACCGAGGTCAACCTGAATCCCCTCACTCTCAAAATATCTTTTGTGTGCTACTCACAGTTTGTTGTAGGTATATTGACAACTCAGATTTTAACAATTTGTATCTGTCACACACACACACGCACGCACGCACGCACGCACGCACGCACGCACGCACACACACACACACACACACACACACACACACACACACACGCACGCACGCACGCACACACGCACACACACACGCGCGCGCGCGCGCGCCTGTCGGACGTATATGGCATCTGTCATGGTCGTTGAATTCAGTTCACTACAGAAAAATGCCCGTTTGTAAACAATATTGCTACCCTTCATTTATTTCATGCTTTTCCGCTAGCGTTCAAGATCCGTCCCAAACCGACTCTTATTGAAAGATGCCTGTCATTTTTTGCTTACTCTTCAAAAATATCGTCCTATGTATTCACTTAAGACAGAAATGATCTTACTGTTAACGTTTATAGAGAAAAATACCACTATATATTTCGTCGTTATTCTCTAGCGCAGCCATTAGCTGGGTCACAGAACAGCTTGTTAGTGTTCACGAAGACGAGTGGAAAGGGAGTCAGCAAAAAGAACGAGAGGACAGAATGCACAGACCAGAGATACGTCTTTGCTAAGTTACGAGGTAAATGGGCAGGCCGTCCGAGAAGTGCAACAGATATTTGTCAGTGGTGGGAATAGAGTAATAGAGTGGACAGCAAGCAGTGCTAAGCGCAGCCGGCGGCAACCAGCTGAAGATCAGATGAAGGGATGAGACTGCGATTTTGGAAATATACTGTTCAGTGAACAAAGTCGAGGTGACAGCCTTCCTGATATTAAAATAGAGAATAGTAAACTGGGTGATCGATGTAGTGCACAGAACATAAAACGGCGGCTCATTACTGCGACAGAGTCAACACTAAGGAAAAAGATTTGATTGGTGGCCTCAGTGAATTGGGTGGAGATGGGATAGGAGCAGTGGACACAAGATAGGAATAACTGGAGGTCAATGGAAAAGGTCTTCGTTCTGCTGCCACTTGTCTAATCATGATGATCATGTGCTGTTTTGATCGCTTGAAAACGTCTGGGAGAGAGAGAGAGAAAGTACTTTATTTGGCAATTTCGGTTTAGTCGCCGAGGATGTAACGAACTGGTTCCAGCAGTGCCAGTCGATCTTCAAACTGGTCCAAGGCTAACCAGGGAATTCTGGATGGTAGGGGTGGGTAAGGAAAGTTGGGGAATTGAATGGCGACTTGGCATATGCAGAGGCAATGCTCTAGGTTGGCGAAGGTTCAGGGCAGTTAGGGTTAGCTGGGAGACGGTGTAGGTAGGACCGGGAGGAGGTGTGTAATATGTTCAGCTATATTTTGCGGAGTGTTCCGGGTGTGGCGCTCCCATATGTTTTATCGTCTCGCCGAGCTCCTCTGGGATTCTTCCATTACCTTCACCTGCAGCGAATAAGCGGGCAGTCGGCGAGTTACGTCTGGTTTTTTTATCCAGGCGTACTCAGGAAACCATATTTACTTGTCGATAACACCCATTCGCTGAACACGCTATCCTGATGCCCGACAGTGCACGCAAATGTACGAGCTGTCAGCGATCTTGACACAGTTCGATAACTGAGTGCCCAGAACAGCACCTCACCTGATCGTGCTTGGACCTCATAGATGACGTAGGATACGCATCCTACATGTTGAATGCTTGATATAGATGTCGTAAATAAAGAGTTTATTTGATCAAAGTAAGCTGCGTTTCACGCTTCCAAGCAGTGCCATCGCATGTCGCGGACATTTTGGCATGGGACTCCGGTTGTTTTCCGCTACAGCCAGTATTCTTTTTTCTAGGCCGTTCAGGCGAGCTCAGAGCCCCGTGCTGCCTCGCGGAGCCCTTCCGTGCCAAAACCGAGAGGGAAGCGTCACAGGCAGACGAGCGTGACTCGCATGGCTGGCTACGTTCGTAAGAACGTTGCCTTCAGCTGTAACTTTTACCTTTTTCTGTACCGACAGTAAAAGGACAGTTTATGGGTCCCCGTTCGTGGTTTCTCGACCTTGGTTGTGTAAGCGAGCGTTCTTTTCTATCCTTTCTCTGCTGTTCTTTCGCAGTGAGGGGTCCCCCAATTTTATGACCCGAGACGCGGGCGCGTTTCCCTTGGAAGCCGGGAATGCGAAGCTTTCGGTAGGGTGCGCATTCTGCATGAAGGCTGATTTCCCAATCCCAATAGAACGGCCCGAGTAAGTTGGGCCGTCGTCGTTCGCGACGTTTGAGGAAACCATCGAGCACGCGGACATGAGTTTCATGTGTGTGTTTGTGTGTTTTCGACGTGAATGTGTGCGAGGCTGAAGCGGACATTCAGTGAGTGGACCGAGCGACAGCGATAACATGGATTGCTAGTTTCTGAGTGAATCTGCGGACCTGCGACTGAGTGCTTTGAGGGAGTGCAGTGAAGGTTTTGTCTGTAGGAGGTCTAGCAGTACTGGCGAAGTCTTCTTCTATAGACCTTATACTTCAGTCTCTAAATATAGCACTTAGGTTCATTTATTTATGAGTTTTTTTAGTTGTTAGCAGCGTCGAACTAAAGCTTTTGCAATTCATCCCAGCAAAACCTATGAGCACGGCGCATCCGCGCTGATTCTTCTTTATAGTGCTGACTGGAGGCAGAGTTTCTTTGCCTGCCACAGCGCTGCAATCTTTATGCCATTGCTGTAAAGGCGATTGTTGGGGTGCCACCATCGCAGGTAGGAGATTAAAAGTTCATGAGGAGGCCTCAAACAATGGCTTGCAAGGTCGACGCTATCTTTCCGTTTTCCTTCACGGTATTTCGAGACAACAACTGAAGTGTTGACGTTCGCATTGCGATGCGCTGAAATGGTGGTTCATGAGTGTTGCAGAGCCTGTGCCGAGGCGACGCACCCGCTGTCGAATGCACAGACCAGCCCAAAGCGAGAAGGGGAAAGTAAACTGTGCCGGGTTAAGAGAAATTTGCTTTCGAGCATTAAAGGCTTGCATATTTTTTGGTCCTGCCAAGTCAGCACTGGCATCGATTAGATTGGTTGCTGCCATGGAAACTAAATATAGAAAAATAAGCCACGTGAGTTAGATGTTTAATTCCAGTTTACTACAGGAGTCCTACGTGGGTGATTGATCGCTCTGGCTTGCAATTCATACTGTTTCCCACGTCATGTGTCGTTATTAGATTGCTTGGCTTATTCAGGCTTCGTTTATGACCTTCTTCAAATATATTCGCCGACGTAGACACGCTGGCCTCAGCCGATAGTAGCTACACTCCGAATAGCTCACAAAAACAGAGGCTTTAAAGCCGCAATGCACAATGAAAACGCGACGATAATAGTGCGGTGCTGTGCGCCTACTTATCTTGTTCTGCTTGTCCTTGTGGAACAACTGTTGTATATTCTTTATCGTTGATGTCCCATTTGCAGAAACAGAGCGCCTCGAGGTTGAGGTTGCCGATAGCCACAGGTGAGATAATACACGGAGTTTTGCAGCTGGTAGTTGCACTGCCGTATAGTGACGCTTTGAGCAAAGGTCAAGTGAGATCCGTCGCCATTTTTGTAGCATGGACAGCGTTTTCGTTGGCCGCCGATATCAGCGTTCAGTATACGCCACACGTACTTACTGCTGCTCGCAGGGAGCCAAACCGGCTCCCACTCCTTCATTAGGCAAGCGAGCTTATAATAGGAAGCACAGGGTGGCGAGGTAATTGCATCCTCGACCGTGCCAACGGTGCGTTCGCCTTTCGCCAGACTAGTTCTGTCACACTCGCAGCGTGACGCCGTCTGGGCTCTCAGAATGGCGTCACTCCCCTTGGAGAGAGGCGTAGACTCGCCGGTGTCGCTAGGTTCATCGTTCCGTACGTGTATGATTGACTGAGAGCCACGTGGAGTGTGAGTCGCAGAAGGTGCATATGACAGAAGCGGCTCTTTGTGTTACCACATCTTAATTGAGATTCCCACATAAAACGAAGAACCTTCTGGTGTCTATTCAGATGCCTCATAAAACCAAGAACATTCTGGTGTCTATTCAAGTGCCCATATAAAACCGAGAACCTTCTGACACTTGAATAGATACCGAAAAGTTCTTGGTTTTATGTGGCACTTGAATACACACGGAAACGAAAGGTTCTTGGTTTTATGTGGGCACTTTAATAGTAACCAAAAGTGTTCGGCAGAGAGTGATACGAAAGAACAAAAAACGAAGGAAGGGATGAGTGAACAAAAGATAAAATCTTATATGAGCTGTGATGCAAGTAAGGTGTCTGCATGGCATTCATTAGCATAGTTCTTGCTTGTCAGAACTGTGAATTAAACTAAAACAAGTGAGGGGGAAAATATTTACCTGCTGTAATTCTTAAAACTAACCTCAGGATATAACAGCTGGGCAGTCGTTTATTTTGGCATCTTCGACTGGCCAGACCTCTGTCATGATGAGTTTACCTAGCTGACGCCAGTATGTCCTCAGAGTCAAAACTGACAAGCATCCTGTTAAGACTTATTGAGATGTCGTTAAGTGACCATGAGAGTTACGGTCCATGATATTGTAACGAGAAGAAATATCGGGAGGTCGCACCTCCACCATTATTATAATAAGATAAAATATGTTTACAAAATGTAAACGAAGGCATGTATCAGGAGAAACAGCCGAAGACCCGAACAAGGAAGGGGCGAGTGGCCCAGCGCTGGAACACGCACTTCGTCATCGTCGTTGTCCACGTCTACGGCTGAGACATTATTCTGAGCGATACAGTAAATAACTTTGTGCCGTGAGCCAGCTTTTTTCACAGAGGCGAAAAAGAAAAAATCTCATGGTTCTGTTTTGGATACTTTGTGATTCATTCTGCTGATGAAACGGTCGTTAACTGTCATCGCAACAGCTTTCTGTATCAATCATCCTGTTTCAAGAGCATGGGAAAGCTTCATAAATGATCGCAAGTCGACGTCCTTAGCAACAATCCCTCGAATGGAGTCTAAGAGAGTCCAATCCGTTAGCAACAAGGGGCATAGGAAATTTCGTCATACCGTTCGCTTACCTCATTCCCTTTTCTTTTCGTTTTTATCGCGCGGCCTTGTGCGCGCCTCCAAGAACAGAGATAACAAGCGTCCGTGTGTCAAGAGCCAGGGCGCCAGGTGCCAACCTTAGCCTGGCGGCCAAGCTGCCTCTGAATGCAAAAACTTGCATTCAGGGGCTTGCTGGACATATTTCCGCTACCACACTTTTGCGTCTGCACTTGACAGTTCACAAATAATGGCAAGTCCAGGACCAAGCTCACTTGACTAAAAATAAAGATTAACCATATGATGGCGATAACGGATTTCTATTGCGCAAGGGCACCTGCGGCAAAAGAGCGCCGAACACTCAAGTCCCGGACTCGCGTAATGAGTCGAGTTTTTTAAAGTTGCAATGAAAGAAAAGGTAATGAATGGGAATACTCCACGCAGAGTGAGGTACGACGGGACATAACTTCCTTACTCATTTTTAGTGCACACGTGAAATTCAGTCCATCAGCAAGCATTCAGTGCGACCATTCGGATGGTACAGGTTGTTACATGTCGGTTTCTCACAGCACGATGCTTGTGGCAATTGTTTCATAATTTGGCCGTTTTTTTCGCGATCACTAATATGCATGTGTGAACCGTAAGTGTATTTTATTGAAAAACATCCTTAGACTGTCTGGCCCTCCAAACGGTCCCAGCTCAGGCTTTTTGTATTAATTTTTTCTTAGGTCCTGATGTTCGACTGCACTGTGCGCTTTGGAGTATTCATATCTTCCTTTCTGTTTGCTGTAATGTTTGTTGTTTAGTGCAGTGTAAGCTTACGTTCAGTAAAATTAAGCAACTATGTTGCATACGTCTGTTGTATTCTCTGTCGTCATTGCGGCCACCACCGCTTGGCGATCACTTCCAAAGCCCTGGATAAGAAAAAAAATGTAGAGAAAATTTAAATTTTTTTTCCAGATCTATTTTAACTATTTTAGACCCGTCTTTCAGCGTGAGAGTTACGATATATATAATTGAAATGACATGTCCTCCCTGCATGCTTAGATCACATGCAACACAGAGCTCTCTAATCGCTCTATCTGTCTCATCGGGAACGGTCCACTATTGCACGTCCGCCCACTAGTATTCAGGTTTGCTTGCTGGTTTCGGAGACCTACTGCGTCGTCCATTTCGGTTGTCGGCTTAAATTCAGCTCAGTATTTTAGCGTGACCATGGCCCTGGCATTGGGGCGTCGCATCACCACAGACAGATTTCTCTTGCTGACGTGCGTACCTCCGTATCGCGTCAGCCACACGTTGATATCGCTAACCTGCGCTCATGAGCGTCCTTGTTCCTTGCGCTGCTTGTTTATCTCTCAAGGAGGGTTTCCGTCGGAAGTCGACGTCGGCATCACTATTTCGCCAGTCGTCGCGTATAGATAAGCAGAGGTGACACTTGAAGTGTGAGGAGAGCGTGTGTACATTTATTTTTATTATTTTCGTTATGTAAACCTTCAACCCTTGTAACCTGTTCTCATACCAGGTATTCTCACCTCTGTCGACAATATGCAGAAGCTTGCTGTGGAGTTCACAGAAGTCAAATGTTTGAGGAATTCGTCAGCACAATTGCCGATAAGGTTACACTAGTTTGAAATCGCTGAGCACCGTGAAGAGCTCAGCGAAATAAGTGGTCTCTAATTGCAGGCCGAGACCGCAGCTTGATTTTGATGATGACGGATGTTTATGGCGAAAGGGCAATTGTGGCCAAAGAGTGCCATGACACGTTTATTTTTTCATATTTACGCAAGGTGGGGTCACGAACCCATCTCCCAAGCATTTCACCCTAAAGAAGCCGAGCACCAGGCAGGGGAAAGCTTGTACCCATTGTATTACCGGTGGGTACCCGGCGGCACTGGGAATCGAACCCCGCAGCTCCCGCATGCTCAAGCCACTAGTCCATCGCTACGGTATAGTCACAACACTATTAAACAGTCTTAGCACTAGATCAAAAATTAACAGCGTAAGTCGAGCTTCAAGACAACCCGAAACAGCTTTTGTCACAGTTGCTGCTTCTCGCCCCCCTGACATACTCTCCTCACGTCCTAGCGCTGCTAGCATGCTCGTACACATGGTGGAGAGCACTCGCAGTCTCGCTGAGCATTCGAGCTTTTATCACAGATTCACTTGTGTACATACTGTCCTCTCCCATATAGTAATCAGCAAATGGCGACATTCCAACTTGAATGATGCAACAGAATCGGTCCTGGTGTAGCTTCGACAGAAATGCAGCAAAGGGCCAACCGGAGTGTTTCAGGGCTCTTTACACGTGTAAACACTCTTATCCCAGAAGTCTCTGGCTGCACATTGCAGTTCCTTGCAAACACACCTTATCTGTGCCTCCTGCATTTCTGCCCCTTTTCGTAGGCCTCTACTTATCCTTCAGGCACTTGCTTTAAGAACTTTTGATCCGCATTTTATATTCGTGATATAGTGATACGTAAGCTGAAAGAAGAAAGCTAAACGTACATGGGCAAGTCATGTAATGCGGAGAGCAGATAACCAATGGTCTCACAGTGTTGCGGAATGGGTTATAAGAGAATTCAAGCGAGAGGAGGTGGCAGGAAATGCAATGTAAAGGATAGATGAGATTAGGAAGTATGCGAATGTTGCAGTTTGTGCAGGACAGGGTTAATTGGAGGCGGTGGACTTAAGTCGGCTGCGGTTCCTGATGATGATGACGATGTGGCTTCCCGATCCTTATTAGGCGCAGCAAGTAGCATCGCTAAGAGTGCTGGCTTGTACCTGAATAATTGCACTCTTGTTTATGCCGTACCATAATTGACTTGCTGATTATCAGAAATCTCCGGCACAGCCATTACGCAAGAACAAGGTAAAAACAGAAGAGACTTGTGACACAAGGCAATACTAAGAGCGCACGCACATGAACATGCCCATGTTGTAACAATCTTGTCTTTGAAGGGAAGTATGTAAACATATTTTGAAGGTAAACGCCGGACTTCTTGATGCTGTTTCCTCCCCGAGAATAGCCTTTTGATGCGGCATGATTTTGTTCTCTCAGCAGTGCAGTCCTACAGGATGGATGGCTGGAAGGATAGAAATTCGGAGCGTGCCCTTTTAAACGGGGTGGTGTCAGTTGCCATCATTCTCGGCTTTTTTTCCCCTTATATTTCTCAAGCAATCCGTCAAGCTTAGCAGTATTGTCTATAAATTCGCTATTTTTTAAAATACAATTTTATATTCTTGAATTTATAACCTTAAGTCACTGGCCTGCTTTTGACCCAGCAGTCTTCCAATCGCTTTTTGCTGACTTCTACCGCATATTCATTCATATTACCTTTGTTATCCTTAACTCTTCGTGCTTCAGGGAGAGTGACTGAGCATGGTTCAAAATCCGAATGGATAATGTCACATTCTAGTATACGGTGTTCATTTGTTTCTACAGATTGCTACACACTTCACATTTGTCATATTAGTTAAATTTCTTTTTGCAGCTCCACGTTCTAGGGCGCTGCCGCGAGTTATCAAAGAACGATTCCTTCCTGGCCTGCGTTTTCCAGTTTTGATATAGTTATACACACTGCTTCCTTTCCACTGAACTAGTCTAGTTGTTACCTTCTGTGTTGTTTACCTATCGTTTAGAGCTTTTTATCTTCCAGCTCTTGCGTCCTGCATGCTCATTGGCTAGTTTCCTAGTCCTTTTCTGCCAGTGTGAGTCAACGTTGTCTTGTATAAGTATTCAAGTACCTTAGCTGCCCATCTGTTATCGTCCAATTTCCTCAGGCGTTCTTCACATAATATTTTACTCTGAGCTTTCTGTGTTTCGAACGATGGCCAGCCCATACTCCTCGTTTGTGATTTTGCCGTGGGTACCAAGTGCTGATCTTGCAACAGGTCTCTTATTTAACAGCTTCCGTTTAACGAGCACCACCGTTTGGGAAGTAGAAGAATTTAATGAAAACTGGTATGAGTGCCATGAAGGTGATCATTTGATCGCTTCTGTGACGCAGTGGATAAGCGCTACTTCAAAAATGCATTTTTGAAGGCGAAAGATAGCAGTTTAAATCCCCTCGTGTGGAATGATTCTTTAATTTTTTTTATGGGAAAAATTAGCAGCTTGAAAATTATTTACCACTTTCCCTGGATGTGCGTTACTTTTTGTTTCATTCTTTGATTCTTTTGAGTTGAAATCGTTGTTTAAAAAAGTGAGAGAAGAGCCGGGAGGCAACACAGGATGTTCGAATACGGTACCGCTGATTGAGCGGAATTAACACCAGCCAAAAATTTACCTGCTTTTCAAGATGTGCGTTACCTTTTAGGTTGCAATTAGAGGTTCTTTTCAGCAAAAATTTCAGTTTAAAGAACGAGCTGGGAGCCAAAACCGGATGTTGTAGTACAGTACCACTGACAAAGAGGAAATATGCTTCGATGCGATCGCTTCTTCAGCATTTGCACAAAACCGCGTCAGGGGCGTCGTCTTTCTCACCCATAGAAACACAGCGTTTGCTAATGTATTGTATTGCTTGTAACACAGAGGACGCCATGACTCTACCCGACCAAGTGTACGGCCATGAATCAAGAAACGTTTAGGGTAGACCCAGGACACTTATAACATTAGAAATCATATTGTCACAGAGTAGAAGATGATGAAGCGGGCAGTAGCGCGGACCCTGGCCAATCCCCCGCCGTGGGTACGTGCCATTCAGCCTGAGGACATCATCATCATCATCATCAACTCGGAGACAACCTTGTGTGGGTATGCATTGGAAGCTACGAGCGCGGTGTGCTGGCTTCCACAAGCGCGTAAACACGCACTCACGAGTCAAAGACACAGGCCTGTAATCTAGGGGCGCTCGCTCGTAGATTCCACTACATAGCCACAGAAAGCTCTCCCGATTAAGTAATCTCATCAGCATCCGTCATCATGTCTCATTATTCTGCTTGCGGCTACGTGGCGATATATTGGGACTTCTTGAACGGTGTATGAGCCCTTGCTTTTCATAAAATTATGACTTTGGTCCTCCTGAACGGCGCGGTGAGCGGCTGCAGAATCTCGCGGGGACGCTCGAGCATCATTCAGATGGTACGCGGAGAGTTGCGCAGCTTTGTGTACGCGATTCTCTCTATCAACGTCGTCGCTGAAATCCTAGCTTCTGCCTACAGTGTTTGGTGACTCACTCATTCCTCACTCCTGGGCTGGCGGCGCGGCGGTCGGGGCAGCCAGCACGGAGAAAGCTAATGTTTATTCGAGTGCGACGAAAAAAAGGTGTGGTGTCTTGTGTTACAGGCGGTTCTCGGTCAGGCTTCGCCGGACGAAGGAAGAGGAGACCCGGCATTGAGAAGCCTTCGTTCGCGATCAGCTTTGCAGGCTGTGAATCGTTCAGTGCTCAATATTCATTATGTGCGCGGGTTGTCTGTACCGCCGTTTAAGTGCTTGCATAAAGTCAATTTCACCTTTTCTGCGAGTGTCAACTGCCCTTCGTCTTCAGGTGGCTGCGTCTGGGTGCTACCAGTCCTTCGCCAAATTGAGTGAACACACGAATTCGGAACCTGACGTCAGTGGGCAATTGTTTTGTAGAGCGGAAGTAATAGACGAATGTAAGGAGTACGGCGAGTCATAAACTCTATCCTACAATTATAAAAAAAACGAAAAGAACTCAGGCCTGCATTTTTAGCTTACAGGTCTCTGAACCGACAGTAGTTCAACGCACGGCGCCGTCTGCGACTTAATGACAACCGTCGGCGAGCGCAAAGCTTGTCTGACACCTACCTGACTCCATCGACAATTTCATGCTTTAGAACTTTCTCTCGAAAGCGGCCGGATAGGCATACATAATCTCGCGAAACTGAAACGCACTTGTGCCATCGATCTCAGTTTGCGCGGGAGAGCGTATTGCGGGGCGTTTGTATACCACTTCTGGCGCATCAATTGAAGTGATAGGGATTGAGAAAGACCGTCCACATGAGGCGGAGCTTTTTTTCACTGCTGCGGCATTTCCGTAGTTTCGTCGCACCTGCGTTGATATGTATGCTGGCAGGGTGCATACACGGCACCAAGCGTCGTAAGGCGCTCAGTAGGTCATTAACCTCCTGAACGGGGACGCTGTTAACAAAATGGCCATTTTGGCCATTTTATTTAACGGCACTGGAAGAACAGATGCGAGCAAGGGAGCCAGAATTTCTGGCAAATCAGTACCTAGCCATTACATCGGGAGAGTAATGGGCGTATTCCTTATGTTCTTGCCGCATGATTTAAGCAAATTCGTTTCAAGTACTATCGCTGACGCGCAACTGCACGTAGAGAAGCTGCCGTAAAAGGCAACACTTGAATGGTGTTGCCTGGCCAGGTGAAATGGCCAGTGTAAATAATACGAGACGCATATTCAGCAAGGCGTATAATGATTTTGATTATCACTAAAGATCATATTTTCTTTATTTTCCAAGTAAAGAAAAGCGCTTTTTAGTGTGATCTTGGCAAGCCGTTGCAGACTAGTTGGTGTAATCGGACCATGTTGCAAGCAACCTCACCACGCCGAGTACATTAAGAGGGAACGGTGTCCTATGACACCGTCAACATGGTGGAAAGCAAATGATCATGGAAAGTGGGAGGATGATACGACAACTTACATCAAGAGAATAACCTACTCTCTATGACGCTGCTCTCGGTATAAGAAAAACTGCTGCTGGCTAAGTTCTTTTATTGACACTGAATGCAACGCAAGAAATCTAGAATCAACGTATTTGTTGTCATCTACGTACCGAAAAAACCTTAATACTTCCTTATCATCACATATAAACACACCACGTTCCTTGTGCCCTAACTATAGACTCGAGCGCGTGAATTCGCTTCCCTCCTCCCATGTCTCCCTCATATGGCCCAAGTCCTTTCTTTATTTTTATTTGCGGGCAGCCTCTAAACACCCTTGACCCGAGCGGCCGTGGTAGAGCGCAGCTAGCCTGGGCTTGCAAGCCAAAGCAATCTACCTTCTTAACAACAAGCTTACTCATTCGCTCGTGGCTGATCTCGGCTGAGACATTCAAGAAAACGCTGCGTTGCGTTGCACAACGCAATCCGCTGCTGTTTTGCATGCTTTCCTTCTGTTGGCATCTCTTGTGCAATTATCACCAGAGTCTCCGCAAAAGGCATCTGTTATGGCGTTTCAGACATGCATTCCTCAAACCCTTAATTTTTCCTGGTGTTTTTAGTTCATTTGGTTTCTGCATTGCTTCTCAGGGTTATGCGGGAGATCGGTCCGCAAGCCTATCGAAACTATAACGGCTATATTCGAGCGCCTGTTCTTTTAAGATGGGAACCTATATTAGTTCGACTCGGACAGCATTTTGATCTATTCCCAGCAAATTACGGGTACGGATAGGATTTATTCAATACTCTCGGATTTCTTTTGAATAACCTGTGCAAACAGATACATTGCGAGTACGCGCGCAATTCGACGTATGCTTGGCTAGAAATGATATGCCATCTCGAACTTGATTTCCGTTTCCCAAAAATTGCCAGAATAGAGGAGGTGCCGTATACCGCTCGGTTTCACTGATAATTCGGTGTTGCGTATCGCAAACAACACGCTGCAAAAACAAAGATGATGCTCATTATTGTTTTTTTTTAATACTTGTCTGTGTGCTGCTTTCGATAAAAGCAGCTTCCGCTCGCGTTGCATACTTCGAGGGTGCATGTTGAGAGCGGTTTGCCTGTCACGTAGAAACAGAGCTGCAGTGCATAACATTTATTGTGCTTTCATTTTGTTTTTCTCTTTCTTTCTCCAGCCACCTTCGCCATACTGAAGCTGGCCGGACCGACGCTGGGCTACACGCTGGGCTCGCTATGCCTACGATACTACGAGGACCCTCGAAGTGAGTCCATGTACGTGGATTTCGCTCATTATGCGCAACAGGCTTTCTTCTCCACGCAGCCCGGGTGTTACGAATGACAGTTACATTACGTGAAACGAAGCCGAGTGTCTTTTAGGAATCACGCTTATATTACGTGGACGGAAAGGGAGCGTCTGTAAGTCGCTCATTTTCCCGATTCTAATAATTTACTTGTTCGTGAAAATGGAAAAAGCTCAGTATGAGCGATGTTCATATCTACTTTCAGTTACTCTTCGTAGCTGTTTTAAGTCTATCCTCACTGTCATTGTGGGGTTTGCACCTGAAAGTAACAGAACAGTGAAAACGATATAACAAGACCGGTATTCGGAGGCATGACGGAGATCAAAGTTAAACTGCAAACCAAACTGCCAACGGTTCTCTAGTTTGTGTTGCCTGCGCGGCACGAAACAGACGCAATTGTCAGACACGGAACGACGGGAGGGGCGCTTGTTGTGCTGTTTCGCTGCGCGCAGTCAACTTGGACGCTCGCCAACTAGCTCGAACGAGGCACCCGATCCTATAGTTTCGGATTCCGGAGCGACGAACGCTCCGGGGGTTATGTAAATTTAGTGACCGAACGTTTTGTCTCCGGCTACTTTCCGCTCGTCTCTGAAAGCGACCGCAAGCGGAATCGTGCCAGCTAAGAGGCGCATGGTTGCAATATTCGTTTGTGGAACCGATTTCTATAAGAATTTACGGAAAATTTTCTGAGACACGGAACTGCGTCAATCGTGGCGGGAACGAACATCGGCACGCACGGAACGCGTGCTAGCTGTAAGAGGCAGCGCAAAGGAAACCACGACGAAAGCGAAGACATATACCACAGGACGAGCGCTCGTCCTGTGTTATATGTGTCTTCTCTTTCGTCCTGGTTTCCTTTGCGCTGCCTCTTACAGTGATGCTTAACCGACTAGCCCACACGAAGATATTGACAGCGTGCTAGCCTTGGCTTGGGCGTGCAATTTCGCGTGCTGATTTAAAAAAAAAAGAAACAAAGGAAAGGTCGAATTTTACGCAGCGGTTTGCGCAGAAGGCCCCTACATCTCCAAGACGCCAACCACGGTGATGCCAACCGTGCCAACTATGTTAGGAGTTTTTTTTTTTTTTTTCAAAATGAACCAAACACACATTGAACGCGAAAGTTTGTTATCTGCAGCAACTGTAGGGCATTTCAAACTCTCGGGATTTGCTTTAATGTGCTAGCTATTTGGGCCATTTAGTTTTGAGAGTGTTTCCAAAAGCGAGACCTCAGGATAGGTGACTGTTACAGCTTAATTTCAATTGTTTCAGTTTGTGAATTTGCTTACTTTAAAAAAGACCCTCCTCAAGTGCCAAACGTAAAAAATCTTAACCGCCATTTTGTATGACAATGTCGCTGGGGCTGCGCGTCGAAAAACTGTGTTGACGTAATCGTGGTTTGCTTTTGGAAACGGCCGGTGCAGGAGATATTCAAGTTTTAGTGTTTTTCTAAGTTTTAAAAGCGCCGTCTTTTAAAGTAGTTTCTTTGTCAGTCGAAAGCGGTAATCTGTCGACACAGGGCAAATTAAATTTCTCCTCTGTACCCCTCCTATGCCGCCGCGGTGGCTCAGTGGTTATGGTGCTCGGCTGCTGACCCAAAAGACGCGGGTTCGATCCCAGTCGCGGCGGCAGAATTCCTTTGGAGGAGACATTCTAGAGGCCCGTGCACTGTGCGATGTCAGTCCACGTTAAAGAACCCCAGGTGATCGAAATTTCCGGAGCCCTTCACTACGGCGTCTCTCATAGCCTGAGTCGCTTTGGGACATCAAACCCCATAAACCAAACCAAACCAAACCAGTACCCCTCCTATAAGCGTATGCACTCTACACAGAAAGGAGTGATAAGGAAGTAAGCTGTCTTCTAGTGCACGGTGTTCTAGTGCACTCCCTGTTATAAATGGGAGTGTGCTAGAGGACAGCTTAATCTGTTTACTTCCGTATAGGCTGCTTACAATGCACGTCGGGAATTGCGCCACTGTGGCGTTGCGGCATGTAATGCGCGGGCAATCTCGCCGTGGTCGTGTCCTCTTTCGGCTCCCTTCTCGTGACACAGAGGACGCCCTCTTATGCGACTCATCGGATGCCGTCAGGCGTGCGCGTTGCCGTCTCTCGTGACTGGAATTGTTTTCCGCACCCCCTCATCCCCACGTGTTCTTCTTTCGCTTTCACCACTTCCTGCAACGGAGCCTGGCCATCTGTCAGAATAAGCAGCCGCATTCAGAGCGGCTTTCGCCCTGATTTGTTTACGAGCTGCGATGATGAGGAAGTTCCAGATGCCGTGAGAGAAAAGTAGGAGACGGGAAAGGGGGAGATAGGGAGGAACAGTTTTCGATTCAGGAAGTATATGGTGTTATTTCAGCGAACTGCGATGCTTGCGAGATTCGCGCTGCAAAGAAAAGCTCAGATTGTTTACAAATCTGTGTTATCAAAAGATGAAGTATATGCAAAGAAACGGAAAGCGAACAGCGTACACTGCTACACAAAACCGAATTAATTATATCTGACTGGAAATGCAATAGAAGGAATGGACTTGGACGGGGCTTATAAGGAGGAAAATAGATGAGGATGATTAATCAGCGTGATGTCTGCCTGCTATTCTCTTCCATGCGTGGAATGTCTGTCTGCGCTGTGTTAATTAGCCTTGTTCTGCACAAGGGCCATCACACTCAAGGGACGAAATAAACTGTGCGTTCACAGACAGCTGTTCGGATCGCGATGCATTATCAAACATGCATGTATGGCGAGCGAGCATTGCACTTGTATTCCGGCGTAGCCTTGCGCAAACCTAACCTCTGTATACTAATTAACGGCTCAGCCGTTAAAAACAGCCTTCTTGCGGCCTGGGGTGTGGCTCACGATTCGCTGCGAAGTCCAATGTACACCGGAAGTGTGCGTGACCACAACAGGCAGGCTATGGAGGCAGACTTAAGCAAAGGAGCACTCAAGACAAATTGAATTTAACCTGCGTCGACAAGTTACCTCGCTCTAATGACAAGGAGGTTTCTTCTACTTAAATGGGACCTTTTATTAGGCAGAAAAGGACAAGAAATGAAATGCAGGAGCATCTTCGACGCCATCAGCCATTTTCGCAAAGGAGATGGTATGATGTCGGTGCATTTGTAGATACGGATTGCTGAAGCCAGGCTTCATCCCCATTGTGGGCTTCGTTTGACTTCGTTTTGTTACGACGTCAAGAGTTCGAACTGAACGGAGGGAATATTGTTGTAATTTTAATTAAAATGTTATTGTAATGAATAAATGCCTATTTTCCTGCTGAAAAAACATCAACAGAGCCACAGAGACCCCCCCCCCCACGACCCAGAAAAAAAAGTATATATATTTTTACTGAAACAATGGGTGAAGATGTCGCCAGTGCCTCTTTAAAGCATCATGAAAAACGCAATGCTTGAACGTTTTAATGCCGTCGTTAGGAAGCACGGGTTTGAAGCTTGTGTCCCTGACACCCCTTTTGAAGTGAGCTATGCCCTTGCAGGTTTAATCTTTAAGCGCAGCCATTTTTAGAGCATTGCTAAAGTACACATACAAAGGAGCAAGCCAGTTCTTTCTCCCCGAACTCAGCTGCGCTTATCTAGCGAATTTGTGCAATTTACTTTTGCTGTTCTATGTTCATTGTAATATTGTTTATAAGGCGAAATAGTGAAAAAGTTTCTTGCTAATGCTGCTCGGCGGCTTAACTCACGGTCAGAAAAAATAGAATGGCTCATTGCAACGTGGTTCCTGTTAATAAATTTCCAGAAGGCAAATCTTCTTGCATTTGTGGGGGCTTGTTGTCATCGACTGTTTGTTCAGCCGCACTTTTCTCCCACACCGCGCCCGCTGACAGTGGCCCCTGTGCTGGAGCGGACCGACCCCCGCTGGGTGGGCGCCTGGTGGCTGGGCTACGTGGTGCTGGGAGCGTGTCTGGCGGTCACGGCCCTTCCCATACTCTTGTTTCCACGCCACCTGTCGTCGCCGCCCACTGCTCAGCGCTCCGGCGCGGACAGCACCACCAAGGTTCCCGCCAAGAAGGCCGATGGTCAGTAGCAAAACTATACAAGCTTTACACAAGCAGCCTGGCTGTCCTACAAATACATTATGTATGTTGGGGACCATTTTGTCTGATGATGGTCTATGTATCCTCGATAGAGCTACAGGGGACTGCTCGAATCTAGGAAATTAAGCAACGTTGAGTGAGCAGATCAAACAGGTGAAACAGGCGCAGTTTCGCATATAAACTGAGGAAGAGAGGAAATATCTTGTCCTGAAATGTTGCACAAAGAGATGCCGTGAAGAAGAAGAAAAGCCCCCACCGGGGGTACACTTTCAAGACCTCTGCATGCATCATGCGGCGCAGTATATATAGTATAATAACTGTCCTAACGTGCACTTTTCTTCGGATTTCTGTGTGCACCGCACATGCAGCCTAACGTCGGTAGTAGTCAACAGTACTACTGGCCCCTGACAATAGAGCGCCAGTCTTGGAACATCCAAAATTTGTTGAACCAGCGGCTGCATGTCTAACGGGACCAAAGTTAGTAAGCTCTGGTCTGTCGTCACCATTAGCGTGTTGCCACAAATTTGGCAACGGTATATACTCAAGTCCAGCTTTCTTGGATGTAACTCAGTTGCGAGGCAACTGTGGAATTGTAAGACACTGTTGCGAACATATTAATGGCAATAGTCTAATCGTTCGGCGCCTAGATAAATCTTGCTTGTAAAGTTTATCGTGCGCTCACACCGAAAATTAAGACTCCCATAGAAAACGAATGGGGAGAATTTTAAACAATAAATAGAAGAAAATAGCATGCGTCCCAAGGAGGGATCTGCAGAAATACTGATTGTTATGGTGCAGTCTTACGGTATGCAAAAAAAAATTGAGTTCATAAACATGTTGCCGTCGAAAAAAAATGTGCTTGCATGTTCAGATTATCTGGTTATGTAGGCTTGCTCACCATAAACGCCATTAAATCCTCTCTAATATTCTCTTTACATTAAATTTAAAAAAAAATACGCGTGTGTTTTGCGATGGTTTGTGCTTCGTGAGAACATTCCCAGGAATTAGTTATTTTCTGTTTTTTTCGCAGAGGCTGAAACAAAGGCTGGCTTCTGGCGCTCCGTGCGTTCTCTCTTCCGGAACCCGGCGTACGTGTTCCGACTCGTGTACTGGCTGCTGGTCAGCAACGCCAACCTTGGGCACGCCATGATGAGCTCCAAGTACGTCGAGGTCCAGTTCAGGACGTCCGCATCCCAGGCCAGCTTCCTCATAGGTGCGTCAGTGGGCACCACGGGTTTTACTTGCCCGTGGAGCTGTGAAGCTCTTGCACCTTTCAAAACTGCCGACAACTAAGGGATAGTTCTTGAAACTGCTTTATTTGTTCATTTGGCTTCACGTAGAATGCTTCATGCCTGTACGACGCTGCACTGTGAAGTGAGAATTTATCTGCTGATTTGACGTAGCGTGCTACAGTATCCTTGATAATTGCGATGACCTTTTCAGGGAGCTTAAGGATTCGCTGAAAAATCGAGAGGTAGAAGGTCCGCACTATATATTACCAAAGGCGACACCAAGTGATGACGAGACAACGCTTTCATCCGATGTAATGAGTAGCAAGGTACAGTAATTGATCCCAGGAACGCGTGTCACTCAAAAGAGCTCCTGCTGTCATGCCCTTCTCTGGCGAATCCCATCCGTAAGGCAACTGGCATCAATTTAACGCAGCGCATATAATCAATTCGTATAACCAATCCGTATAATCAATCATATAACCAGTCCGTATAATCAATCCGTATAATCAATCCGTATAAACAATTCGTATAACCAATCCGTATAACTAATCAGTATAACCAATCCGTATAATCAATCCGTATAACCAATACGTATAAGTAATCCGTATAATCAATCCGTACAATCAATCTTTATAATCAATCCTTATAATGAGCCTGTATAATCAGTTCGTATAATCAATCTATATAATCAATTCGTATAATCAATCCATTTTTCTCGCAGGTCCAGTGCTTATGATCACCAACGTGCTTGGCCTGGGTATGGGCGGCCTGGCGTTGCACGCTTTCAAGCCCCGGCCACGGCTGGTCACCTTGTACACAACGCTGTGCGACGTGCTCAGGCTGGCCTGCCTCGTGGCCTGCGCCTTCATCGGTTGCGAAGCCATACGACTAGCTGGCACCGTCACCACCGCCGCTGGCCACGGGTAAATGCAAACGGTAAACTGAGCTCCGTCGCGATAAACGCCGCGTCGACGTTTTTCATGCCATGCGTTGTCAAAATGCGTTGGCATGACTCATATGCTTGTTATGCCAACGTCGGCTTAATCTGTGGCGTCAACATTTTCGCGCACTGTGGCGATTAGTCCGAACCAATATCGCTTGTAGGGATTCAATTTATTTTTATGCTCTGTTTGGTGGGAGCAGGTGTCCACATGTACAGTGTAATGCGAAATTAACCGGTTGTCCTTTGGGGTGAGAGAATGAATTCCGAAAGAGTTAAGACAATTGTAGCTGGGGACACCAGTGAGTAAAGATGGTTAGACCGGTTTATGTTTGTTTATGGGGTTTAACGTCCCAAAGCGACTAAGGCTATGAGAGACGCCGTAGTGGAGGGCTCCGGAAATTTCGACCACCTGGGGTTCTTTTACGTGCACTGACATCGCACAGTACACGGGCCTCTAGAATTTCTCCTCCAAAGAAATTCAACCGCCGCGGCCGGGATCGAACCCGCGCCTTTCGGGTCAGCAGCCGAGCACCATAACCACTGTGCCACCGCGGCGGCTTAGAAAGTCTGTGGCGATAAGGTGGCCGTAGCTGATGCAGGACATCTGCAGGTTTAATCGGAGGTCAGTGTGAGACAAATTCGTCCTGAAATGGAAGTAACTGATGTTGAAGATGAAGATGAACCGCTGGAAATAAATATGGCTTGAAAGATAATAGCTTGGGTCGAGCTGGAATGCTGTAAGAACTGACATCACGTCTTGAGTGAAGAGGTCATGAAGGTGAAGCAAGAAGACGTTCTGTTCCATTTATTTGCATTGGACTGTCTGTCTTGCATGGCGCGTAATGTTTTCGCGGCCGCTGTGAGCCAAAAATTCATTGCTTCCGTATCATTACGTGGTTACCTTCTTTATTGCGTAACATGACTCAATGATACTGACCACAGATATTGATGAAACATAAGCGGATTGTTTATGATAATCAGTAAGCTTTTATACTTTCATCGAGCGCCTCTGTATTCGGCGGCACGTTGCGAATTCGGAGTTCTAATTTCATAAATCAAACAAATTGAATGCGTTATCTCCCGTTGTTCTGAACTGTACAGCACGCTATGGACGCAGCGTTAGGGGATGGCATAAAAGGATTTGTCACGGAGCGGGAGTCTAATATTAAATTCCTGGCGGAGGTCTGGAGGATCGCTCTGAATCCGCGAAAAAGCAGTTAAGTCCAAATAGACAGCTGAAACACAAAATGTGGTCCGGCCTGCGAAAGGAGGGGCGATATGCGACAGAGCGGGTTGCACCGGACTGCCGATTCGAACATATGACCTTAGTGCTAACTGCTCATTGAAACACGTTTTTTAGTTCGCTGAGGAAGAAAACGTACCTCCCGATCACCGATTCCACATAATGAACCGTAGGAATGAAGTAGTGGCCTTGTAAATTGCATGAGGTTCGCGTACGAAGAGCGGCTTCGCGTACGAAGAGCGGCTATATATATATATATATATATATATATATATATATATATATATATATATATATATATATATATATATATATATATATATATATATATATATAGCACAATAAGGTAAACGTACTTGGTTGCTAGTTTAAAATAAGATGCGAAATTGAGAAACGCTTCGTTTATTGGGAGTCGACGTTTCGGACAGAGCCTTATATATATATATATATATATATATATATATATATATATATATATATATATATATGTATGTATGTATATAGAAACCCATTTTGTATCGGCACCACCACACTTCTGAGGCAGCACAACGTGCTGCTGCGATCTTGGACTCCGCGTTTGCGCTCTCGCCCTGCCCTGCTGAGGGCTGGGAATCACTGCTGGCCTCCAGTCGCTAAGATTGTGTTGATGTAAACTAAAGGTCGTGCGGTTGAGGTTGCCTTTCATAGCGCGACGCCTGACTTGAACCGTTCCTACCTGGCTTATGTAATAAGGATGTAGGATAATCCGCGCGACGTAATGCAGCACTAGCTCACTAGAAGGCTCGCTGTATCAATAATTCCCTCCCTCCCTCCCTCCCTCCCTCCCTCCCTCCCTCCCTCGTTATTCTACTTACAGGTCTTCAATACAGCTACCTTGCAGTGATAGCTGCAACTGCACCACCAGGCACTTCCAGCCAGTTTGCGACCCAGTCAACCGCACTGTTTTCTTCTCGCCGTGCTATGCGGGCTGCACCAAGTTGTCCGCTACAGTAAGCATTTCATATGTGCACGTGACTCGTGCGCTGCCGTTCTGACCACGCCATATCTTTCGCGCAGACTGCTTGCTGTCTTTTAAGCTGGAGGAACAGCATACTGAAATGTTCAGTTCTCGGCTTCGCTATTTATGTCCAATTGGATTGCTCCCTGCCGAATAAAAGAAAGTGCGGCTGCAACTGAGAGGCATTAGCGCTGCAGATTATTCCGAGAACTGGCCAAGACAAAGTGCGTCATAGCTCAGCGAATCTCAACCTTGTGGCGATGCGAGCGCTGCTGCCAGACTTTTATGGCATGTGTGCCTTATACAGAGCTGCATCGACGGCTTCTCTGCCTGTTCATTGTCTGTTTGCAAAATCTGAGCGCTTGTCCGCATCGATCCGCAGAGACCAGTCGGGGTATGGTATGAGAGGTTTAACGTCCTATGCTACGCATGAGGGTGGGTTGGGTGCCATGAGAGACGCCGCAGTGGAGGGCTCCGAATTGGTTCCTTAGCGTGCACTGACATCGCGGAGCACCCTTCTATGTCTCGCCTCCATCACGACGCTACATCCGCTGTTCGGATTCAATCCCGCGTCGTTGGGCTCAGCAACCGTTGCCATGGCAACTGAGCTACACATGCTGGAGCAGAGACAAATCAGATCACAAGGGATTTCAAAGTGCAGTAGGTCTCTGGAAAGTTATGCACAACGCCTGCGTGAGCCTCCGGTCAATACAGCTACAAGATTGGATTGTTGTTTCGAGAATGATGTTATTTCGAGGTTGAATGCGCGAATAAAATTAGGGCATTTTAAGTAACTAGTCGGATAAACGTTCCCACTGTCTCTTCGTGTCTGTTGAGCACAACATATTGCGATGTCGGTGGCGTATTTGTCTGAGGCACAGTGAACGAATGGCCAGTGAAGACATCATGCACCTGTCCATCATAGTCGGTTTTATAAAATTTTTAATAACGCTGCAAAGACTAAAAAAAAAGCTGCATGCGTAACCAGCCACCTCTCTCAGCGAAGATTATCTTAAAAGTTAATTACATCGCAGGAGGTTACTTGTAACTCCTAGGATGTTGGCGCACAAAACCTTGATATTACAGACCTATAATAAGGGTTACCAAGCTTAGTGTGTTACCGCTGCATGCACCTTTCGACTACTGTGACCCCATTAAACCCGCGACACACGAGTTGTGCTTTACGGAAAGAAGTCAGCAAATGCTTCCAACGAAAATACCGTTCCTTTTGTTTACCCCGCAGGATTCAGGGGAAGTGTCCTTCGACGAGTGCTCGTGCTTGTCCAACCTGCGCACCCAACTGCAGGGCCAGCAGCAGGAGCAGCTTGTGCAAGCCAGCCAAGAGGCTCCGTACTTGGGGCTCTGCAGCGGGGATACGTGCAGCAACGTGCTGACATTCATTGCGCTGTCGTCGCTGGTCGGCTTCATAGCACGAACCACAACTGTGGGACACACTATCGTCGGGCTCAGGTGAAAACTTTAAAGTCATACCCGAGGGCTTTAGAGCCTTGTTACGAACCAAAATGACTCACAAGCAGAGGAGAAAGTAAAAAAATTGACAGGATGATCATGAAGCTTAATGCTAGAAAGTTGGATATGAATTGGGTTTCCTCTTGGTTACTTTGATGCTTTAGGTGAATAGAATTGTTAGTGCGAGAGCACTATTCCAAAGGGTAAACACCGACCAAGATCTAGCGATATTTATGGATTTGTGACATCTCCGCCGACGGTGGCGCCATCCCACAACATCGTTTACACTCCTAGCGCCCCCGCTTGGCCGATACTCCCGACCACGCTCCACGCTCCCACCCACGCTTCATCGGCGTCTTCCGCCGTCCCCGCTGCGGAAGGTGAGAGCCATCGGCATCGGAATCACGCGGGCAACCTCGCGGCGGCGATGTACGCCCGCTGCTTGTGCCGTGTCTTTTCATGCGGTTGCCTTTGAGGCGGTGTTGCCTCAAATGCTTTCGCCCGTCCTGCTCGGTTTGACTACGTTAAAGCCCTGCGATTTATGGCATGATAAACAACATGGCAAGCCAACGTTCGAAAACCAACTGTACAGTAAAAAAAAAAAGAGCCAACGTTCATGAAATTCTGCTTTTGCACATTTATACAATTAAAGCGAAAATTCACTGTCATTTTTTTATACTTCACCAGCAAATTCTTCAAGCACGCGACAGAATTCTTCTAGAGGGTGAAAGCGGGTGGAGGGGGGGGGGTGATTAGGTTGTTTGAGGGTGGGCACAGAAGATGATTAGACAGCTCCCTAGCTAGGGGGGAGGGGCTAGATGGGGGAGGTGGCTGGTGGGTGGTTCTTCTGGTGGGCAGCTGGTATTCCCTCTGTGTCCTTGAATTGGATTTCACCATCACTTTTATTGTGATGACGTTAAGGCTCCCGTTCCGCAGGAAATCCCGTGTCGCCGGCTTCGGCTTTGTGGGCGAAAAATCCCACGAGAAGCAACCTAGGTGGGCCGCCTAGGTCACATGACCTTGTGACGTCATCACAACCTGCCCGCCGGATTGTGAGAAAACTGTCCACAGTGACATTGAGAGTGAAATGAATGAGTGGCCGTGAGAGTTTACTAGGGAAGAGCAAGCTGGCTCGCAGAAGCCCCACTGGTGGCACAGCACTTGGCATCGCAAGGCACCAGGAGTGGTAGGACGACTTCCAGGGATCTATGAGTGCGAAGTCGAGAATTACCAATTCTGCATCTATTTACATTAACTCATAAAAATTATCGCGTCATACCCTTAAGGCGGAGCTCCATTGCCCCCTCCAGTTCTTTCGTTCCACATCTGCATCGGCTTGTAATGGGTTTAGGCCTTGTGGAAGGTGGAGATAGGTGAGTTGGTGATGGGTGGTGCTTCTGGAGGGTCGAGGCTCCACTCGCCCAGGCTTCATGCAAATAAATTTTCCGTTCTTCAACGCAGATAACGCCAGCATTTCCGCCACTCTTACAGCTCTGGCAGTAAACCAGCCAGCCGACGCTGTCAAAATTTATCGCGCCGAGTGTAGAATTTTTTTTTTCATTTTTGAGATGAAGTTCCTTCTGGCACCGGCGGTAGCGTATTTTGACGTACGGGAAATGTGTGGCTTGGTAATCTGTTCGTTCGCTTTTGGTCAGATCGTAAAACCCACATCGAAACACGTTTCTGTGCATCTTCTATAACGCCAGATAAATGAACCCGGTGTACCCCGCCGAAATGCGGTGTGAAAACACTGAATCATCGACGTACCGTACCATGAATTGCGGTTACATGTACCAGTTAGCAATGATGCTGACTGTGAATTTTTAATGGGTTGTGGGTTGATATTTGCTACCTTCAAAGCGCTCATGGTCGTTTTGCTATCTGAATATCTGCTCTGTGGTCTGCATACTGCCCATTGAACTCGTTCAAGTTGACGTGGTTTTTCGCCAGTTTAGGCAGTCCCTAGCTTTGCTCAGCGAAAATTCGAGCGAGAGGACGTGTATTCGATGTAGTTTGATTAGTCTGGGCTGTGATTTCGTGTGATATTTACTAGCTCAAAGCGCCTCATTTGGTAATTGCTTCTCTATTTTAGAGCGCAGCTCCTAGGCGCCCGTTTCTGCGTTTCGCGGCGTCGCCGTCGCCGTTGTCCGTTGTAACCAGCAGTGGACACTCTTTTAAGCTGCGAAAGCAATGGAGTAGGAGCTTGGAAAAAAAGAGGGTAAAAGTGCAATCTCCTCCCCTCCTTAGCAACCGGCGCGCCAGGGGGGGGGGGGGGGGGGCAGCTGTGCATAGCAACCGTGATGTCACACAGTAGCGGTAGAACGAGCGTGCGCGCGCGCTCCTTCGCCAGACGTCTCGTTGCAGACGAGTGAGTGAAACGCATGGCTCGAAAGCCGCCCAGTGATTCCGTGCCAAGCGGTTCGGGGAAGCGGCAGTGGGTTGACCACAAGAATTGGTTTTTGAGGGAAGGAAATGCGCAGTATCTGTCATACATCTCGGTGGGCACCTGAACCAGAGAGAAAGCGCATAACTGCCCCTTGTAACCGTGGACACCTCAATCGTGCTTTAAGCTAGGTAGCGGTGGTGACAGATGTCTGCTGCATGTTTTGGCATTGACAACGTTGTGCCAGAAACGCTGCTACCTGCCAGGGTGGCAGAGTGGATGGGGACTTTAATGTAGGTATAAAGACAAGCGAGAATTTCTTACCACTTATGCGGGAGCCCGTTCCTCTCGCTCGTAACGGCTCCCACAGCTGTAACAACCTCGCGAAATACTTGCGCAGACCTCGTCTTTGAGAACCAGGCATTGGCGCAGCAAGTCGAGCATATGTCCATCTATTTCTCCGTCCACAAAGCTTCCTTCATGACAGTCAAGAACTGTTAGTGGAGTGTTTCTTTAAGAAGAAATATGTGTGAGAAATAAGTTTTCTGCAATTGTACATACGTCTTGCTCGAATTCTTTGCCTCAATCTATCGAAAAGCTGATGAGCTGCGCTCAAATTTCGCATTAGGAAGTAACGTAATAGTCGGCAATTCGCATTAGGAAGTAACGTAATCGGCGGCAATTTTAAGGCGAAAGCCTTTAATGTCTCATCGTTGTAAGCAGTAGTTGTCGACAGAAATGGCACGCTTTTCAGTTGGTCGAAACGGTCGTGACATCACAGTGCGCCAATTTCAAACGGGGCCAATTGTACTTTGGCTAGTAACCATGCAACCAATTGAAGGGATCATATAGTGATGCTCCAAGTAAGTGGGACTGAGCTTAGTTAATTGCTTAATTACCCAAGTAGCCCAATTAACTTTCTTAGTCTGGCCATATAAATAAATAAAACCGAATAGAAAATTGGTCGAGCTCGGCAATCGAACCCCGGTCTTCGGAGTGCGAGACGAGCTTGCTATCCACTCCGCCATGCCAGCTCGATGGTTTGGAAGGAACAAAGGCGCGTCTAGTGAATACGTGTCTTCGCTCACTGCCATCCTCCTTCCTTCCCTTCCGGAGAGGTTTAGGTGTCCACCGAGATATGAGAGACAGATACATTTCCTTTCCTCAAAAACCAATTTACCGACGATCGAGGCGCAGAACCGAATGGGCGATGGCGTTCTATGGACTCCCTGGCAGCGTTGCAAGACGCTGTCGCGTTCCACTCTCAGAGGCGAAGCTTAACATCATAACCACACATCAGTGACCGCACTTTAGGTGAAAAAAGTGCACCCCCCCTGAATTTTGACCGGTTTCCACCGATATATGTGAGGCAGTTACTGCGTAATTTCCTTTCCTCAAATACAATTTTCATTTTCTTCATTACGGGCCATCTTTGTCTTTCTTCTTTCACTTCCACTTCCTCCCTTACTCTACGGTGCGGTTCAGGTGTCCACCGAGATGACAGAGAATTACTGCGCCATTTCCTTTCCTCAAAAAGCGTTGCGTTCAAACGGCAAGGCATCGCGCCGAATGGCTGGTAGCGTTCCGTGGACTCCCTGCCAGCGTTACAACACGCTGTCGCGTTCCACTCCTAAAGGCGAAGCTTAAGCGCAATTAATTAGCAGTTAATTAGTGTTCAGGCATTAATCAGTAATTAACCATTAATTAGTGATTTGTCATCACTTAGTAATTAGTACTCAATTACATGTGACGCCACCAGTGGCACAGAAGCAGTCAAAGTGGTGCGGAAAACGCTTTCGCCTCTACGCACTTTAGACAGCCAAAGTGCCCCCTGAATTTTTTTTTTTAGGAAAGGAAGTGCAGTATCTGCCTCCCACAGCTGAGAAAGAATAGACATTCTGAAACAGGGACAAAGGAATAGACGTACAAACAGGCCCTCCCTGTTTCAGCGCCTGTTTGTACGGCCTCTTCCTTTGCCGGTGTTTTAGTGTGAACAACCACCAACTCGCTCAAGCTTTTACCTTAGCAAACCAATAGAGCGGGGGGGGGGGGGGGGGCTTGGAAAGCAGAAGGTAAAATTTGTAAATTGGTTTTTGAGGAAAGGGAATGCGCAGTATCTGTCTCACACATCTCGGTGGACACCTGAACCAGAAGGAATGCGCATAACTGCCCTCTTGAAAGTGTGGACACCTCAATTGTGCTTTAAGCTATGTGGTGGTAGTGACAGATGTGCACTGCATGCTTTGGCAGTGTTGTGCCAGGAACCCTGCCACCTGCCAGGGTGGCAGGGTGCGTGGGGACTTCAATGTAGAATAAAGACCAGCAGGAATTACCACTTGTAATTTCTTATGCAGGAGCACGTTTTTCTCGCTTCTAACGGCTCCCACAGCTGTGACAACCTCGCTAAATACTTGGTAAATTGGTTTTAAGCATGAAATGCTTTTAGCCCCCGTTGTCGGCAGTGTGGTGACGTCACGCCGAGACCGAGAGCCATCATCCGGGCACTGAAATCCACTCATCCGGGCACTGAAATCCACTCATCCGGGCACTGAAATCCAGTCATCCGGGCACTGAAATCCAGTCATCCGGGTACTGAAATCCAGTCATCCGGGCACTGAAATCCAGTCATCCGGGCTCTGAAACGAGAACATCCGGGCACCGTACGAGACTTAACGAGATTTAACGAGACTCTCTAAGCCCTCCTACGCGACCGGCATGCAAGCGCCGGTTGGTCTCCAAACGAGACAAAAAATAACTGCTGCCAGTGCCTTCTCAATGTTTATCAAGATATCAGTGGAGCTGTGGGTTTGATAATGCACGGAATTATAATTTCCGATTTCTAATAACGCGTGCAAAAAGCACATAAATGCCACGTTACACTCATACGTGATCTCTTAGGGGCTTCGCGCATCGAAGCAAAGCCGCGCAGGCGCACAGGGGCCCGGGGGAGAAGCGCTGCGTTCAAAGGGCAAGGCATCGCGCCGAACGGGTGGTGGCGTTCCTCCCTTCCTTTACGGTGCGGTTCGGGTGTCCACCGAGATGGCAGAGAATTACTGCGCCATTTCCTTTCCTCAAAAAACCTTGCGGTCAAATGGCAAGGCATCGCGCCGAAAGGGTGGTGGCGTTCCTCCCTTCCTGTACGGTGCGGTTCGGGTGTCCACCGAGATGACATTAGGCCCGTAAACATTTCATGCTTACTCTACTCTCGTTTACGGGAGAGGCAGAATTTTTTGAGGAAAGGAAATGGCGCAGTATCTGCATGCTTTGGCAGTGTTGTGCCAGGAACCCTGCCACCTGCCAGGGTGGCAGGCTGGGTGGGGACTTCAATGCAGATATAAAGACCAGCGGGAATTTCTTACCACTTATCCCGTTTTTCTCGCTCCTAATGGCTCCCACAGCTGTGACAACCTCGCTAAATTCTTGGTAAATTGCTTTTTGAGGAAAGGAAATGGCGCAGTATCTGTCTCACATATATGATATATCCTGAACCGCATAAGGGAAGGGAGGAAAGTAGGAGTGAAAGAAGAAAGAGAGAAAGAGGTGCCGTAGTGGAGGTCTCTGGAATAATTTCGACCACCTGGGGATCTTTAACAACGCGGCCGCCGCGGTCGGGTTCGAACCCGGGTACTCTGGCTCGGTAACTTGCGCAGACCTCGTCTTTGAGAACCAGACATTGGTGCAGCAAGTCGAGCATATATCCATCTATATCTCCACAAAGCTTCCTTCATGACAATCAAGAACTGTTAGTGGAGTGTTTCTTGAAGAAGGAACATGTGTGAAAAATAACAAGTTGTCTGTAAATGTACATACATGTCTTGCTCGAATTCTTTGCCTCAATCTATCGAAAAGCTGAAACAGCTGATGAGGTGCACTCATATTTCGCATTAGGGAATAACGTAATCGTCTGCAATTTTTTCTTTCATTTTGTTGTTCATGCATATGTGCAGATATTTGTACTTGTTGCCCATAAAAATTCTTCGCATCGTGTGAACTTTGCGCATGGTATGCACTAGGGCAAGCATGTGTGTGCCACTGTTTAACCCGTTTAAGCAGGAAGCGTGCTTCACTGTTTAACCTGTCTGGCAAGCATGACGCTTTCACAAGGGTCCCGTCTGAGGATACAATGGTCTCCCGTCACCTACGGAGTATCGATAGAAATTAGTGCCAAACTTCCTTTAATTACTCTATCATACAGACCGTCGGTTGAAACTAGTGTTTCGTACCTGTTACTTAAGGGAACTGCATGTTGTTGACGAGAATTGCCGCCCAGAATGGTGTCTGTTTTCGCCGCAGATGCGTGTCCCGCGAGGAGAAGGCCATGGCACTTGGCGTCCAGGAAGGACTGAGCAGCATTTTCAGTGAGTTGGCATTGTTGTTCTTGCACCGTTCAGTAAAAGATACATTACATTGTTCCGCTACATACCTCAGGCCGCTGTACGTTTTTTGGTTGATTGGTTTATGGGGTTTAACGTCCCGAAGCGACTTGGGCTTTGAAAGACTCCGTAGTGAAGTACTCCGGAAATTTCGATCACCTGGGGTTCTTTCATTTGCACTAACATCGCACAGAACACGGGCCTCTAGAATTTCGCTTCTATCGAAATTCGACCGCCGAGGCCGGAATCGAACCCGCGTATTCCGGGTCAGCAGCCCAGCACCATAACCACTGAACCACCGCGGCGGACCGCTGCACGTTTGTAATGTCCTGAAACATGACTCAGCTCTCATTTTACGCCGTCCGAAGCGTCCAGCACTTGCTCTGGCATTTAGAATGCAGAAGATTGGCTGCACTGAGGCAAGTTGCCACTTATATTTTTTCGTTAATATGCTGACGTTCGGCGAAGAATAAGCAACCGGTGAACAAACAATAACTGAATTTTATACTGGGTAAAAGACAGCTTACAAAAAGTTTCGATGAGTACAAGGTTCGTTTTTCGACTGACGCTTTCGTGGTTGTCTCCGCTCCCCCGGTTTCAGCCGCCAGACGCCTCCCCTCGCGCTAATCGAGGGCTCCGGTGTTGAGCGACGCTCTCCAGGAAAGGCGGCTGACGTGGCGCAGGGGGACGGGGGGCACCCTCCTCGAAGGGCGTGGACGGTCGTAAATAAGTCCAAATGTTTCCGCAAAAGCAGGGAATTGGTGCTCGATGTCGACGCACGGAAAACTGTCGTTCTACGAAACATTACGTTCACAACATATTTAAACAGATAACCGTAACCTTATTTTCGTTCCTGGAAGGAAACTTTAGTTATTTTAATAATGAAGCTTGTGGGCGTGAAAGGAAGCTTCTATCCTTTAAATCAAAGACTTAAAAAATTGCCCATGGCGCCGTTCGGGGCGTATGCATTAACATTATCACAAGGAGCGAAGACGAGACAGGCGCTGTCACGCCCAACGTGTCACTTACGGCTTTTCCACAATGGCGATCCCGAGGTGCGAGAACAAAGCATGCAGCAGCTCGCTTCGATTACTGTTGCACTTTATCATGTGAACTCGTGGTTGTTCTATGACTGCGCTGTGTTTTTCGCCCAAACTTATTGCATTCCTAAGTTGTAATTCCGTCAATGATCCTTCCACGATGATGACCACGAGAAACGAGAGGGATACGCGCTATGGTGCATTGAGGTAAATTTCATGATCATGCACTACACGGTGAAGCCGAGCTGTGACCGTAAAACATGCAGTCACTAACAAACGACTTGGGTCACGAGAGGAATGGAGTGCGGATGCGGCTTCTTTACAGCGTAGTTTTCATTTGAGATGTTGGAAAAAAATGCTGGCCCTCTTACCACTCTCTGCGGCCCCTCTCCTTCCCTGCCCCTCTATATCCTTCGCTCACGTGTGCTGTTCCTTGGCCCATGAACCAAGCTTTGTGGCGCCTGCACAGATCTTGTAGAACACAAGATTCATCTTACGATGCATGGAAATTCCTTATTGAAACTGTCCGTCGGAGTTTATCAGGTGGAAGTATAGAACACGTGGGGCTGCAGTTTCTGTCAGTGTAACAAGTTCTGCCTAATAATAAGATCAGGTACGAAATATGCTAAGGAAATAAGACATTCACTGCTGACGGGGTTATCATATCGGCTATCAGCGCGTGCAAGGACGCGACTTTGCGGTGATACGCAGAACGCTGGTCCAGCACGATGTTCAAAGACAGCCGTATCTGTCATCTTCGTTATTTTTTCTTATCATAGAACGCTGAAAGAATAATTATACAAGCCCACGAGCTCTCGCTGCTGTCAGAGATCTGAAAACTTCCAGATTGTCTCGCGCAAATTTTAGCTTGGATTAACTAAAGAAGTTTTATGGTTTATGGTGGTTTAACGACCCAAAACGACTGTCTATGAAGGACGCCGTAGTGAAAGGCCCCGGAAAGTTCCACCACCTGAGGTTCTTTAACGTGCACTTTCATCGGACAGTACACGGTATTCTAGATTTTCGCCTCCATCGAAATTCGATCGCCGCGGCCGGGATCGAACCCGCGTCTTTCGGGTCAGCAGCCGAGTGCCATATAGGCACTGAGCCACCGCGGCGGCGACTCTAAAGAAAGTATCTCGCTATTGTACCCAGTAACTTGCTTGGTTAATATTTACTGGTTTAACACACTTCTGTTGGGCAACACTTTACAGCTTCCCCATTTTTTTTTCTCTTCTTGCCCGCAGCGTACATTCCGTACCCGATACTCTACGGCGCCATCTTCGACTCGTCTTGCCTCGTCTGGGAGGACAAGTGTGGCCGGCCGGGCGTTTGCTGGATTTACGACGCGGACCGCCTGCGCTACACCTACCATGGCTTGTCTGTCGCCATTTTGCTGTGCGCAATACTCTTTGAGGTGGGGCTCGTCTACCACAGCGGCCGCATGGCCGACTTCTACTCCGACACGACGGCTACGGCTGCGCAGAAAGACAAGCTAATCACACCAGAAGCGGCAGCGAATGACTCGGAGGCTATTTGCCTGGTTGACGGAAGCGCGGCTGAGAGGCCTGCGAGATGCGAGAAAACAGAAGCTGAAGGAGGACAGGAAGAGGAAGACCTGCTCAATGGTGAAGACCATCATGCCATGTGTGGGTGCTGTGTCCGGGATTCTAAAGAGCAAACGTCGATATGCTAGCAACGTGAACGTCGACGTGCTAACAATGCGAGTGCTCTGTTTGCTTGTATGTTTGAGAATTTTGGAGCCTCTTTGTGCTTAAACTGTCATCGAAAGGATGGACAATGACTCGGCACGCACGAGTGTGTTATGGTCAAGAACACTATGCTACCAGATCGCCCATCACCGTTTGTGTTTGAGCATGTGCCTGTTTATTTGCATACATCAACAAAAAGTGCTGTATTCATTTGCTCGGCTGGCCACAACGCTGGCGTTTGGGCCTGAAGGCCGCATGCGATAGGCCTTCTTGATGATTAGCTTTTGTGCTGTGACTCCTAGTGCTGCTGTCATACCTAGGCGATCAAACAAGTTGATTGAGCTGTACTGTGTTATCGCGGCAGCAGGTGTCGACTTCGCTTGGTGAACTGCAGGGGAGTATTCCGGTTCAGTCATCCTGACGCAGTGTCAGCGGTGTCAGTCTACCACGAGGACATGCTGCCGCTTAGAGGCACCATGCTTTGGCGCGTTGTCATTGCACTATGTACAACATCCTGTGACTAGCGGCTGAAAAACTCAACTGCAAGCCACTGTGCATAACTTCGCTTGATGAGCTTGATGAGGGAATCTGTGATGATGATCGCCCTAAGACACTTCATTGTATCTGTTATTCCAACGCTGAGTATGCGTCCGCACTAGCACGTGATGCAAATTGCGAAAATTGCTATTTCAGTGCCAAAAACAGCCTTCTTGCAATTAGTTGGCAGTTAGGCATACAACACAGCGCAACTTAAAACACGGACGGAGTAGTTATATGTTTTGTGCCTTAAAGCAAGAGCTTGTAGATCTCGTGTACAAATTGCTGTTCGTGTTTGTGTCCTTAAAATATTCTGCGTCACAGATTGAAATATAATTATGGAAGAAGAAAGTGACCGTGAAGCAGAGCACATCGCGGTCGCTGTTGCTCTGCGCCTGTTCTACCTATAGGTGACATGAAGATAGCGCTGGCACATTTTACAGGGGTTGTTTTGTTACAGTCGGTTGCGCTGCCTTAATGCAATCTGCCTTATCGATTAAATGGCCTGCGAGACAGGATGAACGGACCGCAAAAAATGTAGACTTCCGGCTGACAGGTCGTTTTGTACTGTACTATAGGAAGATTAGCACATCAAGCACGCTCACCAGGCTGACATAAAAATCAATGATCAGGAGTGTAATGTCTGCAGCGAAGTGTTCAAACTATGAAATGGTTCATTCCACTACTTCTGTGGCAAAAGCTACTTTCTTTCTCGTAACCACTGTATACCCACAGAGGCTCTGCCAGCGTCAAACACGAAGTTCCCTTTATCAGAATAAAGTACGGCTTGCCCAGTAAACAGGTCTGTCCCTGGAGTGCTTCAGCACTTTGAAACGCACTGGCTTTGCGTGTTCGCGCACTTGAGTGGGCGCATCGTTGCCTTCAGTTCACAAGTTTAGGCATCCTAAACTGTTCGAACGATGAGAAATTAAGGACATGTGAATGCTGCAAAATTAAAAACAAAAAGCTTTCATTTCACCTTGCTATTCTTTTTCCAAAAAGATGAGACGACCAAGGCAAGAACGCAGTACCTGAAGCTTTGTTTTTATACATCCGAGTGAAATGCATTAGGCTCTGCTACCCTCTGCTGACATGCCCAATGAGAACACCGGCTTATAGCGGGAACGGTGTCAAACGGAAAGAAAAGAAGAAAATTTCTTTCTAAACATCTTATTTGCAACTTGGCAGAAATGTTCGCCTTTGGCAAGTCATTCCCCACCCCTCTTTAAAATACTCGCGTTCATTGGTTCGGGGCAGAAAACTGCGCCTACATGCTGCCCGTCGCAGAGGTAAGACTTCAGTGCTAGTGGACGAGTAGAATTTCACTAATGGACTGTTGGGCTTATGGCATATTCGAATTCAAAAAG